>NC_136942.1:12404944-12554944 GCF_949987615.1 Pollachius pollachius
CTATAAGAGGAACAATTATATCACAATGGTTGTAGTATTACATGTGAGAATGCTGTTATAATGAATATATGATGAGTGTTAATGCTGATAGAGGATCCATCCTACTTCTTGAAGTAGGCTACATTAATAAGTACGGTATTCACACAGTAGGGGAATTTGATTATATAGGCTGTATTTGTACTGTAAAGACAGAGAGACATACATGCCTCCATGAAGAATAAATGTCAAAAAGAGAGACATACAACTTTCCTTAATATATATATATTTTTCAAAATGTTCCTGTAATTGCATAAACCTAAACCTAATCAGAATTCCATCACTCATTGCCTGGGCTATATTCAACCTAGGGTGGGGGTAAATCATTCATTTTATCAACCAACATTGGTATTTAATAATCATTTAGACCGGACTCCGGTCTAAAAAAAAACAAAAAAAACACTGGCTTTTGCCCTCTCGCACACACGCACACACGCACACACGCTGTCGTCTCTGCTCACGTGTCTGTCGCCCTTAGTACGAGGAGCTCAACGCAAGCCGGAGTGCTGGAAGCATGTCTCGCAGGAAACAAGCGAAACCGCAACACGTTCAGCGCAATGCCTTATGTATGGCGGAGCAGTGCATGGGTGAGATATATACTAGATTTGTTGAAGTTACGTGTTGTTTTTTTTTATGTATAGCCATGCGAATAGCGCTTCTCCGAGTGACGTTGTTAAACTCAAAGTCAAACGCAAACTTAACTTTTTTGTCTCTTGGCAACTCCTCTTTTAAATAAACCCGTTTTATTGTGTGTTATAGAAACGTCAAGGGAATATGATAATTGATTTCTTAATTATTTATAGTTATCATATCTTTCAATTCAATCGGCAGTTTTTATTCATTTTGTCCGACGCATGCAGAAAGAATGATAAATGGATGTGAATGAATAAAGTCCGATTCAGAAAGCGATGGTGATTTGCCGTGACCGAATACAAAATCTCACAATTTTGTGAATTAAAGAACTGTTATTGGTCTATTTTTCTTTTTTTTTTTAATAGCTGATGCTTAGAGTGATGACACGCACGACAGCTCTTGCCCTGTTGTCACTCAATCATATCAATCTCTCAAACGTTCTCCCTGTTGTTTGTGATTGCTGTAAATGTACTACTCATAGCTTATGTCTCATTAAGCCATGTCCCTTAAACATGAATTCATTATTGTTCTTTTATTTCAAGATGATGTTGACGACAACGGTTTGGAGACTGCACCTCAAAATGTCCCTGGTCCTTTTGTCTGCGACCAATGCTGTGAAGAGTTCAGCGCTCTATCGGACTTGAAACACCATAAGAGGATCTGCTCTTCAAATTCTCAGTTTCTTGTTCTACAAGAACACAGGACAACGGATCCCACAAAGTATGACCCTGTTCACTGTATTCCCACCAGCGCACTCAGCGGGCTGGAAGGGTCTGTGAATACCTTTGAGATGGAAGACCCCGTCCCTCGATGTTCTCCAGCACAGAGGGAGGACAACATGGCATTTGAGAATTGTTTTAGATGTACAAGTAGTAATGGCAGTAGTTTGGAGAGGGAGTATAACCCTAGCAGTAGCCACGCTGGCAGTGGGGAACAACAGAAGACAGACATTCCCTTGAGCCCATCAGCTTTGACATCAGCATTACCTCAATCTGGGAGCACCTTGCCACCGGAGCACTGTTCATGGAGAAACAACACTAGCGTGAATATAGAAAATCTACAGAGCACGAAGGTGGCTGTGGCCCAGTTTTCGCAGCAGACACAAGAGGATGATTGCCAAGTAGGAACTGGTACAACCACAGTATCTTCATTGATGGAGCAGATCCTGGCTCTACAGTTGCAGCAGGTCCGCCAGCTACAACTAACCAATCAGATTTGTCACCAAGTTTTTCTGTTTGCCTCTGAAAAAGTGAAGATACCGCAGTCTCCTGTGAGCTGTGATCAGGAGCTCTCATCATCGAAGTCCGCTGCTCCACTCATTGACCTTTGTTATAACCTTTCTCAGCAGCTTGCAGTGGCTGCGCGTACAGCACAGTGCTTAGCTGCCCAGTTTGGTAACATTACTGGATATGAGAAATTAACATCAACCCAGCAGCAAAGTCTAGGCAGTGAAAGTGTACTGTTCCATTCTGACTCCTTACAAAGTCTTAGAAAGCTAGTGACTTTGAGATTTCAAAAACGGTTTTCCAAAGCTGAATACTTGCACCCTGGTAGTCTTAATCCAAAATGTAATGATTTAACTTGCACAAAAGGACCATCTTTGGCATTCGGCAAAAATTGCTTGATTAATAAAACCTCAAATAGTTTACATTTCACTGGATCTAATAGTCAATTGCAGATTAATTCTAATCCTGTGATAAATATTGTGACTTCCTTGGCTGAACAGAAGAATCAGAAAGCCATAAATATTACTCTTTCTGGGTCAAAGGCCTCTTCAAACAGGGGCTTCTTCAAACACAGATGCAGATTTTGCTCCAAACTATTTGGGAGTGAGAGCGCTTTGCAGATCCATGTGCGATCACACACAGGGGAACGGCCCTACAAATGCAATATCTGTGGAAATAGATTTTCCACCCGTGGGAATTTAAAGGTTCATTTTCAGAGACACAAAAAGCGCTACCCCCACATCCAGATGAATCCCTATCCCATTTCTCAACACCTAGACAACATCCCAACCAGCACTGGGGTTCCCTATGGCATGTCCATGCCACTAGAAAAAACATCAACACGTTGGATCAATATCATACCTTGTCCAGATAAAATGACTACCTCCAGTTTGATGCAATCCTTGGGCTCTACGAAACAACCCTCTCTCATCAAACAAGACGGGGTCCCACTTTTATCTTCTAGTTCCTGCAGTCATAATATGGTTCACTTGGCCTCAAATGTGAAGACAACAATGCCCACTGACTCAGCAGCAACCGCACAAGGAAGTGTGGGTTGTCCCAACGAAGACCAAACATCTCTTAACTTAATGTTTGAGATGACAACTGGTCGTCAAGAGGAATCAAAAGATCATTTATCCAAAGACATTTCATCAAGTTGTACACATTCAAGTTCGACTACGGCAATCCCTTTCTTGAAAACCTCTGATACCTCAAAACTGCAGCTGCTGCTGGACGACATTGACAAGAAAGTGTCAGACTCCTATGAGTGTGTCGTCTGCCATCGCCTACTCAGTTGTCCCAGTGCTCTTAGGACGCACTACCAGCTGCACATCACAGGGCCCTATCTTTGTAAACTGTGTGGCCGGGGTTTCTCCTCCAAAGGAAACTTGAGGAACCACCAAACGGTTCACCATGTCACATCCACACGGAGGGTCCAGCACTCATGCTCCGTCTGCCCAAAGAAGTTCACCCATGGCCTTCTACTACAGCAACATGTTCAGTGTCACATGGATGGGAAGACGTATGCTGCCCCCTTTTTAAACCTGGATATCTCAAGGCCAATGGGCTGTAATGGAGTGGCCCTTAATAAACAGCACAACACCAACGAATCACTGGACTTTTCTGAAGACAGTGGCTCATCTCATTTCAAGTCTTCCTTGTCTAGCAGTTTGTCCTCATCTGTGTCTGAGTTGAGCCACCGTGACGACCACAGCATAACAAGTTATGGACTATCCCAACACCATTGGATTAAGAAGGAAGGGGAACAAGACTCAACAGAAGAGATGTATCCTGCATACAATCTTCCCACTTTTGACAATCTTTTTCCAAACAGCAAACTTTCATGTCATTTAAACTCAGAGGGACCATTCCAGACCAATGTGAGTTTACCCACTTTGAAGTTCAATGAATCCATCGTCAATCCCTCTGAGATTGAACTATTTAACCAGATAAAGGACACCCCAATCTGTAGCCCTAGCCTTTGTGAAAAGGGCATATTTAAGAACACTGCATGTGATGTATGCGGAAAGAGCTTTGCGTGTCAAAGTGCCTTGGACATCCATTACAGAACCCACACCAAAGAGAGGCCGTTCATTTGCACCATGTGCACCAGAAGATTCTCCACCAAAGGGAACCTCAAGCAGCACACGCTCACACATCAAATGAGGGCTCCGCCGCCATCCTCCGATCAGTTCAAATGTTCACTAGTCCCCAACAAGACACCCGCCACCGGCACGGCTCCGTTCTCCGGGTCTCAGCAGTTCAAGAGAGAAGGGACGCCGTTCCCAAACAGTCCGGCAACAAGTGGGAACCAGAGGGCGGGAGAGGCTCCAGGCCTCTCATGGAGCTCTGGAGGGGCTTCGTCTGCACTGACGGCCCCAGCTCGGCGCACAGCCAAGCAGCACTACTGCAGGACTTGTGGGAAGGCTTTCTCCTCATCCAGTGCCTTGCAGATTCACAACAGGACACATACCGGGGAGAAGCCCTTCTCCTGCACGGTCTGTCTACGGGCGTTTACAACCAAGGGGAATTTGAAGGTATGGCGAATATGGAAATGATTTCATCCATATCACATTGTGTTCAAGTAGAAATGATGAAAGTTTTTAACTGTGGTTGAATCAGGTCTCATTGTTAGTTGAAGTGTCTGTCCGTTGCCCTGTCCACTAACCCATCTCTTGGTGCAGGTCCATATGGGGACTCACATGTGGAACTGCGCCCCCACCAGGAAGGGCCGCAGACTGTTTACAAATGGATCACTAGTGCCTATAGCAAGCGCTCCTGTAATTCTCCCAGTGTTGCAGCAGAATAACCCATTGACTACATCCAAGCTGGGGATTCAGTGTTCTCCGGTAACCAGTACACAGACCCTCTTCCCCTGGCCCGGGACATGAAGACCAATGATAGAACTTCAATTTACAGAGGGAAGGACTGAAAGAGAGGTCTGTGACTGTGGAGGACTTAGGTGTTACTTTAGATGAACTACTGAACAGAGAGCGGACGGATTCTCACCCTCTCATCATGAATCAAAAAAAAAAAAAGTTGCTCATGTTTTGATAAAGATAAAGATAACAAAGGACTTGTTTCAAATAAAGGATGTATTTTCTATGGGATGGTTTAATTTTTTATTTCCCATGAAATCCCATGAAAACTTTGATAGCAAACCTAAAAACATTTGGGTTCATCTGGGACCTTCACAACTATATGAATATATATAAAAAATGTTTTTCGTTAGTTGTCTTTCAAGTACTGTATACGTACATGCATAATCATAGTAAACATAAATTCATGATGTACCATCTAACACTAACATTAACCATAGGCTGCTAAACTGCATCAGTCCTTTGCGCAATTTGTTTTGCTGACAAAATTGCACAATCGAATGGTTCAATATTTAAATTAACATAATGTATAGGCTTGATTCCACTAAAATAAGATTTATTAAAACCAGTTTTACCTTAAGTCTCAATCAGTCTGAATACAGAATAAACCAATCTGTTACCCCGATATTTTCTCTACCTTTATATTGTTTGTCAGAAAAGGAATTCTGTGTTTCTGTTTTCTTTTGGAAGTCTTCAATGTACCATTCTGTCAATCAAATATCCAGGTTCTCTGGCCATGACTCTCAATCTTATCTCATATTTGCATTCTGTGTTCTACTCCTCACTTTATGTATGATTCGAATATTTCAGTGTTTGCTTTAATTACCACTTTGACTTAAATAAAGTACATAAATATGACAGTTTCATCAATGTATTGATTACTATTGCTGCACATACCATCGTCTATTATCTAATCTGAGATGTTTATTCAAAATCCTTACAAATATTAAACTTTGCGTCAATATCTACGATGTAATCCGATGTACTGAGCACCCAGCATTACATCCCAGCCCCCAGAGGTTAGTGGTGTTTTCCAGAAAGACCTGGAAATTCGTCCACACTAATTCTGAATGTAGCCTGAACCCATCTGATGTAATGTGTTGTTATTATGTTCTGTTGGGCCCTTTCTTTCTACAGTACATGACAGGAACATGATGGGGAAAGGGGTTGGGGGGTGGGGTAGCCCTACACGCTAACACAAAGCTCCAAGAGCTTACTTAAACACACATCACTAGCAAACAAAGCAGTTTTCTGTAATCATTGCATATTTCACCGGAAAAGTGCCCTTGTCAGCATGTGGTTTGCGCGAGAGCATTTCCTTTGTAAGCACTTTGGCGGTGATCGGGGCACTTTTGTTGCTTTCACAATGGAAATATTCAATAACAGATGATCTGCCAAATCTCCCCATGCACCCTCCCAAACCCGAGCCATCCGTTGATAACATTGTGGATATGGCTTTGTCGCGGTGTGAAAGAGCTGTAGGGCCTACTGACCAGAGTAGCTCCCCGTCACGGGACGGGCTCCAAGCTGGGCTTGCACTCTGATCCACTTCCTGTGATCTGAGCATCAGTTATGTGCCCATTGCTCAGAGGGAAGTAATGCTAATATGTGGCAGAGAAAGAGAGAGAGGCTTCTCCTATCAAGGTTGTTCATTGTTTTGATAAATGTCCCCCCCATGCCCTGATTTGCATAAACACACAAATCCCTTTAGGAGTTCCTCTGTTTCGAGAGTGTTTTTTTTTGTGTCTCTGAGTTTCCATAATGAGAAATTTATTTATGGATCATTTATCCTGCTGCGCTTTAGGATCTAGGATGTAGAACTGATGTGCTGAATGTCTAAAGTAAATTGCAGTGATTCTAATGTGTATCTATCATCTAAAGACAACATGTCAGGTTGGCAACTGAGGCTCAGCCATCCACACTTCAACATACACACACGCGCACACATCATACACACGCAATCACAGACACGAGCACTTAAACCAGTCAACAATCAATCTCTCACACTTTCATACTCACACACATACACATCCAATACACTGCTCGGAAAAAATTATACTGATGTGAGTGTTGTGTATTCTGAATTTTATGACTCTGGATCCCTAAACTGTTAACTAAATATTTAAATTAAGCCGTTATTTTGGTCGCCCAAGTCATTCCTTTGACAAGATGTGCCTCCTTAATAATAATCAATAAAGTGAATTAAAGGGAAATCAAAAAGGCAAACATCCTTCACCTCACCTTTATAATTGTAACCATAGAGACAAAGCCTTTACTCTTGTAATAGATTTAAAATTCCTGCCTATTCACTAAACTGTACGTGAACTCTACTGCTGACTGTCCATAAGCCATTCAAACAGGCCTGTGGTCCAGACCCATCATCGTGCTGCTCATAAAACTAACCATGGGTCGGCTCTCTTTATGTACCAGGGAGGGGGTGCAGACCAAACTAAGAAACATAAACATAACACGCATTGATCATGTCTGGTGCTTTGACACAGAACAACACACACGGACTACTGCCAATGTTAATGTGGGTGGATACAATGTTTGCCCCGCTCCTCTATGAAAAGTGTCCATGGCCAATGTGTGTTATCTTCCCTAGCTCACTAGTTTAGTCAGCTACCCTTGCCTTATACATAACCGGAGCAAACCCATTATTTGTTTTATGAGTGACACCTGTGTTTTTCCTACAATGACCCCTCTGTGAAAAGGTTCTATTGACTAAACTTTTTGCTTCTGAATGATATTCATATTCTAAAATCACATTTTATACAGTAAAAGTCAACCCTAGTCATCTGCTAGTACCAACACAGTGACAGTGGTTAAAAGGTTGAAATCAATGATTGATATTAGCTTAGTAAAGAGCGGAGACTGTCTCAACCTCAAGTTGATGTACACTAAAGACAACTCTCACTTCTTGTATAAATCAGGTTGTGGTGTTGAATGTTTGACAGTATTTTGCTCTTATTTTGTGTAAAGCAGGTCATACACATGGTCACATGGTTCCTATGATTTTAGTGGCCGTTATTAATACATGTTTATATTTATATATCAACTCTGTTTTCAGGAGAATGAAACAGGAGAATGTAAACTTTCTAATACAAAGTATTCATAAATATGTAAAAAAAAAGGTATTTGCTATATGTTAGCGAGCAGATCCAACTGTATACTTTATGAACAGAAACATAAGAAATTATTAATACATTGAAATGTGACATTTTTTGAAAAATAAGACACAAACTTTTGTGAGTACCAATAATCCTGTAGTTTAAATATTATTCAATAAACCTGAGGATATAGGTTCAGACAGCACAGCTACCCCTCTGTCTCCAAATATTATCAGCAACATGTCAAATAAATATGCAAATCCACTGAAGGAATCTCCCTATCTCATCTCAGGGTGATTCATCTCTCTGAAGATTGGATTAGCTATGTGAGCTGAGGAGACATGCATCAGCGCATGTCATTTTGAGCCCGAGAATAATCAATTCAAGGGTTCGAACAGCCAGGAGATGTCACACACGACACCATGACAACGAGATGTGCAGAATGGTGACCTGAACATTAGAACATACATAAAGCCTAAACATGATTGGGGAAAGGATTTGACACATTACACATCTTGACATCTTTCCAAGTATTCCTCTAACAAATATTTAAAGTCAAGAATTAACTTTGATTATTGAATGAATTGCACTTATCTTACTTCAGTGGCCAACTTTGAGGAAACATTACAATGTCTTGCATCCATCCTTACAAGCACACGGTCATCTCTGGCTGACCACAACAACCTGCACACTGGGAGCCACTGTAGGGGCCTTGCTCAAGGGTAACCTAGACAACCTGAGGATCAAACAGGCAACCCTCCAGGTCAGACAACCTGCTACCTCTCCTGAGCTACTGATGATATACAAGTCCCTATGTGTGCATTTGTATGTATGTATGTATGTATGTATGTACGTTTGTATGTATGTATGTTTGTATGTATGTATGTATGTATGTATGTATGTATGTATGCATGTATGTATGTATGTATGTATGTATGTATGTACGTATGTATGTATGTATGTTTGTATGTATGTATGTACGTATGTTTGTATGTACGTATGTATGTATGTATGTATGTATGTATGTATGTATGTATGTATGTATGTATGTATGTACGTATGTATGTATGTTTGTATGTATGTATGTATGTATGTATGTATGTATGTATGTATGTATGTATGTTTGTATGTATGTATGTATGTATGTATGTATGTGCATTGCCCTTTTTAAGCCGCTCGGTCTTGTGTCGCTTCTGCTACCAGCTAGTTGTCTGAGCGGTGTGCACGCCTGACCTTTTTACCAGCTACCAGCTTGATTGACTATTGATTTAAAGATGCGCGATGAACCCCTACTGGGAAACGCTGAACAACAAACAATAAGCTAAAGAGAACAACACCTCCACATCCATTAGCCAAAGTGTCCTCATAAATGTTCTGATGCTGTACATCGACCACCTTCAAAATGGGTCTGACATTTCTAAATGACCTTTTCTATAGGATCATATCTTCATATAGAATAGCCCCCATACTGCTCTCTATCGGCGGGTGGAGCTCTTCACGCCAGAGAAAGGCTTGTGTCTGTTGATGGACATCTCTGTGGTTCTCTCGGCTCTCTGTGGCCCTCCTCACTACAGACTGCCACCAGACGCTGCTCTCACGCTGGTACTACACAGACTCAGATATGACAGAACAGATAAATAGTTAGTTAGTTATTTAGTTTGTTTATGAGTTGTCCCCTTAGGGAAACTCTTTTTCACAGATTCCTTTCGACATTTGTCATTCATAGTCATAGTCATACATTGTTGGGGTCCCAGGGGATACATACATTGGGGTTGGGGTACAAGTGGATCCATACATTGTTACATACATTATCTGTGGGGTTTTGCATTCGGGCCCAGCCTGATCCGGGTGAAGGCAACTGGGGCTCAGTGCAGTGCCATTGTTTCCTTAACAAACACTCATCTATGTTGCTTTTCTGTACTAATAAAAGAGGACTTGACTCCACACTGCAGCGATTGTTTCATAAATGGACCACACAGGAAGCACGCTCTTCCTCAAAGACAGGTGGCAGAACTTAACAGTAGGCTGGTACCCGCACTGGATATGGCCTTCACATAATGATTAAGATAATGGGGTTAGAAGTAATGGCTATTTAGGTAAGGTACAGGATAATATCTTCCTACAGACTATCTAGTGGACATCATGAAGCACTGCATATTGTCATCTTAATAGTGTTAATCATTTGTCCCCCGCAAAAGAGAAATAAAGAGGGAAAAGTTCAACTGGCATTATTGATGATACGTTCTCACTCTCTCTCTCTCGCTCTCTCTCTCTCTCAGTCTCTCTCTCTCTTTCTCTCTCTCTCTCTCTGTCTCTCTCTCTCTCTCTCTCAGTCTCTCTCTCTTTCTCTCTCTCTCTCTCTCTCTCTACTCTCTCTCTCTCTTTCTCTCTCTTTCATTTTCTTCACCTGCTCATTCCTAATTATATTTTTAGAATGATTCTGCATTGCTCTCTTGACCTTTGTGATAGGTCACCAACTCATTTTCAGTGTGAATACCTTTTTAGAACTATAATACCTTTTTAGAACTATAATAATGATACGTATTCTAAAACAAACCCAAACAACACACACAAACACACACACACACACACACACACACACACACACACATACACACACACAGACACAAACCCAAACACACACACACACACACTCACTCACTCACTCACACACACACACACACACACACACACACACACACACACACACACACACACACACACACACACACACACACACTGGTGTTTCACTTCCTCACCGCCCTGTTATGTTCCTCTTGCTTCACTCTTCCTTACTAGCTGATATGAGGAAAGCAAAAACCAGAAACTCTAATAACGGTAACAAAGCACACCAGGACCTTTGACTGTAACTAACAAACTAAGGAGAAGCTACAGAAGGTCAGGAGCCAGAGACAAAGGAGAGCTGGGGAGCGGGTCAAAACCACAGCTTATTTTTTTCGGGGGCTGAAACAATTGGTTTAAAATGTTTATTTTGTCTTTTTACAGATGGATCGCTGATCACTGTCGTTCCTCTGACCATTTGTGCTGCCTTCGTTGACCCTGACCTAAACAGACAACTTCCATGGCAGAAGGACAGCCAATAGAATCCCAGGACCAGCGGTCTCATGGAAACCAGCAGGAGAATAATCCAACCCGCCCAGAGCCAACTGAAACACACGGGACCAGTACTCTAGGTTAGTTTTACCCAACGAACGCCAGATTTGGGGTTTCAGCTGAAACTGCATGCTTTATCGGTTACTAAATGTTTATCTGTGTGTGCGTGTGTATGTGTCTGTGTGGGGGTGTACTTGTGTGTGTGATGAAGACCCAGTCTTTTCCTGTTTGACTACCAAGGAGCTCCAGCAGAACTTGAAGGACATGAAACAGAGAAACAGAGCCATCAAGCTGCTGTTTGAAATCAATTCCACGCGCATTATTGAAGACAGCCTCTCCAAATATGTGGTGAGTGGCGAAATGCTTTCATGCTCACACTCTTCAAGTCCTCGATGGAAGATAACATACTCCTCCAGAAGATGAATATAAATGTAGACCGCAAGTTGAATGTAGTCCGTATAGAAACAGAACTCCTGAAATCCAACGGCAGCTCTGTTTCATGACATTGCTTCCTACTTGCTTGCTGTTGTAGTCTATTCAGACACACATATATATATATATATATATATATATATATATATATATATATATATATATATATATATATATATATATATAGTTAAGGCCTAGCAAGGGGGTAGGGTGTCTTGCTCAAGGATCCAAGGTAGGCTGCAGACATTGGGGATCAAACCCAAAACCTTTTGAAAGGGAAGTCAAACAAAAACCTTAGCCACTCCACTGGTTTGATGGCTGTGCACTGTTGGGCTGATTATGGTTCCACGTTGACGTAACAAGGAGGTTTACGGAGCCATTACGTCCTTGTGACCTTGCGTCCACCACATGGGCCTGGCGTGCGCCTCCCAAAGTTGTTAATCTGAATCACAGCAAGGGCTGCGATTGGTCCGCTCACCAAAACCCGACTGCGTCAAAGCGCATGCCTGGTCCTTGCGTTGCGTCTACGTGGAACCGTAATCAGCCCTTTATAGGAAAATCTGAATAAATCTGAGTATTTTTGTGTTGTATTTCAATTAAGTAAATGGGTATTTCACATGAAGGTGGACCAGGTTCATAGTGAATGTGTTATGTATTCCACAGGTGTACCAGATTGTGATAATGCGCTCCGGCAGCTACGACTCCCAGCGTGTTGCAATAGATCGCCGCTACAGCGACTTTTTTCGCTTCCACCAGCAGCTGCTGGAGAAGTTCAGCGAGGAGCTGGAGGAGGTGCACTTCCCCCGGAAGCTTCTCAGCGGGAATTTCAACCCTGAAGTGATCGCGGAACGCCGCTTGGCCCTTCAAGACTACCTCGGCAAAATATACGCGGTCCGATGTGTCCGATACTCGCGTCATTTCCCCGAATTCTTCACGGCACAGGAGCAGAGGCGTGCGCACGACCTGCTGCGCGCGGGGCAGTTCAAGCCCGCCACGGAGCAGCTCCAGGCCACCCTGACCCTCCTGGAGAAGGTGGCCCCCTGGCAGAGCGCCACCCTGCTGGTCCCCACGCTGTGCGCCCTGGCCGTGGGCCATCGGGACCTGGAGGAGCTGGGAGACGCGTTCTCCGCGGCGCACAGGGCGCTGCCCGCCGTCCGGCGCTACGGGCTCCGCCAGTACAGAGCGCCCCTGCTGGAGCTGCTGGTGGACGTGGGCTACCGGCTGCATCGGCCCGTAGCCCAGCTCCAGGAAGAGCTGAGCCTGTTCAGGGATTCAGAGAGGGGTCAGGTGTCTTCTGCCTCACTGAAAGAGGTGGTGGTGCAGGAGTTTACCTGAGGACAGAGGCCCTCTGGGCGGGGCCTCATGAATGAGGGCCTCTGGGTGGGGCCTGTTGAATGGAGCCCATTGAGCCTGTCTGGGAGGGGCCCGTTGAATGATCAACACGGTTGCTAGAAGGTCTCTACGAACCTTGGATCATGTTAAATCTGAATGTAAAATTGGTTGTTCCACTTCAAGGATCAGCTATTGGCCCCGGAGAAAGCATCACCAGCAACAGGGACAATTTTAGGAATGCATAAATTGATTAATAGATCAAATTACAATCTAGTCAAAATGATAGCACTGTAAGTGTAGCTACTTGTTTTAGTGATTAAATCTAATCCCTGTGTTAAAGGAAGTCGCAACGCATTGAGCAAAATGTTTACCCAGACAATGTTATCAGGTTGAACGAAGGGGTAGCTTTTATTAAATCAAGTGCGTCATTGATTCTGACGTCAGTTTCCGGTCCGCAAATTAGTTTAGCCTGTTGAAATCATGTGGCTTTATTAAGAGGCCCATTTCACATACACAAGTGTAAATGTACTAAAAACAAACGTCATAAATCAGCAGCCCCATCACAATCACAGCACTTGTATGCATTTTTACCAAAATAAAATATTGTAAAACAGAAATAGTAGCCTTGTTGAATGAGTACAATGATCTATAATGTTCTGCGTAATATACCAACATGCTCAGGTCTACATATAGACTATATAGATGTTTAATTAATTTAAAGAAAAACGGCATTAGCTTATTATGCATTACACATAAAATCACCTCCAACCCTACCAATCTAACCTTAATCTATCCATCCCTAAAAGACTCCCTAAACTTAACTTGACCAAATGCATAAACTTAACTGTAACTCACCTATAACTAAACATCTCTTACCCATATACCTTAACTAAAAAGGCCGGACTCACAACCATCCTTAAAGTAATTTGTCAAAGTCGTTTACCGACATTGTGCCTATGTGATTCACTGTGCTGTGCAGCTTTGGCCTCAGCTTTGCATGCAGGGACCTTTTTTGACATCTTAGTGTCTGCTCTGCTTGTAAACATCAACTGCCTTATTCCCTTCCACACCGCCATGGGAAGGCACCTAGAGGAAGCACACACATGAGCCTACATGCCATAATCTGTACATCCTCTGGAAGATAATAATGTCTGGTCTGCATGAAGATTTCCCAGATTCAAGGCTTAATTGCATTGACAAACAATTACTATATCCCTAACCGTATTATCTCCCGCCGACTGCAACCTCAAGATAGCTACCGCAACTAAACCCTAGCGACAGCCAGATTATCTCTTGCCCATTTCTATATTGATGTGCTTTGAACAGAAATAAACATTGCAGTCTTTGTATATTATTGCAGATCAGGTTCACAATTATCTTAACCTGTTCATGACTTTGAGCCAAGAGGCCCTTGCTGGTGTTGAAGAAGCTCTATCTCCAAACGATTTACATGGTCGGGATCATACTTATTTACGTGTTGCCTCATCAGGTTTTGTGTCAATTGGTTTTATTTTCAAACTAGTAGTAATCATAGTATACCCCTGTGTGTGTGTGTGTGTGTGTGTGGGGGGGGGGGGGTTGTGTGTGTGTGTGTGTGTGTGTGTGTGTGTGTGTGTGTGTGTGTGTGTGTATGTGTGTTAGTGTGCTTGATCTATTGATCTGTAATTATTTTAAATCAGCAGTGTGACGCAAGCGGTTGTTTTTTGGCCACTTTTTGGCTAGTAAACAGGATTCCCGCTAAGCTACAATACACCTGGGCCGCAGTATTGCACGGAGACACAAGGATTCACCCCATGAGCTGCTATTGACAAGGTGTATAAAGGCAATGGGAACATCGTGTAGCACCAGTCTGACTGGACTGGCAGATGGAAGCTTGTTCTAAGATGGCACAAATGGTAGGAAAGCATGTGTTCGATTTTTATTTGGACGTAGAGGTTTGTTAGTGTATGGGTCGTTTGCAGTTTATTTTCGGTTGGTAAACATGCAGACTTTTCTTTAAAGTGCAGATAACAAATACTGTGTTCGGTATCATATCTGCAGCCATGACACATTCAACTTAAACATTTTGCTTGTTTGCTAAAGCAATTATTTTCCTGATTTGCAGCGGATGCGTGTTACAGTTATCTGGATATCCGGTCTTGTCATCTCTCTATTTGTAGAGTCCTGTCATGCACAAAAGGTAAAATACTTTGCTACTATATTATACTATTTATTACTACTTTATAACTCATTTGGTTGCTAAATAATTGACAATTAAATAATGGCATTCCCTTTCCCTGCTTAAAGATGAACATCCAATGGGGACCTCAGTCGATGATGTACCTGAAGGGAAAGCGTGAGTCAAGCTACCAACTTGTTTAGTAGGTTAGATTACAAACATGATTAACATCAATAGGCCCTTTTCCAAGAAGGACCTGTGTTCTGTTTACTCAGAACACAGGCTATGTCGAAGGAATTAGGCACTACGTCATTGGTTTTGAAGATACAGTTATAGGAGTGAAGGGACTACACTGGGGAAAGATGATCAATCATTTCTGAAAGCACCAATCAAAGGTCCAAAGGGGCTGCCTAACAGCCCCCACCTCACGTGCTGTAGAGTTTGGGAAGGCACCCACCCATACGGACTAACGAAACGACGAAGGCGAGGGTGAGAGGGTACCTGGTGCGACACATCAACTGAGGCGTCATCACAGGACAGGCGTCACCCAAAACACAAATTGTTGGTCTGCTACTTTCAGGCCACTTGGTCTATGGTCAGTGTGTATTGCTTTAACCTCCTGTGCCCTGGTTCATAAAAGGAGCACACCTATAGTTAGTTATGAATGAGTGTAATGAGTGACACCTTGATTGTCCTGTGATGACACTTCTGTGGAAAGGCTCTGTCAAACTTTGTCTAGGATTTTGGAGTTTCAAAGGTATGGGGGAAATTGTCACTGAACTCAAACCCTAACAACTCTTTCTGTGTTGTTCTTTTGGATTCCTCTTCAGACGGAAAGAGGTATTTGAGTGATAATGAGGCTGGGGATTTGAAGCAGGGCCCTGAAGGACGGTATGCGACGCTCAAAGGTAAGCTGAAACTTTGGTTTTTGGTTTACTCCATAAGCAGGCCTATTTAATTTCCTTTAAATAGCTTTTAACCTTCAAACAATACTTAGTATTGTTTGGAGGTTCAAACTTAGCAAGAGTCAATATAAAATATAAGATATCCCTATGAATAAAAATGAACCATGTTTTCAAGTAAAAACTACTTAACCTATTTTAATGTGTGTGTGTGTGTGTGTGTGTGTGTGTGTGTGTGTGTGTGTGTGTGTGTGTGTGTGTGTGTAGGCTATCAAAGGCTGCGAGAGTTCAAGGTCAGCAAACCCAGTGAGATCCTGTGCTCAGAGAACATCTTCATTCAGTACCTACAGGACAGATATCAAGAATAGATACCCTTTACAAAACACATTCATTTAATGTCTGTTTGCATGTACATAGAAAGATGTATTGTATATATCTGAACCCTGACCATTCCTGTATTTTGCCATTATGTTGTAGACAATTGCTAATGTGAATAGGGAATCCTCCCCATTTGTCTAATATTGGTGCTTGTATATTTATGTCTTTGACAAACAGAAAGTTGCTGTTGTGCTGTTTGTACTTATGTGTGTTAAATATGTTTATATTCATGTAGTGAAACATTTATTACCACTGATCAAGTTAATTCTGTGAATAATTGTAACTTAATGATAATAGCATGATCTCTGATGTTAAATAATGTATATTTTACCATAATGTATGCATATAGATATACAATGTATATGCTCCTCTGCCATGCAACTTTGATGAAATATAAACATAACTGTGTGTCAAGCAATGTAGCGGTTTCATCTGCCTTTCTGTCATATGATTTAATTCAAACTTTAGTCATCTCTATGTAATGTGAAACCATTAGAATTTGAATTTGTTAGGCCAAGTGGAAAAGTGGAAACGTGTGTGTGTGTGTGTGTGTGTGTGTGTGTGCGTGTGTGTGTGTGTGCGTGCGTGTGCGTGTGCGTGTGCGTGTGTGTGTGTGTGTGTCTCCTAGTACTGGAGAAATTCTATTAAACCAGCGCATCCCGTCCCAATGTAATATCTCAGACGACAGTGAAATTGTCCAACGTAGCTACAACTCAAGCCACTAGAGGTTGATAATTGGAAAACTTACATCTTTTCAGTAAAATTTCTGAATTGTATTCACATTACTACATCATTACGTCAGATTTCCATGGAAACCGCTTCAACCTTGCCACTCCAGACGCACGTACACACAAAATAACAAGTTAAGTGACGGCCCTCTACTGACCTCTAGCGGTAGAAGATCGTGGTTAGCGTGCTTGTGTGCACGGGGGTCTTTTATATCAATGTTGTGCTTTATGTACCCAACTGTCGTTACCCATTGTGGTGCCCGGTCATGGCCATCCCAGGCAGATAACTGGACCGAAATTATTGAAACTCTGCAGGGAAGTTCAGGGATAAAAAGCATAATACCACTAATAATAACCAAATCATTTTCATAGTACTTTATTACAACATTTTGTGACTTGATGATTAAAATGTGTCCTTCAAATCACTCACAGTTCAATTGTAAAGGCCTATTGACTGAGACACTAAGTGGCCTGCCTCAGTGCCTCCAAGCCCAAAGTATGCATGGTTCAAACAGTCGGCTTGGGAATGACCAACCTTTCCTCTCAACTACTTACAGCATTACTTTTCTACAGTAAGGTGCATTTTAACTGTGTTAACCAATGCATTCATCATTTATTTCACCTAGTTCTGTTCATGTATTAAATGTTTTTATTTTCTGCATACCAATTTGGTAACTTATCTTCACATGAAAAAGGGAACTATTCAATGAATTAAGGAATGAATAAATAATCGACTCCCAAAAATGATATTGCCCCCAATTTTCAAAACAATTAAACATCTTGTCCAGTTTTCAAACAAAATCAGGTTTTTGAGCTGGGTTCCCAGTAGACTTGAGATTCTTTTTAGCCTGCCACAATTAATGCAAGCCCAATTGGTATAGGACAAAAAGCTTAAGAGTACATATGGATAAATTGTGAGCAGTTATTAGGGCCCAATAAATACTGTAGACTGATTCATGGGAACACACACACAGAGTATGCATTTGAATGCCCTCTGCCACTGGTATGCTTCCATTATATTCCTTCATGTTTCGACGGTCCCCACTCTGCCTCTCCTCCAGACCCAATTAAAAATACAATAAGAAAAATACTCTGCACAATTCGCACTTAATATAAAAGGTTCTTTTACATAGAAAATCCCATCCCATGTAATCAAAATTCCCTTGTTTATAATCCTTCATTTTCATCTCATATGCTTATATATTATACATTAAAATAAAATCTGCAGCTCTTTTTTGTTTTAAGGAGAATGCAAGTGTAGTATGTGTGTCTGTGTACACAGGCTTTTTTTTTTCATGGTTTGTATTCTGTGACCTCAAAACATGATCAAGTACTGCAGCGGTTGTATCCGCAATGTTTGAAGGTAAGGCATGTTATCATTCACATCGTGTTGATCTGAATGATCGCACTGTTTCAGTGTACTTCTGTTGAACGGTTCATTTCACTGAGCATCCAGAGCCATACATAAATGGAAAATTCAACAAATGCATACTAGTTCTATCAGTGGAGCTGGGAGGATGCTATTAAAAGGCAAGGTTACCCGGGCCCCGGAAAGAACAACAGGGAACCATGAGACTAACAACCAAACCGATTACCTTAACACACCTCCAAATAGGCAACTGAAGACAACCAAGTGACGGACCGCGAGGTGTTGGCACTGTAGCAAGAGCAAATAAACCATTGGAAGTATGTTATTCTAAAATTAATGAATTCCTGTTTATGAAATAGAGATTGCATCAACCAATATACATTCAGGGGGGGAACACACATGCAGTGTTGGGAGTTTACATAACCTAAACATTCTCACTTTTTTGCGTTGGAACTTCCTATCTTTCACCCTAGAACCCGTGAGGGTAGTTTATTTGTGTGTCTGAGTGTGGAGGGTTGAAGGTTATTTAGTGAGGGGCACCATAAATAACGTATTCAGGCCTAATACATTTAAAAGGGGATAAGAGTGAGTCTAGGCCCTGTTGCCCTTTTGAGTGTGTTTAGCGCCCCCTAGTGGTGGCTACAGAGTTAGTCCAGGCCCTGGTGCTGTCCAGGTGAGTTTGGCGCCTTCTTAACAGCGGCTACTGAGTTAAGTCTCGGCTCTGGTGCTCTTCGGCTGTGTGGTTTTGGTGCCATCTAGCGGTGGCTACAGGGTGATGCTGTTGCCGTCCTCTCGCATGCTTTCCTGGCTGCTGCTGCTGGCCGTGTGGGCGGGACTTCCGTTTTGATTGACTGTCGTCATGGAAGTGTCACTGTGGGAGGTGACGAAGCTACTGGGCATGGAGGCGCTGTGCGCGAGCGGCGCGCTGGAGGCGACAGAGCCGAGCCGGCCCAGGGAGTCTCTGCTGTAGTTGCCGTTGTTGCTGCTGTGTAAGTTGTGGGGAATGTACGTCGACAGGTTGTCGTTCTCGATGATGAGGTCGCCGTCGTCGTCCTCTTCCTCGCTGTAGCCCTCCGCGATGCTGTCGCTATGGAAACAAACAGTGAAATAACAAATCGGATCCCTGTTCAATAGTTTTAAATGACAGACATTGAAAAGTCAGCCATTAAGGATTATTATGGTTTAAATAATAATAATAATAATTTAAACCAGAATTCAAATTCCCATCCCGATGCTGTTTATTATGTTATAACACCTTGATTGCTTGTTAAGACGGTCAAAGTTGGACTGGTGTGAATACAACCCCAACAAACTAAACAACATCTGACTCAAAGGGAGGAGCTGACAATATATGGAGAAGATCCTGTGGGTGGATGGACGCATTTTACGAGTAACTTTCTGATGAAAACATTTTCAAAACAGAGCAAATCCCTGCAGCAAAAAAAGTGAATCTTCTTATTGTCCCATTTCCTTTACCCCTCTGCGTCTGCCGGTGCACACGTCGGTTTCCTCACCTGGCCGTGATGGGGTTGCTATGGGACACCGGGCTGGGCGAGTCGCAGGAGAGGGCCGAGCCTGTGGACCCGGAGCCCAGCGAGGCGTTGCCGGCGGAGACCTTGCTGCCCCGGGGCAGCACGTTGTTCCTCTGGTTGGCCGGCTTCACCGTCACGATGAGGTTGTGGCTGTTGGCCACCATCATGTCCGTTACCTGGGGAAGAGGAGACTCGTCACACCTCATGGAATACATTATACAAGATGTAACAACAATGGGTACATCTTTTAGAAAAATATATAATAGATATTTTGATTAATACATTAAAAAGGAAACCAAACATTTTAGATCTATAATTAAGGGTAGCTGTTAAACACAGGATAAGATACAAATATAGAATCAAATTGCACTCCATAGATTAAACGGCTGCTACTGCATGTATTTAATTGTTACTTGCCATTTTGGGTAAACCCTAAATAATAATCATAAACCTAACCTCTTTCATTTAAACCTCCCTAATAGGCCTGAGGGAGGATGTGTGGCCACAGAAACTTTCTTATAAGACGCAGCCTAATAGCATCTCCCTCCTAGCTAAAGCGCATGCTATAGGCCACAACCATCAACGCGACCTCTTCAACTGTAACCTCCACAAGAGGCCTGCAGAAGTCTGCTTGGCCACAGAGCCTCTTTCCTAAAGAAGCAGCCTTCATTGCTACAGGCCACTTGCGCCACCAACAATGTCCGGATCGCATCGCAAAACAAGTTATCAAAGATTAGGCTGCACAGATTCATCCCCTTAGAAGCAAGTTTTCCAAAAGCACAGTTTTCAGGAGTGGAAAGTGTTGGTGCAGTGCGGACAGAAGGCTAAAATGACCAAGTAAAGAAAAAGCTGTGTTCCTGAGATTAAGCCGGTGTGGTATAGACGTGGCCTCGACTTCACCTCATACCTATACAATATTCCACCTGGATGTGAAAGGACCCTTTGCTAAACGTAATCCAGTGGCCCCATCCTGGAATGTAAAAACACTTACTTAGCTTTCATGGGGAATTTAAACAGGAAATTACCCGGAGAAAAGTTAATTGGGGATTACCTAATGGTAAATGAGTCCAACCAGGATTATTTATGTAAGGGAATATTTATTTTCCGCAGTTGAATAGGCCTGAGGGTTTACTTTGACACATCAAACCCTTCTTGTAATAATGCTACCATTATTATTTCCCATAAGTGAGATGCATGGAAAAGTAGAAGGAAACAACAGCTCTTTCACCCTCAGTACCTCTTAATTCATGGAACTACCTTTAGAGTCCCACTCCATCATTCATTTGGGCTACTCTTATTCTAAGTGAGTGAAAATATATATAAAATATAAAATGTATACAGCAGCACCCATACATAAGTACCAGCTAATGGTACCACATGCTATTTACCTGGTCCAGAGACTTCCCCGCTACATCGATGCCGTTGACCTCCAGGATCTCATCGTTGACCCCCAGCAGCCCCGTGCTCTCTGCCAGCCCCCCACGCACCAGCCGGGAGATGAACACCCCGGGGACCTGGGGGGACGTCACAGCCGTTCAGAAAATAGTGCAGCACTTCAATACTGTAAGAACAGCTGAACATAAGGGGTCCGATTTCTCCGCAAATATAAGATACGATTTCAAGATCGGGATATAAATCAACACAAAAATAGATGGAATATAAAACCAGGGTACACCAGGATACTTAAGTAAATAAATAAAATAAAACCCTAAACCACTTTTTGCTTACCATTGTGTGATGACGTGATGCATTACATCTTATCTCATTACTTCAAAAAACAAGATCCCCTACCAAAACACTAACAAAAACAACAACAACCACGACAACGTGCACTCTCACCTTTTCCACGCCCTGGGCTGTGACGCGCACGCTGACCCCGTCGCGGATGTAGAAGCCCAGCGGTTTGTGGGTGCCGTGTTTGTGGAGCCGTACTCGCCGGTGCGTCTCGGGCAGGATGTCTACGTCGATTATGGACGAGATTTGCCGGAAGTCTTGCGGGAGACCAATCATGAGGCCCGGCTTGTTCTTTTGGTGGGTGGAGCCCGAGGCATTAGGGCGGAGCCCCGTCAAGCCCAGCCCCTTCTTCCGTCTCTGGAGTGAGTTGGTGGCAAACACGATGGGCTCATCCTCTGGAGAGGGCAGGAGGTCAGAGAGAAAGGTTGGATTATTCCTTATTGATCGTTTTAAAAAGGTGCAGACTCCGGCAACACTTCCCAACCTTTTCTGTCTTATTTACGGCTCAAGAACCCCTTCATCCACACCGAACAACAAACGATTTCCTTTCAATTAATATTATACCATAACTATATTATCACTTATCATCATTATTAATATCGTAGTAACCAATGCTTTTAAAATTAAAAAGCTGTACTTCTATTTCTGGTCTTAATTGATCAGCAACAATCCACCATCCCAGTTTCATATTTAAAAAATTCAACAAATATTTAACATATATATATATTTGTGGTGGGTTAAGGGTTACAAGAACCCGCTGGAATCTGCCCACGTTCCTACCAGTGGGAATCACTGGTGACGAGAAAAACCAAATACAAGGAGCACATTTGTGATGTTTTAAAACTCAAATGTTACTGTGCAAACAAACCTCTCTCCAACATCTGGAGGTAGGCAGTAGGCACAGTGCAAGGTGTGTGAGCCCTAACTATTTGGATCTATGACCCGATGCAACAGATATGGTCCAGTGTACCAAGATCAGTCTGCACAGAAATAAATACTACAGAACTCCAATAAAAACATTTAAACAATGTATCATTGAAGAAAACTTGGGGCCCACATGAAAGAGATTTTTTTTAAAGCTGATAAGTTAGTCCCGAAATGATTTGGTCTAGTATGGACTTGCGCCATACAAAGGGGCCATTTACTAAACCTTAGAAGGTGACAGAGCCAGTGACTCTAGGCCAAGGATTGTGACTTCAGAAGGGAGGTAGAGGGGTAGGGGAGAAGAGGGAAGCATTAGCTTCTTATTTCCAGGTTGTATTCACAGGGTTATCCATATCACCTTATCCAAGTACGTCAGCACGTCTGCATATTTTTCTTAATTTATGTGTGGAGGTAAAGTAATCTCTTTGGGTCTGAAAATATTATGCCAAAGATCAAATTCCGTATCCTGCAGACAGGTCAGCCAATTATCTCATGCAGAGATATTTTATCTTCTTGTGTTTTTCCTCACAAGCTTTATTTGGATTCTAGAGATTTCCCTTTTTCCATTTGCTAAAGCCCACCTTGGTTGACTTCAACAATCAATGTCAAGCCGCCCTAGGTGTACATTAAAGGGTGTTTTCTCCGTAAGCATTTTTGTAGTTGAGACTCAGATGAGACTCAGCCTTGGCTCTTCAGGTTCAAAGAATGCGTTATCAGACTAAATGGACACTGCTGGAGGTTGTTTACACTCTCTAGAGTATGGGGAAGGTCAGAGTCTGTTCCTCTCTCCTCCACAGTCACATGGGATTTATTTAGTGCCCGACTTCCCATGAATCTGATCCGTGCTGTGAATAAATGAGGTGACACTGCATAAATTGTGTGCTTGTAATTTAATTTAAATATTAAATCATCTTCCATGTTTTTCCATTAACATTTGGTACGAGCTACATTACAGGAAAATCATGTTACATGCATTCCTCTTAAATTGTGGTTATGATCAAAATAACCATAACACATTTATATTGTACAATATATATCAAGTGTCTGCATACACCACAAATTAATACGTTAACACAACGTTAATATTAAAACCCTTTCCAGCCAAGAAGTCTATGCTTTCTGCCAAAGCAACACACAATGTTTTTGATTGCATAAAATATTTTTAAACCTCCCATTATAATAATTACTCCATTAATTACTGAGATATTAGATCTATCAGAGCCATGCTGAGATGATGGTCAGTCAACACTGTCAAGAATTAGCTTTGCCAAAATCACTGAAGTGGACACAGTGAAATTGAAGGACTTTGGCTGTTTCCAAACAGCGAGTCATGTAGGGGCCAGAGGATCAAGGAAAATGTTGTAGACAATCAACCTGCCCAAGAGCGTGCCTATCTCCACTGGAGACAAATACCCGACCTTCTGCATTCCTCCCCTCGCATTCCGGGAATAGCCGTCTCACAGCTCCATCAGACTGTTGTTTTCCTCTGTGTACACGTCTTTCTATAACGCGTGGACCTCAGGCAGTTCATCACTCCATCATCAAGGATGATGATGAGGATGTCAACAACAACAAATAGCTCCAAATGAATATCTTTCATATAATTTCATAACAAGGAGATTCCAGTACAATAGTTTTTGCCGATAGGTTAAATATTGCAGATCAACTCTTTTTCTTGACCAGGAAAATGTATTATTGCTATAGTCAACGGCTAGCTTAGCTTAGCCAAAGAAAGTCGATGAAACTTTTTAAATGTTGTCTTTTTTATTCAAATTCTATTGTAAAAACCTGTTTACCAAACCTTTCCTGAAGTATACTCACACAACTCCCTGAAGTATGTTCACTGTTTAGTCAATGAGTAGAAGAGTCACTCAGCTACAGTCAGTTCAACAACATTGCAAAATGCCTCTAAGAAAACAGAACAGATGTTTGAACCGTCAGGGTTTTAAGACAGAGAAGAAAGCTTTAATGGCAGTGATGACATGGTAAAGATGCCAGTTTAGAGTGCCAATCTTTCAGCTTGTGCAGCATGCTGTAAGCAGGCCTTGTCTGGGAGGTGTATGTGACTGTGTCCCACCCTGCAGAATGCTGCCATGGTCCGCCTGCTGCACACGACACCCCCCAACCCCAGGCTCTTGCTGACACACCATTTTTTTCTGAGCGTCAAATTGATAAAGCGTTTGTTTTTCTGATGACCAACCGGTCTTGATGGCCTGTTTGTTCCTCCCATTTTGCATTTGTTCTTCCCAAGATAAAAGTATTTTCCTCCACAATCAGCGACTTGTAACTTAAGCCACATAAGGACTTAACTTCCATTATCCTACCAAATACAATAAATCAGACTTTAGTCAGACAAGTTCATTGTAGTTGATTAGTGCCTTTGAATGTTTTTTTTACTAAAGTTTACTAAAGCCAACAAGTCCCTATCCTTCATGTATTTAAATTTTGGGGGGCAACGGTTGGCTCGTTCAACAAGAGTATGGAATTTATCAATTGAATCGAGAAATTAAAATAAAAAGTTATGCTATTCATTCTAGGAGAGAAACTTTCTAAAGGAAAGGCAGACGAAAGCAATCACACACCCACGATAAGCAATGAAGATAATCTAAAAGAAAGAACTTGCAAAATTGAATAACATGTTGACCTTTTGGAAATAGTAACTTCTGCTGTAAAAAATGAAGAACAATAACAACGTTCTTTCTCCCTCTGTCCTTTACAAGTCTGACTTGTACCTTTCAACAGACAACCCCATATCATGACAATTTAAGACCCATTCCCAGAACTTCTGTGTCGCTTTGAAACGGGTCTTTTTATGGATCCTTTTACCTTATCATTTATACATTTTCTGTTCCATTGTGTGCACATAGGTACTAGGCTGGGCTAGCCACCATGGTGTTAATGGTTGCAACATTCCAACCATAATCCCACACTAAAGGCCCCATTGCCCCTCACTGGAGGACAGTATAAACAGCTGTTGCAGCCAGGTCTCTCTCCCTCTCTCTCCCGCCCTCCCTCCATCCATCTCTCTGATATGTAGCCAACAGATTTCATGGAGGGTTTGAGGTCTTTGTAAAAGGTCCCACTGATTTTATAGATCTACATATTTCGTCAAGCCGAATGCAAAGCAGAGAGCCAAATAGTATCTCCTTAAACTTTGATGTCTAGCTTTGTGTCCATGTCCAATTCAAATGCATACACACACACACACAAACACATTCATTTAGCCTCAATTTATGTCCCATTGCCACAAATCTACTTAAATGATGCAGAAGTTTGCATTGGCCAGATTGTTGAGCCTTTTCTACAGAGAAGAGTGAATGCATACCCGCCAAAAATACACACAAATGCATTGAGATAAAGTGATTATCTTCTTCTAGAGTCTTCTAGAGTGAGCTCATCCCATTCAGTGGCTAATAGTGTAGAGAAGCTATTAGTGCATAGTACTGATGGGTTTTGAACACACACACACACACACACACACACACACACACACACACACACACACACACACACACACACACACGCACACACGCACACGCACATGTAGGGTGGAGAAAGAGAGACAAAAGAGATAATCGTTGAAGCATAGAGAGGGTGATGCAGATGAAGGCAGAAACAATGTAGAACCTGTATGTGGTGAAATCTGAATTCCTTCCCCTTAAAACAATAACTATGGGGAAGAGTATGGTTTCCCCATGGTCAACCATAGTCAACCATGGGGAACCATGGTTGACCATGGGGAAACATGGGGAAACCATGCCATGGGTCCAAGACCCAGGGCAATACAATAATAAGCAACTACAATAACTTAAATCATTTCCTAAGTTTTCGCAAAAGACAGTGAATAATGATACAGGTTTTTACTGACATGCACCAGTTTCTTTATGTTTAGATGGATACGTGATCCTTTCTACATTATATCGCTCCGTAAACAGATATATCCTCTATGTGACAAATACTTGCTTTTTTGCCTCTGTGTATACAGACTGTTGAAGTAATCTGATCAGACACGTGATAGGCTGCATCGCAAACAACAATAGCAACCTATTGTAGTCAGCATCGGATTCACATTACAGCCGAATTTGGAAAAAACAAAGAACAATGCAAAGAAAAAGCCATAGTACCCCCGAACATACCACCTTGGAGGGCTGGTTTCCATATGTTTGTGTGTGCGTGCGTGCTTGCACATGTGTATGTGTGAGGGTCTGTCTAACAGCATCCGGCTTATGTTCTCTAGCGTTCAGGTAGGCACCCACCCATAGTATGAAACAGGAGTGATCAGATGGCAACGCAATGACGAGGACAAAGACAGGTTTCGCTCATAACTCCAATGCTTAGTCTGCTGCTTTCATGTACTTTCTTGCCTCTTCTGGTGGTGATAATGTCTGTCCTACCTCTTCTGGTGGTGATAATGTCTGTCCTACCTCTTCTGGTGGTGATAATGTCTGTCCTACCTCTTCTGGTGGTGATAATGTCTCTCCTACATCTTCTGGTGGTGATATCTGTCCAAACCGGTCTAACAGTGATAATGACAGCCTTACCTCTCATGGTGGTGTTACTGTCTGTCCTAACTGGTCTAACGGTGATAATGACAGCCTTACCTCTCATGGTGGTGATAATGTCTGTCCTAACTGGTCTAACAGTGATAATGACAGCCTTACCTTTTCTGGTGAGTATAATGCGTAGCAGCGGATTGGCCGAGGAGACGGCCTTCTGGAAGTTGTCGTCGTTGTTGATAGGCAGCAGATCCCCGTGAATGTCGGCGTACCCCAGCATCAGGTCCGTCCCCGGGATGTGGTGGACGGTCTGCAGCAGGCGGTAGAACTCCTGGAAGCTTCCGGCGCCGCCCCGCTTCAGGGCGAAGCGGCGGTACTCTGCATCAAACTGGAGCGAGGAGACAGCATGAGGGATGTGGAGCGCAGCTTGAAGCCCATCTAGATCATTAGTAAACTCGCTGCGTAACCTCTGCCTTCTGCTAACGGGGTACATGTCATGGATAGAAGATTTGGTTTATTATTTATTTTATTTATTATTATTATTCATAATAATTTCTTTATTTGCCAACTTTGTGTGATTTTTAATCTCATCTGAATATTGGTTGTCTAAGCCTTCTCTGCATTTGTGATAAAAGGCTAGTTAGAAATATATTAGAGCTGAATTCTAAATCCATTATTAGCATTTTGTCTCTTACTTCTTGTCAAATTAAATTAAGCAATTGGGTAGACAATTGGATGAGCCAGTCCAATATTGTCACTGGTTAATTGGCTTAATTGATAAAGGTACCAAAGAATTACACAGAAATACAGGTTGGGAGCTTGAAAACTATTTATATCATCTGAAAAACTTCTCTGAGATGTAACTTAAAAATGTTGAGATGTTGTCAGGTGATGCAGAATGCTACACGGCACGTCACCAAGGATATCCGGAATATGACATCAACTACTGCCATTAAGAACATGTATCATGAAGAACTTGAAGTCATGGTCATGATTGCGCCTACAATTATTAAAAACGTGTAAATCTCATCATGGCCCTTCAACAGCCTGTTATTGGATAGTTTTTCCATTACGAGTTTTGCCCAATTTGATCTTTTGTCTAGCCAAGAAAAGAACGAGCCCTTCTCTTCGCGCTACTTTGTGTTACTCAGCGCCTATTTCAAACATGTCCAAATGTAAAAGTAGATGGGCTACAAAGTGTTCTTTTACATCCGGAGCCCCGACAACAGTAATACAAAGGGTATGACTTGATGGCTAGATGGAGAAGAAGTGATTGGCTCACTGTAGAGGTGCAAACTGTAGCCAGCTCTACCTGCCCTGCAACATTCCTCAGCGGTTTCAGCATTACATGCATGACATATTTCCAACACATTGTGAGGGACAACAATGTGTAGTATGACATGTAACAAACCTGATAACACGGCTATCAATCTCTCCATACCCTCCCACAATCCATGACCCATTATGTGAGAATGTAGTACATACGACGGGCTATAGAGAATGTGGGGTGGTGGGGGGTGGTTCTAATGCGTAATGCAGAACCAGCGTAATAATAATATAAGATGAGGACAATAAATTATAATGGAAATCAAATAGAATAGCATGTCACAGCAGAACGAGGATGAAACGTCTGACCAAGTCGGATTAAAGATATATATTAAAAGAGGGGGATACATGGGATTTTCAATTGGTGCGTTTAGGATTAGAAGGTGCTTCGACCCGGCGGTGGATTGTAGGACGGTAGGACGGCGGTACCCACGAAACACAGATGCACGTGTAAATAACTCAGTACTGTCACGATACTGTATCAGTTTAAGCAATAGATGGCGATGGTCTGTTCGATACCCCTCTACCTACGGTAGAAACCAGTAGCACTACGGTAGAAAACAGTAGTACTACGGTAGAAACCAGTAGCGCTACGCTACACACCAGAAGCACCACGGTAGAAACCCAGCACTGTGCCGTAGTGCACTGATTGACCGCGCATCAATAACAATAAACACATTTGGCTCATGTCCAAACGACTAACAAATAAAAACGAAAGAATCATAGTGACGGTAAAAGACCCATACTTACTTTGCTCTTGACCTCCACAACGTTTTGAGGGAGTTTGAACGGCGTCCTTTGCTGGTGCCTTGACATAGTGTTGTCCGGTTGTAGCACTGCGGATAAAATCATCCACCAGACGTGTTGTTGTCCTTCCCTCGGGGAGAAAACAATACATTAAAACGCTGGATATCGAAGACAATGTCCGCTCGATCGACGTGTTGGTGTTGACAAAAAGAAAATCACGCCACGTTTCCAGTTAGTGTCAGTGCTTGTGTCTCTGGCGATGTAAGTGTGCCTCTGTTCTCACAGCTGTGTTAGAAGGCGGAAAGGAGAACAGCGATCGCGACAGGTGTAGAATGGTGTGGCCGCCGGATGGGCAAACGTCACCCTGATCCGGTGGCATAGGAAAGCTCTCCTGCTAAAAGGGCAATGCTATCTCATTTTCATCCCCTTTTTACCTCGCCGTCTCGAATCTTCCTATCAGGAACTGAGGGGCCCAAAACAAACCTGGGCGAGGAGAGCGAAATGGGCAGGGCGTGTATTTCTTATGATCTTGTCACCACATTATTAATAGAAACAGAATAGGCTAGTTCTAGTGAAAAAATCGAGGTTGGGTAAGAGTTGGATGTTTCAAAAAACGTAGAAGAAAAAAAAAAAAAAGAAGAGATTTGCCTGTTAGCCTGGCCCTAGATCATAGCCATATAGGTTTATCGAATAGATACATTCAACAAAAAGAGCAAAACATATATTATACATCCGTCGTAGACAACCCGTTCTAATTTGACAAATAATACGGTAAGTGATCATATATATACCAAAATGTAAGTTGACAATATCGTTTCTAAACTTCCTCTTTTATTTCACATTTTCCTTCCCTCTATCTTTTTTCATATTATAATATCGTGACGTCAGTATATGCATGTAGTACTACCTTGTACTCGGATGTATGTCTGTGTGTGTGTGTGTGTGTGTGTGTGTGTGTTTATTTAGTACTATCCTGTACTAGGATTTGTGTGTGTGTGTGTGTGTGTGTGTGTGTGTTTGTGTGTGTGTGTGTGTGTGTGTGTGTGTGTGTGTGTGTGTGTGTGTGTGTGTTCAGTACCACCCTGCACTAGGATGTGTGTGTATTTGGTACTATCCTGTACTAGGATGTGTGTGTTTAGTACTACCCTGTACTAGGATGTGCATGTATTTGGTACTATCCTATACTAGGATCTGTGTGTTTAGTACTAGGATGTGTACGTATTTGGTACTACCCTGTACTAGGATGTGTGTGTATTTGGTACTACCCTGTACTAGGATGTGTATGTATTTGGTACTACCCTGTACTAGGATGTGTGTGTATTTGGTACTATCCTGTACTAGGATGTGTATGTATTTGGTACTATGCTGTACTAGGATGTGTGTGTTTAGTACCCTGTACTAGGATGTGTATGTATTTGGTACTATCCTGTACTAGGATGTGTGTGTTTATCACCCTGTACTAGGATGTGTATGTATTTGGTACTATCCTGTACTAGAATGTGTGTGTTTAGTACCCTGTACTAGGATGTGTATGTATTTGGTACTATCCTGTACTAGGATGTGTGTGTTTAGTACCCTGTACTAGGATGTGTATGTATTTGGTACTATCCTGTACTAGAATGTGTGTGTTTAGTACCCTGTACTAGGATGTGTATGTATTTGGTACTATCCTGTACTAGGATGTGTGTGTTTAGTACCCTGTACTAGGATGTGTGGCCAGTCCTGGCCCCCTCAAACTGCTCCTGTACTATCTGCTGTCAGATAGCTGGCTCTGCTGCTATCCTCCCTTTTCCTCTTTTTTCCACCCTCCTCCCTGCGAATCCTGAGTGATAGCATAGGCCTGGAATGGGGACAAAACACACACACACACACACACACACACACACACACACACACACACACACACACACACACACACACACACACACACGTGCAAACGTGCACGTGCACACACACACACACACACACTTTCACTTATACACACACATACAAATATATTGGCTCAACAACAATAATAGCAACAGTGAATGGTATCCGATGAATGGAGGCAATGCGTTTGCAACAGCAACTGCAGTTGACCTCAAGTTTGTTCTGCTTGTAATCATGTAGCCACCAATATGTCAAATAAAAAAGAGCATGATTCTCCTTGTCTTTTGTCATCTTCAGCGATGCCTGATCATTTTTACATTACATAAAACTACATTTATTTAGCAGACACTTTTGTCCAAAGCGACATACAGTAGTTCATTCAACAATAAAGATGTAACCCCAAAATTCATAAAATAAGAAAAGAAACTGCTTTTAAGTGCAACAAAATGGAACAAGAGAAAGAGAAGAATTTTTAAGTTGTATTTTAGTTTTAATTACATCTTTGTTTTACATTTACCTAGTCCTAGACATGCAGAATGCTCACATCTATATTTATATTCATTTCCAAGTTTTGTCTCTTTGTCTCAGGAGCCTTTCTATAAATGTAATGTGTATTTGATATTGGCAGAAAACATTTCTATAGCATTACCTTACTTACTAAGTAAGTGTATCAAAATTGACAGTCAACAAAACAACCAGTAAAAACAAATTCCAAGATGCATTAACAAAACCATGCTATTGGTCTACTGGTTTCTGCTAGGTGGTGCCTATTTAGAAGGATGAGTCATTCCTTCTTCAAGCAAGGTGTGCAGTTAATGAGGCAAAGTATGTCAAGTATGTGTTGTATGCAATGGCTTTGATTCACAGCAAGTTTACTTTGTCTGATGGGTGTGGCAGGTTGTGACGTGAGGGTTGTCATGTTTTTTCCATCCGATTTTTCTATCTATTCATAGCTCTGTTCACGATAAAAAACAAATGAAAGCACCAAACATAAACAATATTAAAAGGAGCGTGTGGACAGAGATAGCATAATGCTGCTGATCTAGATCTATTCTGCTAATGCAGCACAAGACTAGACAGTATGGCTGACTGTTAGATACATTCACGGTGTCATTGATAGACAATTTCTGTGACTAACTTATTTGCAGTAGAGAACAATCAATGGAGCTTGTTCATCAGAATGCATAGCGGGATTATTTGTTGGTGATACTCGACTCCACCATATTGAGAGTGCTAAAGATATTTGGAGTAATGTAACATCCTAAATCAACGTAAATACATCGTGACATATGAAAACTTGTTTTTTTCACACCTCACAGAGGGGTCTCCAAAGAAGGATAAATCCTTTCACTATTAATTACAAACAATGACCAAAAAAAAGACAATACCAAAATACAGTAATGACTAACTTGCTAATAATCCAAAAATTGCAGCAGTCTATTGCGATGTGATGTCACAATTTACAGTTAAGCCCTATAGACCTAGATCCTTCTCACAGAGAGCATCGTTGTAGAGCAAAAACAGGTGATGCTCTTAATCTAAATTATCACTACTTTTATGTACCAGGGACTTTCACCCACTAGTTAAATCTACTTCTCGCCCTGGACAACATAAAGGTAGCAGAGCCATAATATGTGTCATGAGTGACACCTGTGTTTATATGATGTTTCTGTGAAAAGGGTTTATTGCATAAAACATTTTGTTTTCACGACTTCAGTTAGGTCTAAAGTTCCACAACTACTCTCAACACACGCCCACACCCCCCCCCCCCCCCCCCCCCACCCCCCACACACACACACACACACGCTTATACCCATCGTAAATGTTATATTCTGTCATAAATGAATATGGTCAATATATACATAGACAATACTCACTGTTGTATTATCTATATTTTAACCACAATAAAAATGTATGTGAATAAATAATACATAAACGAGGAGTCAAACCAATTATCTTTTTCCTCGAAGATGTAATCTGACCTCTGACCGCCCTGGACAACGGATGGACACGGACATGCACGATCTCCTCACGATCTCCTTCTGTGTTTACGGAAGTAGGTCAAACGCAGTCGGTCCCCCTAGTGATAACACAACAGTGATCGGAAGCTGTTCTCATCAGCCCCATTCTGCGTTTTAATGCTAACTCTGACTCCTTCTCCATTCTAACCATCAATATGAATCGCTTCAACCCAGTCCTTCCGGTGGATGAATATCTAGGTAGGCGAGGTCGACTTGGTTTGATGATGTCAGTGGTTTGATGTCGGCTTTGAGACATTTTAAGTGCGATGGTGGTATGGGCGCTGCATGCTCATTTTATGCTATCAATATGAAGTGCAGGTATTTGCCTAGAAGGTTGTTGCGGATGGGTAAACGCTTATCATGATTATATTTGTACATCAATCAGTCGCTGCGTGCAATGCCTCGTATATATGTAGGATGTATGTTCTGCATGTTGTCTGTTATGCCCTTGTCATGTGTGTGTTACTATAGTAGAGACCAATGTGCTTTTCTACCTCAACGATGCCTTGACCCAGCTTTTGGAACATAAAGAGGAATACACCCAGTTTGGAGTGATACGCTACTTTGCAGAATAGTAAGTGGCAAATTGTCCTTTTTAAAACATCTATACAGTTGTTTAACATGACACAGGAAATAACCATTTACTAACCATTGTAATAACCATATCGTTAACAATGAATTGAATGAAACGTATTTTTTGTTGCATTAATCTCTCATATCTGCAATATACTTTAATTACCTTTTCAACAAAATTAGCAAAAAGGTACTCACCACATAAGTGATGTCTTAAAACCATAGTTGTAGATATATTAAAGGGCCAGTCTGCACAATTGAGGTGGCCACTAGCACTGGCCTGTATTGTGTAAGGTGCCAGAAGGTTTATCCAAAATGATGTCATCAAAGCTGGATGGGCTGTCCATGGGGCTGAATGGGCTTTACACAATCCCCGCAATTTCCTTTTTTTGGAAAAGAGACATTCCTTTTAATCGCAAGGTCTATATTTAATAGCTCTAGCCTGCAAATAAATCACAATCAGGTATCTTTGTCATAGTCACCTTCAGCGTAGACTAAAATGATATAAAACATACTCAGCATCTCTGACTCTTATAGTATAACGCCACACCGTGTGGCGCATTTCCTATAAAGAAAATGCTCATTCTAAACACTCATACAACGACAATATAAAATAAAATCACAAATGGGTCATAGTGAGGATAACCGGGCCCATTCCAATGTAACAAAACATAACGATTATCATGGGATGGATTATATTTGGGATTATACACTAGTTATAACACAATGATGAAATAGCTATTAAATATCGGGCAAGTCCAAAAATCGAAATATTTTCATTTTAAACACTGCACCTTTAAGATACACTTCATCTGTTAGTACAGTAAACAGTAATCCGCCATGAATTTTTGACTTTTATTGAACGTAGAAAGAATGGACTGAGGGATTGGGAACTAAAATATAAAGAAGTGAGGGAATCAATTCTGATATGTTCAAATGTGATGTGATTTGTTGGTTAAACTATTTTTATAATGTTCCATTTGTGATGCCATTTCCTTGTTTCTAAGTTTCAGCAGTGTAAAGAACAGCAACCATGTCCTCTTTCGAGAATACAACTACATCAAGGCTACTCCTCACAACCGAGCATCATTCATCAAAGTCTTTTGGAGATGTTTCAGACAGATTGGCAGGAGTGGAGGTGAGTGGGTGAACAAACATGGAAATATTAGCCCTCACTTATCTATACCTCACTCATCAAGTAAAGATCTACGTACCATACACTTATTCTCCCTGTAAATACAGGGATTTGTAGATGAATTAAGTCAATATACAGCATACCTATTTTGATTACATGAAAGGCATTAAATACGGCTAAACATTAAATACAGCTCATTCAAGGATATTTGGAGATGTTTTTCCTGCCATTCTTTACTGTCGTACTCTCCCAGCAGTAGCCAGTCATAAACATCTTGTATTTGTTCATTTTGTTTGCCATGATTTGCACTGTTTCTATTTCTCTTGTGTAATTGCAGACGTTCTGTCCATGCAGGAGTACAGCTCTGTGCTCCAGCTGCTGTGTCCAGACTTCCCAGTGGAGCTGGTGCAGAGTGCTGCCAGGTCAGCTTGTTACTTACACACAGCGCAGCATGCAGTGACTTATTGTACACTGCAACGGAAGCAATGACTATTTAAACATTGAGCCATCATATGTTATAATCTAGCCTCCTAAGAAGTTCGATTTTTTGTTGTTGATTAATGCTATCTCTTCCTTTCTGCAGAATCGTGTTGATGGACGACGCCGTAGATTATCTGATGTCTTTTGCAGACTTCCTTTATGCCTTTCAGCTGCAGTTTTATTACCATGGTAATGTTGTTGTTCTCCTTACCTGTATACCCTTAGCAGTAAATATATATATATATATATATATATATATATATATATATATACAATATTTGCAGTATATATCTATGGTAATTAATTTGTTTATGGTTATGGTATTTCGTTTTTGTAATACAGTTAATAGTCAGATAGACAGATATTTGTGGTACTTTATAATAAACAAGGGCTAGACAACGATGCAGTTAAATACTTGTATCCCATTTCCGTGTGTAGGTGGTGCCATTTTCTTGGGCTTTACACTTAACTTAATGTTATGGTGCCAACATAGTCCATATCATGGTTTCCAACAGGGTGATAATATCAATATGGTTATTGTTGCTTACAAGCAGGAGTGTTTCCGCGACGAGGATTAATTCTACAAATGCTACAAAAACGTCCCCACAGAGTTTCTTGCGAGCGTCCTGGCCATCTACCAGGATCTGTTGTTCGGTAAGAGCCCCAACACGGTGATCGTGCCCACATCTATCGCTGTAGAGCAGCTCCCCCTGTTGGCTACAGAGGAGAACACCAGCCAGGAACTGCAGGAAGGTGTCGAGGCCTCTACGTTGGCTGAGTGCATAAATGGCCTCTGTGACAGGTTTAAACAGAGGTAACTTACTTAATTTATCGGTAATATCTGACCTCCACAGATCAACTCAATTTATCTGCTCTGACACCCCCCCACATGTCTCTGTGCCCTAGTTACCCCTCTAGGACCTGTATGTTGGATGTGCTGGAGCAAAGTCCCAAAGTCACATACTACGGCTTCCTGATGGGCCTGGCCAAACACGACGCTATCAACACAGAAATAGGTCAGCATTAGGTGGTCAATGAATAATGTATATGCTGCACAATATAGCACTGTCTTACCATGCAGTGTGTATTATTATTATAATCAAAATATATACATATATATAATTATTATAATCGTTATAATAATAGTTGCTATAATGATCCGCACCTTTTCAAACCCATGATACGTTTTTCAGGTGCGCTACCCAACAGATCAGATGTGCTGGTTGACCCAGAGATGGATCAAGAGCTCCTTAAACTGTGAGACTTTCTCTCAAAACCCACCCTCACACACACACGCCCACATGCACACGAGCACGCACACGCACACACACACTAAATCTCTTATCTATACTGTGTCGTTTATAAGACATTTATTACTATGAAATATATTTGGTAACTGATGCATGTTCTTCTGTGTGCTTCCAGCATATCTCAGATCTCCGCCAGCCCCGGTAGTAACAGCAGTGGCAGTGTTCCAGGGGGGCTGAGGGAGAGCCAGAAGAAAGCCTCCCCACGGAGGAGCCTCCACCATAGGAGGAGGATGGAGGTGGAGAGTGACGGCTCCACGGAGGAGACAGACTCCTCCGAGAGTTAAATGAAAAGGACCACACCCATAGCTCTCTATGAACCATTTAAAGCTGCTGTGGGTTAGGTTTAAGAGCTATGATTTGATTGAGTTCCTCAGCTTTAAGAGAGTTAAATGTGCTGTGAGAATATCTGTTTCGACTTGAAGGCACCTGCATTTGTAGGAGATCATTTACACTTTTGAACGCTCCGGGCAGATTTCTGACTAATCAGGGCATCTCGTCCCTGATTTAAGGTATCTTGCCTGTCAAACCCAGGTGTGTGAAATGCAACAATCCTCAAGGGCGGCGGTAGAGAACCTTTCTTGTTGGGGTTGTTTAGTTTCAAAATCTGTCTCTCTTCTGCACTTTTCTAGTCTCTCTCTTGATAACTCTTGAATCCTTCCTAATACCTACAAGCAGCTTTTTATAAAAAAGAATAATGTGGAACTGTTCAGCGATGCCACAAAATCGGCACTATATACTAAACTACTACACTACTACTACACTAATAGTTATGAATAATTATCCATATCATTTCAATGTACAGTGGTTTGTTTTGTTTGTTTGGTGCATTACTGCAAATGTGTCTGCTGGCACAATGGGTGTAGCATAAAAGGAGAGGCAGGGTTTTGTGGTATTTACAAGTTCCCCCTAACACCCTGGATCACCTGATCATTCCCCTTTTTTTAAGGACTGCTCTTGTCTTTTAAAAAATACTTGAGTTTTTTACTTGAATAAGTTATTTTAGCGTTAAGATTTAATTGCATGCAATGCATACACATTTCACAAGCAGGCTTGTGCGAACTAGTGAGGTGAGATGGAGCTCAATGAAGCATCAACGCTGCGCACACTGAACCCTCTGCTCGCCTGAGCGTAGAGACGACATTCACAATATGTATTACGGCCAACAAGGCTTGCAAATGAATTGATAAACAAAACTACTTTCAGAAATGCCAATAAATTGTCATTAATTTTAATTAATACATGGATTTCGTTATTGTGTCATTTTTTCTTGGAACTATGTCTTCATAATTGTATAGCATTGTATGATATAATATAATTGTTGAGAAGTAATGCACCAAATATTTTTGAATGACGACGTGTGCTAAACAGGTAATTGGTGGTGGAGTTGGGAGGCACTTGCCAGTGAATGTGCTTATCTCGAATGATAGAAAAATGTTGAGTTTAAACTTTATTTTATCATTTTAAATTAGGAACTAAAATTTTCAATCCGTGCTCAAGTGTATTATTTTATCACATGACATTTCTCCTAACTTGAAATGCGTAGCTAAACTTTTAGCTAGCAGGCGGCTCAATCCTGGCTGCTAGCTCCTTCTCCCGCCCTGTCAGGGCCTCCACCTCGCCCCCCGAGGGGCATGGAACTCCTACCAGATTACACCCCTTCTGCATCATCTGCCCCTGGACACAGAGGGCTCAGTGAACCTCAGACTCTTGTCGGCTAAGGTTAGCTCAATAATGAATAAATTAATACCATAGTCAACATGAATGACATTACCTTAGTTAACATGAACATCATTACTGTAGTTAACATGAAAACAATTAGCAAGCATGAACACCATTAGTAAATGATGACTAAACCATGAGTTAACTGTCGGTGCTTATTACTGTATTAACTCATGTAAACGCATGGCTTCATTAATGTACCCTTATTGTAAAGTGTTAGAAATCCTTTCGATTGCTACACTTCTGTGGAACCGCGAGTGACTCCACGTCCACCTAAGGAGCAGGGAGCACTCAGCCCCCATGTGGATGGAGGCGGGAGTTCTTTGTTGGGCTGGACACACGAAGGGCCGCCCTGTCTGGCCAGAGCCTGTACCACTACACAGTCTAGGCCACTGGCTTGGCGTACTAGGCCAAGAGGGCGGAGTTCCCCAGGAGCCTCCGGGCACATTCCAGCCATGCATTGGCCAATGTCGTGGGCTTTCTTGGTCAGGACATTTTGTGTGGCGGGGAGCATTGCGTGCACACACACACACACACAATCACGCGCACACACGTGTTTGTTGTTTTACAGGCTGGATGTTAGTGCAGCCTCTGGTGTACAGTTGGTCCAAAGAACAGGTGCACCTCCTGAAGCCCTGCTCGGGGTCCAACCAGGTCTGTCTGGCAGTCAGCCAGGCTGCAAATAGCTTTGATGTGAGTCAAAAATAAATCTTGCTTATAAATGTGATTTATTGACAATGATTACTGTCACCACCGTGATCTTATATATATATATATATTTATATCTTTAAAACACTGATATGCAGTGATACAGACTGGACATGATGTCAACACTATAGTGATCAACCTCCTTAAAGTACACCTAAGATGATGCCCGTGCCACGCATTAGTGACGACTATTTTGAAAAGCCCATTATACTCAAGAGGACAGAAGTTCAGCACTGCTGACATCAGAACTCAATGAAACGGTAACTTAAGTGATGCTTGTGAGATATATATATATATACACACAACCATTCCCTGGAAGCAGGACATCTTAGGTGTACCATATGCCATATCTTGGGACAGATAAAACGTTGATTTAAATAGACATGACTTTTGTAGCCACTAAGTTCTGTGATCTTCAGGCTTCTCCAATCAACACTCAACACAGTCATTACCACTACACAGAAAATAGGCACTGTTTTTTTTTTTCAAAATACAGGAGACAACTGTCCAAACATTTCTTCTTTCACAACTGCCACTAAAATCATAGATGCATGGCAGAACAATTGTCTGTGTAGAATCTTCTTGGATGGATTAATGCTGGATTCAGCCGAGTCTTTTTTTATGATTATGGTTGTTGTAGCAGGATAAAGCACATGGATGTCTCATGAATGGTTCACAAAAATCCAATTCAGAGATCTCGCCTTAATCTTCAATACAGTTTGTTCTCTTTCTCATAGCCAATAGGATTCAAGCTAGTAATGCGAAAGATAATGTGACTGCACTGCGATGTGAACGTTGCAATGGATTAATTGGTCATAGAAATGTTAAATTGCACATATGTCATAAGGGCCTTGTTTTTAAAAGACAAAAGAACATCTTACACTACCAGGAAATATTGTGAAATTATGTCTTGGTTAGAAGCCATATTTGGATAACTTTGTTTAGAGATGGAAGAAAAGGATAAATCAAGCAGCAAAAAATTAGAAAGTGGGCACTTGAAATCACAAGTGATTTTCAAGAAAAATCCCTCAATGTCTTAATGATTGTCAAGTGTTGAGGTGGCTAATCTTGGGTTTGTCACCTGAAAATAATTGATCAGGTCTAGGTCCTCAGGTGGAGGTTTCTGTTTGCTTTGTGTACGGAACATTTCTGTAGGGGCCGGGCCCCCTAAGAGGGAAGGGACTTGCATGGTTATATGAGTCTACATCCAATATTCAGACCGTCAGACCGTGACATTAATTCTTCAATGGTTTGATGCCACGGTTGCACACTGTGTGGATTATAGTTGGCCTATACAACAATAATGATCACATCGTCTTTGTCAAATAGTTTTACATGCCATTGTTATAACTTTGGGGAACCAAAAGCTGTAATCTACTTGCATCCACAAAAACACCCTTTGTGATTCCATGTGAGACACAAAGACTAACCCTGACCTTATCCATCCTCCTCCCTCCAACCGCGGCTCAATCAACTCATCGCAGTATGTCAAATCATGTGGTAGTTGACAGGCTGCCATTGGAGAACGAAAGGGAAAGTCTACTACCCAGGTAGTTTGAAGAAACGGCATCCGGTTTGCTGTTTAAAAACATGTGCAGTGCTTTACAAAGGACTTTAGGATCTAGTCGATGAAGATGTCCTCGGTGGGACAGGAGTAGCCGATGTGTTCCGCGTAGTACTGCTGAAATGCCCTCCTAGCAGAGAAGGACACACAAGAGGGACTAGCTTAATGCTTCATTCGAGTAGCAGCGTTGGATAGTGATGCTAATGTTGACACAATAAAACTGAATGCACGATGACAATGCATTTTATTCATGTGTATAGCTATGGCTTTCATTTGAGTAAATTCATTATATTCCAGATTGCGTTCATACTGACAGAATAACATGTTGCACGCGTTCCGCCCTACAGAGAAGGAGGCGGGACTAGACACTAGAGAGAGATGAAGCTTGGGAAGTCTTCCTCACCCTACGGACTCAGCCAGAGGAAGGGATGTCTTGTCGGTCGTCACCACGTGACAGGCAAAGCGCTGCTGGTCCGGGTGCTTGCTAATGAAGCCAAAATACCTGTGGGGACATCCCCAAAAAAGATATGGTTAACGTCTTGGCCGTCGCAGTGTACTACACAGCATTGAGTTTGGGGGGTGAACATGGTGGACAGAGGACAGTCTTCAAAATTGTAGTGTGTGTTTATCTGCTGCAGAGCGACTTGACAAACTGCTGATTGAGAATAAAAGATACCCTGTAAAGTCAATGACTTTAGGACTTCAAATGAAGAGACCCAAGTGTGTGTCTGTGAGTGCATGTGCGCGCATGTGTGGTGGGGTTTGTGTTCTGATTATATACAATGATTTGCAATTTGATTTAAACCAAAACTTTGGTGTCAACTGGTTTCATATGACTCACAACTTACTTATTGTGTTTTGGATGGCAGCCACAAAAGGAGATATTCTTCAATTGGAAGAAATGTGAACATTGATCACCCTGAAGAAAAGAAAGAGGAAGTTGGTGCTTGGTTTGAGTGTTAAAGAGACATTTTCACACCATCGCTTCTTATTTAAAGAAATAGTAACACAGAAAATATCAGACTTCTGTCGTGTACCACGTACAATTAAATGTTGAATATTCTACATGAGAGATAGCTGAGCTTGATAGATAGATAGACAGATAGATAGATAGATTGGATAGATGATGCAACATCAGCCGAACAATTAATAGGAAAATAAGAGTAATGATGTTATAAGGAAGGTAGGTCCTACCCTGGTAGAGGAACAACACTTGTCCTGGGCACTGATCTTCAAACCAGACACACTAACCTCAAGGACACAGGCAGGTGGAGGTTGCATAGATATTTGCCTGTTACATGCAACCTGTAAAAGAAGACCCTTGGTTTGAAACAAGACGATTTCAAGTTCTGAGCCACTTGGTGAGTAATTTGTTGGGTTTAACGGTGCGATTCAGGTTACACAACAAAATCCTAAATTCCTAACCCTAACCCCAGGCATTCTCATTAAATTTTGCTGGCTCTCGGCTTTGCCCAGGGCAGTGGCAATGCTAGGTTGGGCTTCAACGCTCAAATCCATAGCAATATATTGGCAACGCTTGCAACACTGACGCTGAAAGCTCAATCGTGTGGTGACTACTTTAGGAGAAGGGGGGTCGTATAGTGGGGGCCTTTGCGAAGCCTTTGAGGCTGTAACTGTGATGTATACAAATTCTCATATAATAGACTTGAGTTGACTCTGGCTAAGGTTGGGTCAGGGGATAGGCAGGGTCTTCTGGAATTGCAACCTAATTCGCCCTTGCCTCCAGAAAATGTCGATTTTAGTTTCTATGTTTTTCTGCCTGCAGTATACCTTCTGCATTGCCGCACAGAGCACATGATTTCCCTGGTGGACCGGGACCTGAACAGAACCCAGGAACCGCACCGGGAACTGATCCATCCAAGCGTCAGTAGGAGCTGACGATATATGGAAGAGAAGAAGAAGAAGAGACATAGAAATGACACAGAAGACATAAAATACAGAATATGAAAGGAAAGGATACCTGCCAAATATCAACCTGAAGGGTTATATTTATATAACTACATATGATGAACTATATATGATATATATATATATATATAGTTGAGTATCTTAGTTGGTGATCTGTTGTGTATCGGAAGGATTCAGTTGTGTATCTGAGACAATGATCTGTGCGTATCTGAGGTGTTGATCTGTTGTGTATCTGAGGTGGTGATCTGTTGTGTATCTGAGATGCTGATCAGTTGTGTACCTGGGGTGGTGATCTGTTGCGTATCTGAGATGCTGATCAGTTGTGTATCTGAAGTGGTGATCTGTTGTCTATCTGAGGTGGTGATCTGTTGTGATTCTGAGGAAGTGATCAGTTGTGCATCTGATGTGGCAGTCTGTTGTGTTTCTGAAGTGGAGATCCTTTGTGCATCTGATGTGGCAGTCAGTTGTGTATCTTAGATCGTGATCTGTTGTGATTCGGAGGTGCGAGGGACCCACCTTGGCTGGGTTCCTTGGAGACCCTGACAGCATAGTAAGTGGGGAAGATCCCAGTAGATCCGGTCCTCATGTTGTAACCCTGGCACCAAAGGTCCTCCGACTGGGACACCATCAGCACAGGGTCATCTGTCTCTAGGTAGAGCTCGTCAGCATGGCGGGGGACAAACCTGTCCAGGTTCAAGCAGGCATGCACACACACGACACATGACTGCAGAGGCACAATCATGCACGGGCATTATGGTGAATTTATGAATCCACCCTCATCTACAATAGAGAGAACCTCAATGTTTAAGCCCATGCATAGCATCACTTCAGAAACCCTGTGGCAGCATTTTGATTGGCTATGTGAAAAACTCAGCCAAACACCTCTGAAAAGGCAACTCCAAGTTCAAGTTTTGAATATACCAGTGAGTTCTGCTCACCTCTGCGGGAGGATAGGGCCATTAGTTAATATGATATCCTACTGTGTCTAACCTATCTACCATTAGTTAATATGATATCCTACTGTGTCTTACCTATCTACCATTAGTTAATATGATATCCCACTGTGTCTAACCTAGCTACCATTTGGCTTTGATAAAAAAATGTTTGTGTGTTTGTTTGTGTGCGCGTGTGTGTGTGTTTTTGTGTGCATTTGTGTGTTTGTCGTGTGTGTGTGTGTGTATGTACCTGTAGACAGCTCTGTGGCTTTGCTGTTTCTCCACTCCGTCCAGAAAGCAGGAGAACACTCCGAATGACTCAGCACCTAAATCAATAATTATCGATCAGCAAGGAATCATGTTGTATGTGTACACAGTTAGCAATAGTATGCTATGGTAGTTTAACAAACTGTATTTTTTCTGTACTTCCCATCGGTGACTCTCTTAACTTAATGTGTGTGTGGATGTGTGTGTGTGTGTGTGTGTGTGTGTGTGTGTGTGCGTGTATGTGCGTGTGCGTGTGTGTGTCTGTGTGCGTTTGTATTACATCAATTAGGAATAGGTGATTGGTGATGCTGAGCCTAGCGCTTTAGTTTAAACATAATATAATTGGAGAGTGTGATTCCTCTTTACATAAGATGTTCAGAGAGTGTTTGCAGACGATGAACGGGGAAATCACCGGTGGATTTGTACTGGTTGCCGTTCACAAACAAGTTGACGAACTTCCTGGTTGCCGGTGCTTTGCTCTTAATGCTGGAGGGCTCCTCCACACTCTTTGTCCCAGCAGCCATCTTGGACTGCCTGATGAGTTTGACCACCTCCTCTCGCCTCGTGTTTTGTAGTTCTCTTCTTTTCCTCTCCTCTATCCTCTGCTCTAAGAGCGAAAAAACAACAAGGAACAAAGAGGGGTCAGACCGCTGAGGGGCAAGATGGAAGAACCAGGTCAACGATCGACATTTACGAGAGTGCACGCTAGCACCATTTATGTCACACTTAGTGGTGAAAAGGTGTGGGACAACACTGGGTCAGACTTGATGAAGCATTTATTAAGACCTGAATGTCATGCAGTTATTTAATATATTATAATATATTACATTTAATGTCACATTACCTGTAGTAGTATCAATGCTCAAGGGTTTTTCCTTGGCATCAACATAAATAAGAGGATTTCTTTTGGTTTCTATTCTACCCTCATTATATATTGAATTGTTTCGCCATGCATAAACATTCATTTTCATTATCTTGCATTGCGGCTTTCTATTTACCCATTAATTAGCATAACCCTGCTAGCCAGTCTCTAGTTACCTGTAGGCCCTCTATGGCCTGCACAAAGACACATAATTAGGCACTTGATTGAATGTGACTTCACTGTTACCAGTCCATCCCTTAAATCAAAAATCCCTTAACTCATCAATCCCTTAACCCATCAATCCCTTAAATCATCAATACCTCAACTCATCAATGCCTTAACTCTCCATCCCCTAACTCATCAATCCCTTAGCTCATCAATACTTTAACTCATAAATCCCATAACTCATTCGTCCCTTAAATCATCCGTCCCTTAACTCATCCGTCCCTTAAATCATCCGTCCCTGAACTCATCCGTCCCTTAAATCAACCATCCCTTAACTCATTCATCCCTTAACTATCAAATCTCTTAACTCATCCGTCCCTTAAATCAACCATCCCTTAACTCATCCATCCCCTAACTCATCCATCCCTTAACCCATCCATCCCATCCCCCATCCATCCCTTAACTCATCCATCCCCTAACCCATCCATCCCCTAACCCATCCATCCCTTAACCCATCCATCCCATCCCCCATCCATCCCATCCCTCATCCATCCCTTAACCCATCCATCCCATCCCCCATCCATCCCTTAACTCATCCATCCCCTAACCCATCCATCCCCTAACCCATCCATCCCTTAACCCATCCATCCCATCCCCCATCCATCCCTTAACTCATCCATCCCCTAACCCATCCATCCCTTAACCCATCCATCCCATCCCCCATCCATCCCATCCCTCATCAGTACCTTGCCGTCGTTCCCTCTCCAGCCGTGTCCTCTCCTCCTCGTACTCGGGGTCCTCCTCCTCGTTGGCCGACTGGTAGACGGTCTCCGTGTCGCTGTCGTCGTCCTTGCGGCCCTTGGCCAGCTCCGTGGCCAGGTCCAGCTCCAGGGGCTGCCCGTCCGGCCCCAGGCCGTACTTCATACAGCTGTAACTCAAGCCGCCCGGCGCGTCGCCCTTCAGCTGATCTTTGGTTGCGTCCGTCCCTGCCTGGCGGTTCTTTGCGTCCTTCCAGGGGCCGTTCGTCTCTCTCTGGGTCTCACCGTTGCCGTTGAGAGCGCCCACCGCCGACGGGGCCGGGTCGCCCTCGCCGTCCTCCTCCCGGATGTCCGTGTTGGTTCTGTCCGGCAGGGTGGCGGCGGGGCACAGGGGGTCCGAGATGGGACCCTCTATGTCAGAGCTGATGGACATCCTGTTGGAGCCCGACTCGCTGTTAGAGCGGGACAGAGCCGTCGGGGAACTCTGGTTCCTGACGTCGTTTTGTACTAGGAGGGGGAATAAAGAACAGAGAAGAACGATGGAAACTACTTCACGAGCATACCCAACAAATGACCTAATGTTTATGGGCAGGGGCCAGTCTGAGACGCGCAGGTGGCTTGCCTATACAATCACAGTCTGTCAGTCAAATCCTGATGACCAATAAGCTATATTTCATAGCTTTTATAGTTTTTTTTTCTCATCCTTATATCCTGTTTTGATAGAAAACCATGTAACTGATAGGATGGATGTAATTTCCCGCTTCTCCAACTGCAGAAAAGGCCCATTTACTTTGATGCAAGCGACCACAATATGCACTTTGCTCCAGAAGAGTCACGATAGTGGCTTGTTTTTTGTTCATTTTCCCTATTCATTTCGGTGGAATTATAGGGCACATTAGGAATTGATGGCTCACCTGTAGCTTCTCTCCTGCGCTGCTCCTCCTGCTGCCTCTGCCGCTTGTCCTGGGACCCTCGGTTGTCACGGGAACCCGTCTTGTCTTGGGACCCTCGGTTGTCGCGGGACCCCGTCTTGTCTTGGGACCCTCGGTTGTCGCGGGACCCCGTCTTGTCTTGGGACCCTCGGTTGTCGTGGGACCCCGTCTTGTCTTGGGACCCTCGGTTGTCGTGGGACCCCGTCTTGTCTTGGGACCCTCGGTTGTCGTGGGACCCCGTCTTGTCTTGCGTCTTCTCCGGGTCTTTTGGTCTCTGCTTTCGTGGAGCGACGGGGGTGCGAGGGACCACCATTGACGCCACACAAATGTTGGGGCCCGTGAGGAGGTTGTTCACCTTGCCGCCTCCTCCAGCCGCTCCGGTGGATCTTTTGCCACGGTCCCCGGTTCTGGACGCCACCTTCCCTTTGTTCTCCACCTTCTGCGTCTTTACTTTGTGAGCTCCCGTCGCCGCCTGCGGAGGTCCATTCCTCACCCGGCCCTCACAGAGCCGACCTCCCCGCTTTGCCACCTCTCCTTCTCCTCCTCCTCCTCCCCCTCTTCCTCCTCCTCCTCCTCCTCCTCCTCCTCCTCCTCCTCCCCCACCCCCACCTCCTCCACCTCCTCTTCCTCCTCCTCTTCCCACTCCTCCTCCTCTTCCTCGGCCAGCGGCAGTGCCTGGGCCTCTCTCTCTCCCACCTCCTCCCCCACCTGCGCCTCCTGCTCCTGCTCCTCTACGAGGATAACTTGATACACCGCTGGTGGAGTTTGTTTTTATCCTGTCTCCCTGCGGTCGGGTCTGTGTGTCTGCAGCTGCACCCGCGGGTGTGTGACTGTCTGTCTTTGTTCTGCCCCCCCCTGCTCCGGAGGCGCCGGGGGGCTTGGGGGCGGTGCGACGGCTGCCCAGCAGGACTTTCTCCCCAGTCTTCTGCGACCGGCTGGCCCCTGCTTGGGCTGACTCCCCTTAATCCACACACACACGCACACGCACACACACGCACACACACACACGCACACGCACACACACGCACACGCACACCCACACACGCACACACACACATGCGCACACACACGCGCACACACACGCGCACACACACACGCACACACACACGCACACACACACATGCGCACACACATGCGCACACACACACACACACACACACACCCGCACACATATGCACACAAACACAAATACACAGACACACACAGAAACACACGCACACACACACACAAATACATGCCGCACACACACATACACACGCACACACACACACACACACACACAGGCACACACGTGTGCACACAGAAAACAAACAGGTATACGATTATTTATTAGGTAATCAGTGGCATTAGGAACAGATTAGCAGAGAACAGTAAGACATGTGTAGGACTAAACCAAGCACTGAAACCAAGCTGCAGTTCGTAAACAAGGGAAAAACATGATTTTATATGGACTAATAATAATAACTATGGACCACAGGTCAGAGAGACACTTTTCAGGAAACCATATTTAGTTTGTGTAAAATGGCTTAATGCAGTGTATTTGCATTTAACATTATTCTTACATCTCATTGCCTATTTCTCTGCTCAAATATGCCATTATTCTAGTGCACATATAGGTAGAATAAGAGAACATTGGTCAACTGGCCACCATAGTTTGGTAGACAAATCGTTTTTGTCCAAGCTTTATCACCCAATTAGATGTAAAAGGGAGGTTTCATTTACGTTCCAACCAATCAGTGAATGCACAGCAAAGCACATACATTCAACTAAATAACAAAGTCAGCACTAAGTGGAACGCAAGCAGGGCAGTTTCCCATCCCACACCTCCAACGTTGCCAGCCAACCTCATACAAAGCAGGGGAAATATGAGAAGGGCAAAACAAGAAGAATATTGAAGTGGCTCATCAATGATGGGCTTTAAAACTGGACCTGGGCTAGTGTGGATAATTTCGGTGACAGAGTAGTGCAGGCTATAAGAACAGTGTTTCTGCAGCACCTCTCAACATGGGTCTGCTATGGGTTTTTGTGAGGGGGGATGCTGACAGGAGGTTTGAGGACATAAAGAGGAGAAGGCTTCTGAAGCAGAGGCCAGAACATCCACAAACTAGGTCAATATTACCCAAACACATATATGTATATGTAAACATGTACTTCAATTATCCCACTCTTCTTTGTTTTGCTGTATGAAGTATACCATTGCATGGGGTGGTTGTCAACATGCATTATAATTCATATTATGTGTGTGATGTAACAGACCTGTGATGCGGGGCGAGGCGGAGCGGCCATCTTTACAGCTCTCCTTCTTTGATAGAGAGTTGTTGTTGATGGTGTCCTGGTTAGAGAATGAGCAGAAAACAACAACAACAACAACAACAACAACCATTAAAACATAAGACAACATAAATAAGGTCTGAGTCTTGGTCTTGATTGGTATCATTCAACTTTATCTTCATTATATATGGCCATTCACGACAACAAAACATTAAAATGTTCTACGTTTAAAGCAAGAATCATGCACAGTGTAGAATGGTGGCTGAATTAAGCATAATTTTACATCACCAGGTGTAGAATTATAAATAGTTTTATTTCTATCAGCTCATTGTTCAAATATTATACAAATCACAATGCAGTTAATAAGCAATCCAATTGAACTCATGTCTGCCAGAAAACTCCACTTTCTCCGAAAGTTTCTGGTTCACTTCACGTCTCACCTAGGGAGGATTAACTACACTATTATAAATGATACTATTACAAGTGATACTATTATAAACTATACTATTATAAATGATGCAAATATAAACTATTCTTTAACAAACAATACCATTATAAACTATATTATTAGAGATTATACTATTATAAACTATACTAATATATTAGAAATTATACTATTATAAACTATGTTCCCAAAGAATAATATTCCAAACAATACTATTATAAATGTACCTATTTTAATGCAAAGTACACATACTGCTGACTTACTGCATTAACCATAGGGATAGCTGAGTATAACAAAAGTATCAGGCAACAGAACTTTCTCCTATTGCATCACTGTACTCAGGGATTAGCTGGCTGCTTTTCATCAACAAAAATAACTGTAGTTTCTTTGAGTGTCCTCTGCGCCGTGAGTGATATCGTGTTTGTATCTCCATCTTTCCTACTCGGGTTGCAACGTTTTCATATCCCTGCAGTTGCAGGCTGCAATCTCCCAGCCTGTGCCTCCATGTAACCCATTTAGAGGAGAACCGCTCCTATGACCCCCACCATCAGAGTGGGGGTCTGATGGCCCCCAACAGCAGACTCACCCATCACCAGACCTACCAATGGACCTACCCACGAACAGACCTACCACCAGACCTATCTACGAAAAGACCTACCACCAGATCCACCCACCCCCAGACCAACCCCCAGACCTACCAATGGACCTACCCACGAACAGACCTACCATCAGACCTACATACGAAAAGACCTACCACCAGATCCACCCACCCCCAGACCTACCAACAGACCCCCCCCCACCACCAGACCTACCCCAAGACCTACCACCAGAACCATCCAACACCAGACCTACCACCAGACCTACCACCAGACCTACCAACAGACCTACCAACAGACCTACCTACCACCAGAACCATCCAACACCAGACCTACCACCAGACCTACCACCAGACCTACCAACAGACCTACCAACAGACCTACCTACCACCAGAACCATCCAACACCAGACCTACCACCAGACCTACCAACAGACCTACCAACAGACCTACCAACAGACCTACCAACAGACCTATCCATCCCTAGACCCACCACCAGACCTACCCAGAACCAGACCTACCACCAGTCCTTCCCACCACCAGACCCACCAGTAGACCCACTACCAGACCCACAACCAGACCCACCCACAACCAGTCCTTCCCACCACCAAACACACCACCAGTATTTACCACCACCAGACTACCGTCATTCCTACCCATCACCAGTCCTTCCCACCACCAAACACACCACCAGTATTTACCACCACCAGACTACCGTCATTCCTACCCATCACCAGTCCTTCCCACCACCAAACACACCACCAGTATTTACCACCACCAGACTACCGTCATTCCTACCCATCACCAGTCCTTCCCACCACCGTGACCAGACCAACCAACCGTCCAGACCCAGCCACCTCTCATCCCAACCCAACATACCCATTTCCTCCCTATGTCCTTAAAGGTTGTTTTGGTCCCCTTCTACTTGCTGGACTCTTTCTGTGCCCCACTGTGGACTTGAAGTGTTGGGTTCCTTTCAAATCCTTTTGGCCATGATCTTTAGATACAACTAGAGTACAACAAAATAAGCTTGATTGGATGGTGTTGAGTGTAGCCTTTCTGATAATTTCTGAGTCATGATGTGTGCAGTATAGCTAGGTATTTGTAGAACTGCTTTCAGTTTCAAAGTTCATTGACAGCATGTACTGCCAAATGGGAGGTCAGATATGCTATTGTACCACAGGATGCAAGAAGATAAAACAGCAGAATAATAATTTGTTCTCATGTTTATCATACCATTAAACTTGACCAATATCAATTAATTGGTTTCCAATCCAAAGATAATAATACATATTTGTTTTCCATATGGTTAGAAAGGATAAAGAATGCCTGCGCAATAGTTCTGTCATTTCTTCATTGGATGAGAGTATTTGTATCTTGATTGTCATATTGTCATTCTGTGTATTGTTTCGGTTGTCATATTTGGATGTACAAGGCTGATTTTGTAAACCTCTTTAATCTTTACGTTGTGATGGGGGATTCTTCTGTGTTAATAGCGTTATGATGGTTTAATGGATACATGATATGGCACAGAAGACATTTAACCAGAGATACCTCACTGCTCCTTGCTGTCTTCTCTTAGACAAGATTCACTCATCCATACACTCACTCATGTATGTGCACACAAACACAAACACAAGCACGACACAGACCCGGACACTCTCACACACACACACACACACACACGCACACACGCACACACGCACACACACACGCACACAAGCGCACACATGACACATGCACATGCACGCACAGCGATCATCATTTTAGACAGCAGAGTGGTCTTGCTGGGTTATTTTAAAGGCAGGATTCATCTCGCAAGCCCAACAGACATTTCCAGAACACACACACACTCACACAATATACCAAATGGCGTCCCACCTACAGGATCTGCTGGTGATGGCTGACCTGTCAGTAAACAGGGTCCTACCTGGGAGCGGGGCTGGGCCCGATGGGGGAAGAGAGCCAGGGTGGTGGGTCTCTTTGGTCGTCGTGTATCCATAATAACTCTGGGCGGTGGATGGCTCCACCCTTGACATAGATGGTAACGCGGTGTCCTTCCTCCGTCTCCCTCTCGCCTATATATCTCCTTGCGTTTTATATTTCAGGTCGTTTCGGGGTGTGCCTCTGCCTGGACGAGGCCCTCGCCCAGCTCACCTCTCCCTCTCTCTCCCGTTCCCTCCTCCTCAGCATCGATCAGCTCTGGAGAGATGAGCAACACACAGACGCACCCTCCTCACCGCCTCCCTGGCTGCCCATTGGCCGCGCCGTGGTGCATCGTCATCATGTTCCTCACGGGAGAGGGAGGGCGAGTGAGAGAGAGAGGGAGGGGGGAGCGGAAGAGAGCGAGAGAAGGAGAGAGGGGGGAGAGAGAGAGGGGAGAGAGGGGAGAGAGAGAAGGAGAGAGAGGGGAGAGGGGGGGGAGAGAGGTTAAATAGAGACTGGGGGGGAAAGACAGAGTATGCACAGATTAAGACGGAGGGAGAGGAATGGTTCACGGCAGACAGAGGAGACGGGAGGAGGGATGGGGGAAGTCAAGACCGACCAATCACAGAGAGGCATGACATCATCAGCTCATCTGTCTGCGGCTTACATTGAGTGAAGCTAATAGATGCTTATATCTGGTGTATCTTGTGCAATATTCTCTGTGTGTGTTTTAGATGTTTCCTTTAGAGTGTATAACAATAATGGACGCTTGTGACAAGCTAATGTCTACGTACACATTATTTGGAGGCTATGTTACACAAATTGTTTGTAAATATTGTTGCCGGTCTAAAAATGTGATTTATGTATTATTAATGTGAAAATAAGCATTGAGCCCACTCTAAACGGGGTGCAGCTACATGGATGTGTTTGGATGCACCACACATAATGCAATAACAGTCTTCTTGCAGCAGTTATCTTTCAATATTTATATATTGCTTTTCTGTGTCGGAAAAGTCTTAAGAGAACTGAGTAAATAATTGTTAGTCATGTTGAACGCTAAAATTGTTAATGATAATGACCCCAAAGAATATATGGCCGGTGAAGGTCACTGAAGCTGCAATGTTGCTAAGTAGCACTGTCCAAAATAAATCAAATGGGTTCCGCCAGACCGTATTGCACCATCTCCAGCAAAATTCCAGAATCTCTCACACTGCATTTGGGTCAGCTTTAGCTAAATGGATGAGCGCAAACTTTTGTTTTGAAAGGCAGAACCTCAACTGCCTTATCTTTTGCAATGTATTTTCATAAGAATTACATAATAATAATTTGCATATTTGATACAAAGGTTAATCAAAATACACACTAATTGATAAATTAAACTCTTCACAGAAAATGTTTTATATTGGCTGGTTCAGTATTCATAACATTTTATTGAACAAATACTACGCAAAATAAATATTTATATATTTTAAATTCTATTTAAAATATGCGGAACTACTTACTATTTTACATAAGAACAAAAAACTAAAAAAGAGCACCCACCAAACCTACTAAAACCACAATTTTAATGAAAAAGTTCAACGCAAAACAACACAAATAGAACATTTAGTCTTATCCAGATGGCTTAAGAAGATACACAATGTAAGTTAGAATAATTTATGTACACAAGCATCTGATGAGACAAGGGATGTGTTCACAGGTAGGTGGTATTTGTACCACAAACTCAGAGCAATGAAACAATAACTTTCTTACTTTCTCCAATAAAGTGCCTAATAATATACTTTTGCGTCCACAATAATTTATGCAGACAATGCTGAACGTGGTTGGATAAAATGTTGGTCTATCGATTATGGTGTACATATACTCTTTTACATACACTTGATCAGGCCAGTAAACCAAAAATACTCCCTTTGTATAACATGTATGGCTAATTAGTAAGAATACCAAACAAAAACGGCTTTCATATAGATGGATATGGGTAAGATAAAAGGACATTCTTACAGTTTAACACTAAATGCAGATTAAGAAAAAGACCTCGAACATACTACTATAGACACAAAATATTTTCAAATGTGTTATCAAACTTAAGTCAAGGTAGTCTTTAAAAAAAAACATACCATTATACAGTTGAATTTAATACTGTTTATGTGTATGTGGTTATCTTTTGTGTTTATGGACGACATAGTGGAACTATTTTCTCCAGAACCCATTTACATAATTACAAATAAATGTTTACATGTAATAATAATAATATGATCTATTAAGGTCTGAAATACATTTGAAAATATAATTAATTACAAGGTTAGTCAAATATTCCTTTTAGCTACATTACGAAAATGGTTGTGGTAATGGTATTGGCAGATTATAGAATTGTAATATAACAGAAAACCTTTCCTTATTTTCCCTGATAATAATTTAGACACACATTTGGAAAAACATGTTATCATTATAATACACTCAGTAAAAGGTGATTATCACCACTGACAGCACTTCAAAATACTAAGCGATAGAAAATAGGTTTTTGTTACCCCAGAACTTGCTCTGGATATGTTGCATTCACTTTTGGCTGCTTAGTAAATATACTTTATCATGAATACTGTCTTAAGATAAGCTGCATTAATAGTCTGTGCTTATAGTTTCACATTCTACCATACTAAAGAGAAGCAAAAAGCTTGCTTGTGATATAGAATATTGCCAATGATAGGACAATGTCACCTCATTAATTCAGTCAAACCTTCCTAACATAATACCATTTAATACCATTTCTGGCACTATATCAGCACTTTTTGAGTATTCAACCTGAATAAGAATTAATATGCTGTAATTTTATGGCTATGGAAACATACCCATTAATCATTATAATGGTTATTGATTCAAACTATTTACAGTAAACAATTCCAAGTTAAGAACATTAAAAAATATCAGGATTGTCAATCAAACAAAACCGGCTACCCATTCCTCAGAATGTTGCTGATGTTGAATGCTCAGTATTATATTTATTTCAATTATCTGTGTGTAAATCTATATAAAAAGGACAACAGGAACGACCTAGCTTTATTTCGTATTGCAGCATCTCTCCTTTTGAGTGCTGTCCTCACCTTGGAATTACCTACAAAACACAAAAGCAAAGTCAGCAAAACCATAAAGAGAATTGTCAACTCTAATATATGTGTAATTAGCATTTATTGTTGAGGAAATAGATAACATCCAATAAAAAAATGGAATTTGATATCATAAACAGAATTCTGATTTTTTCTTTACCTCCAGTATGCTTCAGTAAGATTCAATAGATTTGCAAATTGTGTTTAGTCATCACACTTTGCCATGAAAATGTTTTGCCTGCTAAATATGTTACACATTCAATTACAAATGAAATAAATATGTTAAATAGTTAAATTAAATCATGAATGTAAGGCTGAGGTCATCATCAACATCAAAGTGGTGAGAGAGCAGAAAGGACCACTACTTGCTAGGCTGCAACCACAACATCAACTTCAGTTTCACTAGATATTGAAGAAATCAATATCAACACAAAAACGAGTATTAAAATTATTTGCTTCCGCAAGAATAACTAAAGCCAAAGAACCACATTCATTGTTATTACCTATTAACAAGCAAGTCTTGATTTTGGATGATTATTTAAGATTCAAACCTCCAAAGACAACTCCAAACAATTAATTACCAATACCAACTGTAGAGGCTAAGAATTCAATTAATGACTAATATCAACTATAGAGGCTGAGAATTTAACTAATTACCACCATCCAATGTAGAGGCTAATAATTAAAGTAATTACCAATATCCACTGTAGAGGCTAAAAGTTCAATTAATTAGCAATGCCAACTGCAGCGGCTGAGAATTATTAAATCATTACCAATTCCATCTGAAGAGGATGAGAAATATTGAATCAATACCAATACCAACTGAAGAGGATGAGCGTTAAATCATTACAAATACAGACTGTAGAGGCTGATTTAATTAACTACCAATATCCACAGGCTGAGGATTCAATTGATTACCAATAACAACTGTGGAGAAAGATAATTCTGAAGAAAGCGAGAGGCAAACTCCCAGACTCCCATTCAAGGAGACACACAAACACATACGTTGCCTCATTACCTCCAACTATCCCTGCTGATCATTTGGGCTGTCCTGGATCTCGTCCTCGTCCATGCACTCCTCCATCCAACACTCCTCTCCCTCGCCCCCGGCTCCGTCCAGGGCCTTCCCCCCTTCCGCCAGGGCTGCCGGGACGCAGCCCGGGACGCATCCCGGGACCCCACGGGCCCTTTGGCTGCGCCGGTGCTTGCGGAGCGGGCCTTTCTTCCTCTGACCCAGAAGCGGAGCGTGTTGGCCCGCTAGCGTAACCGGACGCGGAGACAGAGCTCTGAACGGGTTTGAGGCGGGACTGAGGTTTGGGAAAGCGGGGTTGGATGCTGGGTCTCTGCCGGGGGTTTGACCGGTGGTTGGGTCGGAGGATGGGAAGGGGATAGGAGGAGGGGGGAGAAACACCGCGGCGGGTACATCTAGGGATAACTTGGTTATGGCCGCCGCGGAGGACGAGACGGGGAATGCGGAGGGGTCCGTAGAGGTGGAGGCGTAGGCCCGAGGGGGTGCTGCGGGCCCCCCGCCTGCCTGCCCCCGTGTGGATGTGGAGAGAGGGTGTGCTGCAGAAACGTCGAGGCCTAGGGCAGGAGAGGCCATGCATGCTCTGGAGGAGGCTGGGACTGGTGGGCAGGCCGCCGGCTCATGGACCGGAGAATCTAAGCAGAACACAGCATCGTAGTCTTACATGAGCCCACAATACACAGAATACATGGGTGGGCTTCAAACTAAAAAAAAATGTACATCGGTGATACATCATATCATACAGCAAGAACCTGAAGCAAGAAGGCAGGTTATTCAGTCTTTTAAAAGATTGATTGTAGTTGTTAAGAGTGTATTCTACTTGTGAGTGGTGGATTCTAGTTGTGAGTGGTGGATTCTAAAAATAAAGATTTGAGAAAGGGGAAGTTTTGGTTTCACATGCTTGGAGTTGTTCTAGGACAACAGGCTGCAGCTCAGGAGGCAGAACGGGTTGACTTGTAACCCGAAGGTAGCTAGTTCAATACCCGGCACCTCCTATCGCGCAGTGTCCCTGAAGACACCTAACCCTAACTGCTTCCCACGAGCTGTCGCCGCGTGTGGTTGACACCGCTGTCGGTGTGTGAATGTGTGTATGAATGGTTGTAAGTCAATTTGGACAAAAGCATCTGCTAAATGCCCTTAATGTAAATGTTATGGCCCTATGCCCTTAATGTTGCATGGCGATGCAGAATAATTTTGTTGCGTTCACTGGAACAGTAGTCTATGGCATTAGTTGTTTGGAGGTCTTCCCAGCTGTTCTGTGTTCCGAAAGGGCGAGGCTGTTTGTGGTTTACCCTGCTTTTGTCCTTCCTGCTATGCAGCATGTTCAGAGCTTAGTTGTTATGGCATGCAAATGTAACTTTACTCCAAACTTTGGATCCGGAAGTTCCCTGAACACATGACTTCTCAAGGAGTCTATTTCAAAACAAAATACCAGAGATACCCTTCTACCAAAAAAAGCAGACCCCATTGCTGAGGCATTAATGTTGACGCTCATGTCAGTTCTAACTGGTTGGAAGGCCGAGACGCAGGTCCTTACCAGGACCACTGCTAGTCGGGGACTCGTCCGTCATCGGTGGCTCCGCCTCCTCCTGGATGGTTGGCACCGATGCAAGGAGACCTGCAACACAGATAACAAATACATCCATATTACTAAGTAGAAAATAGAAATGTAGCTTAAGCTTAAGTTTTGGTAACCAGGGAGTAAAAGTAACATTTATTTATCCCCATACAAAACAAACATTTTAGCCTTCACAATCAATTAACATGTATGATGTCCTGCTTTCAAGTACCCCCAACCAGGACAGCAAAAAAGTTGCAGTATGAAGAAAACTATTTGCATTACATTTTCTGTTTATTAAATAGAAATGTATGATGGTAAGATATGGATGAAGACCAGGCGAACGGTTCAGTTGGGACTTACTGAGGCCTCTGTAATGGGACAGCTGCTGGTAGACCTGCTTCATCCTCTCTATATTCAGCCGGCTGGCCTCAGCGTGGTTGATCATGGGTTTGGGGTAGTGCACGCCCACCACGCAGTGGGCGGCCTTCTGGACGGATAAGGGGGCGTTCCAGGGCTCGTAGATGTAGCGGTTTGGGTAGTCCTTCAGGATTGGGATGTAATGCCTAAAAGAGCATTGATGTTTGAGGTTCATGGTTTGCATCATTTATTTTTTTCGAGTTATTTTCATAACTCAGCATTGTTGAATACTTGATCCTGATTGGTCAATAATGTTCCAAGGTTGTGTATTATCTTTTAACAGTTTCAAATCAATGCACAACAAATCCGACTTTAAAAACATTGGTAAAATACAACTATTTCCTTGACAACACAAATAAAACATGCTCTGCATATTGAGCGGGAAAATATTTTAATTCCAACTGAAAAAAATATATAATAGTACGATAACAAAACAATAATGTTACAGGTGAAAGTATCTAATATCTCAGCGACTGTGGTATGAGTGGAATCAAACACTTCGGGGTGTTACGATATTGGAACATAACATACTTAGTCGTACATTACTTTCCAATAACAGGAAAACCTGAATTGGTTTATTCCTAACGTCTTCAGCAATCAAACATTCCCTTCAAAATACACATGAATAAGGACCATGGATCACTTCAGGAAATTATCATTCAAATTGCAAATACTGAAAAAAAACAAGCGCTATTGGCATGAGAATAACCTTATATAATCTCCTGATGGATCTGTCCGCCGCCCAAAGCCAACAGGACAGTAGCAGTGGAAGAACTGCTGGAAGAAGGCACTGCATGAGAGCCACATCCAGCTGCCAGCGTTCACACTCCAGTCAGCATCCAGCAGCAGCTCCTCAAACACCTGGAGTGATACAAAGACAACCAAAAACAACAACCGATTCATCTAGTGTGTGTGTATTACCCTGCCATAATTCCAATACATTTGTGTGAAATAACTTCCTCAATTTATGGATTGAGTCATGAGTTAAGTTGTATCGCATCAGAACTGTAAAGGGCTTTTTATGGTTCCCGTCTACGCAACCCAAGGGGGTTTACAGACCCATTACGTCCTTGCGGACCCTCCTTGCGTCCACCGCGAGGGCCTGACGTGCGCCTCCCAATAACCTTGCCTCGGGGGCGACGCAGCTGCAAGGCTGCGATTGGTCCTCTCACTAAAACCGACGCAGAACCAAAGCAGGTTCACGACTGCGTCGCAGCGTCTACATGGTCCTTGCGTTGCGTCGACGTGGAACCATAACTGAGCCTTGAACGGTTCCAAGAGCCCGATGAAAGTGGCTCCTAGAGTTGACCAGCTTGAACATGCGTCTGAGGATGTACCTTCATGCCGCTCTCCCAGCTGATCCACAGGTCTCCCCGGGTGAGGAAGCAGGCCACGGCGTGCCGGGCCAGGTGATGGATCCAGCCCTCCTGCCGTAGCTGGGTCATGATGGCGTCGATCCAGGGGAAGCCCGTCCGCCCTTCGGCCCATTTAGCCAACGCTTCTGGGTTCTGGTCCCAAGGTATCTGGGGTCAGGGGGGGGGCGATGTTATGGCTGAATAAACTTCTGAGTAGCAATGAAGCGGCCCAGGGCTCCACCTTGGTTTATATTTCAAGCAGATCTTTAAATAGATATGCTGCTATTAAATGGACAGGCGGCTGCATTTCTGGTGTTTATGGGTTTGTAGTTAAAAGATGTGTCATTAATAACCCGACTCTGACAGCAAGCGTTTCCGAACCTGGACACAGATGGGGTTTCCTTCCATGCGGTCAAAGTTTGGGTTGATGGTGGCCGCCGTGTAGAAAAACTCTCTCCACAGTAGCTGTCCGAACAGGGAGAGCGGAGGACTGCAGCGCTTACGCAGCTGAGACAGACGAGAGACAGCGGACATACAACGTGATCAGAACGATGAGGAATTATGAGAGTCAATTCATTAGTCTGAGTCTGAATACATAGGAGATCATCCTAGATGCCCCCTAGAGGTGCGCTTGTGTTGTTCACCTTTACCTTCATGTATAGTTCTCTCAGGTTGTAGTAAAACACCCGGCAGGACAAACAGCCGAAGCGCAGGAAGGGACTGAGGCCCGCCGGACTGGCGAATAAAGAGCAGACCCCTCGAGGGGGCTCAAAGTTTGCCACCCACGCCTGCACAGACAGAGATGTGGACAGAATCTGTCACAGGGTTTTTTTCTACATTGAAAATAGTTTGGCAGCCACTGAGATGATTTTACGTTCCACCAAAGCAAAACTGGTGAGGCTAACGAGGAAAGCCAACGTTATCGTTGGTTGTGCGTGTGTTGATCAGGTGATTAGTTTGGTTACAGTTTAATAATCGGTTTGTCTGGCAGATTAAAACAAAAGCCCCTTCTGACTAAACGCACCGTTTAGTTTACAGAGGAAATCTTTGCATTTACGAACAGTAAATGGACTATAACATTTGATTATCTACTTTTTAACTTGCAGAAAGGGAGCGAGAGAGTAAGCAGAATATTATCAGTGGACATTAGACAACACTCAAAGCCTTTGTTCCCTTAGTTCCACAGGTAACTTCACAGACCATTCGTACTTTAAGTGCTGTAGAAAAACGACATCATGGCAAAATGTGTTTTTTAAATGCACACATTTGATGGAGTGGCAATAGGTGAAGGATGGAGAACGAGAGGAAGAGAGGGTGTGGTTTTTTTAATGGGGTTTCCTTAACTCAAGAATAATAGACATTTCTGTTGATCAAAAGTTAATTAATAAAAGGAAAGGAAAATGCATAGATTTCGTTAAATTAGTGTATCACAGACTCATTGGCTTAGCTGTACTCGGACTGGTCATGCTTACTCTGGTGCGTAGCCATCCCCCAAAGGCCCATTCTGAGCCAGGAAAAACAATTTCTGAGTCAGAGTACAATTTCAATGTATTTCACAATATCAGTGAGTAGGAGTGTCATGACAATTTAAACTAGCCAAGGTATCACACTGCCCAATTGTAAAATAATGCAAGGTTGATTTGCGTATGTGTTTTCACGACAACACAGAACATAGCGTGTAAATGCAGTACTGCTAGGTTACTAAGCTTCCTTAACCACAAGAATAACCCATTTTAGGATAAATGTTAATCTGACAAGATTTAAGGATAACATGTCCTTAACGGGTTATTGACCTTCCTGTCCAGGTGTTTGTTCAGTCTCTCCAGCGCCTCAGACTCCCCACCCCTCCAGACCGCGGGAGGTAGACCTTCCGTTTTGAAGCCTTGCATGTCAAACACACAAGCAGAAAGATAACGTGAAGCATTCACATTCATTTAGGATGACAACAAAGAACATTTATTTCCGAGAAAGCTTATCTCTAACATTAGGAGGGGCCTTCTTACCCAGCTCTTCCAGTGAGGGTACACTGTACTGTTGATCGTGGTCTTTAGCTATGAGTGTTTTACACCTCTCCATTTGCTGCGGGGTGACGGTTGGCAGGGGCCGCCGGGGCAGATCCAGCCTGTTCACGATGGTCTGGAAACGCTTGAAGGTCAGTGGAGCACTGTTGTTGTTCATCTCTATAATCCTGTGAAGCATATAGAAATATCTTTAAATTTATATTTTGGATAAGTGTTACGCACTTGCGCTCCTAGACTTGTTGGGTTCAACCTAAGCCAACTGCCGAACTACTAAACAAACTAAATAGTTAGCTAAAAACCTTTTCTTAAACCCCTTAATACTATCTGAGATATTTTAAAGTCGCTACAAAGACGCTTTTGCTACTTAGGACAAAAGCATCAACTAAATAGATGTAATATAATGGGACATTTCTTTAATCCCTTGAGAGGGCAAACAATTAATTTAAACAAATTGATTATCTAATGCTAATCCACATATGGTCTAATACTATATTCTATTCATCACCAGGATCCTCTTCATGAACACAATAAATGAAGGCAGAATGTACGTATTCCTACATCTTACCAGTAGGATATTTACACATCACGTATATGTAAGTGTTTAGACAGGGGTATGCTTTGCCGAGACAGGGGACATTTGATACGTACTGTCGTGACATGTCTGCGTTTTGTAGTCCGCCTCCATCGTTGCATAAGATGCGTGTTAGTCATACAAACCTGTCAAGGTTGTAGAGGGTGTGCAGGTTTCTGACGATGGTCTCAACGCCCATCTCATGAGCCACCTTGATGATGGCCCCGTCTCTCTCTTTCCCATAAGGCTCTGGGTCATATTCAAATGTCAGGCGGGTGACATTCCACTCCTAAAAACAAAGAGACAGAGATAAAGAACAAAGATTCAGGTGTAGGTTAGGGATAGGTTTAGAAAGATTTATTGGTTGACTTATAGGGAATGCACCAGAATAAGGGAGTGGACTTTTCAGAATACATCGAATACAACATTACCACAGATGTGATAATTATTAATAATTTAATTTAAAATGTGATATTTCAAATGAATAAATCCCACCCCTCCCTTCAGGCCTCCCTCCAAAGCCCCTCCACCAAAACACGTGTCTAGCTGGCTAGCTTTAGCAACAGGTCTGCCTAGCCTTGTGGAGGACTGTGGTCATGCTCAATAAGTACACGGGCACAGTGCATAGAGGGACAGTTAGGCAATCAAGTCCTTTTGTGTAGGATGATTTAAATGATTGGACAGGCTAACTACGGCCTCATGGACCAGATCTTTTTTTTTTGGACAGGGCATTTTATTTATTGAATGCTGTCAGGGTGTTAAGAGAATTTCCACAATTATATAAAAAAATGCTTCTTAAAATAAATTGCTTTCAGAGCAGCTTTGAAAAGAACGGGCTGTCTTCTTAATCATTCTTTTCAAAAATATGAAACCATTATGCCCACATGAATACATCATGCACAGGCCGCTTATTAATTTGTCATTATTTGACAAACCTTGAAAAGCCTTGGGAAGACATCCGTGGGCTGTCCTCTAACCACAAACAACCTGGAGTTCAGTTTCCTCAGGCTGTTGTCCAAGTCCTCCAAAGACTCCAATAGAAACCTAAGAGAATACATACAGCTATATATATACTTGGATATATGGAAATCAATGTTTACCAAGGTTAGACTTCGAATTTTAAATGTTGTGTCCATAGGGAGCTACACAATATTAAGCACATATGTGCATATTTTTTTTACCATTGTATAACATATTCATAGATGCAGTTATTTGCTATCATTGTACTGCTGCATGATAATGATATATAACTAGATGGTCATAGGTGATCAGCAAGTGTGTGTGTGTGTGTGTGTGTGTGTGTGTGTGTGTGCGTGCGTGTGTGTGTGTGTGTAATTTATTACAGAAACGGAAATGGGAATAATGTAATACAGGATAGGTTGCAGAATGGCAGCATGTTTTTAAATCAATTCAGACATGACATCAACCCTTGCAAGCTAAGTTATTACTCTTAGCTCACTTCATTTGTTTTACTTATTGCCGTTTATTCATGCCATTTAACATTTGAATTACTAATTGTCAATAACGTTAAGTTTTAAAACGTAAACACACAAAATATATATAGTGAGGCAATGTGTATGCATCTAGATCAGAAAATCTAGCGGAGTGGATTGAGCACCTTTAGATCATCGTTACACAAAATGATTACAATATAATCTCAGTCGATCGGATTTAAAACGACATTTCGATTTGGGCAGCAGCTGCGGGACAGCAAAGGAGTAAAAATGTTATTAAAGCACAGACCTCCATCGGTTGACTCCTACGTTAGCGGAGCCAGCAAACCACGGATCCAGAATATAAACACAACAAACAGTGTCCGCTCCATTAAGGGCCTCCTGCAATGAAGGATTATCGTGCAAACGCAGCCCTTTGCGAAACCAATGTACTGAATTCACCACCATGATTATTCATCAGACCATCATTATAGTACAAAGGCAGAAACGAGCGTTATCAATCAACTGATACCGTTAAACGGAATAATAAAAACCAAAACAAGCACACTTCGGTCAAGTCTGAGAAACTTCGCCGGCTGTCAGTGGATGGCAGCAGCGTGTTTGGGTCATCGCAACGTCATGTAAGAGGTGTTTCATAGGGCTGTTCCGGTCACTCCGCTCATTGGCCAAAATCTGAACGTCATCATTCATTTATAACAGGCTCGATGTGCATTGGTTGCTAGCACATGTTTCTGAAGAGTGTCACGTTGTTGTTGTTTTTTTCCTTTTTTCTTCTTATTGATTGAACGACGAGCAGCAACCATCGAACGCTTTGAAAAAACAAGTTTTTTTATTGTGTGCCTCATGGCTGTTGTGTTCTGAACACAACAGCTTTATTCGATTCTCAATAAATGCATACTGCTTTTTTAATTATTCAGAACGATGTTATATTATAAAATGTTTCATTATAATTATTGAAAAATCGTTCTTTTGTAAGCTCAATGTATATTAGATGCATATACCTTTATTGCCGTAAGGGGAATTTGTCTTGCACTTAGGAAACTTTCAGTTTAGCACTGAAACAATGATCACTTTGGATCATTGTCCTTATTACTACCCACACAAACACATACTATATTCTACATGATAAATGGGAATAATCTACCTAAAAATATAAGAAATTAGAACACAAATGTTCATCATTATTTTGCTACTACACATTATTTCGTTTATTATACTCCCTCAAAGCTTATTTATATTTTAATTTAATCATTTATTGAGTCATTTACACCTGTATATCTAACTTATATTAAATTATATCTCTAAAAAATGTAAATTCTAAGATGAAAACCAAGCATTTTAATTAGATAATAGAGAATGGTTTAAAAATGCCCAAATATGTCTGTCCTGCACGCTAAACCAGTCTTTTATAATGGTCAGTCTCCCACCCAAATAATGAATGACACGTGACAGAGAATCCAGCAGTTTTTACTTTATAGAATACAGCATAACTGACCTTCTGCAAAAATAGTTCTATAATAGACAAAAACAGCCTGAAAGATAAACGAAAATAGAAAGAAAGGAAAATATTGGATTTAAAAAAGATTACAAAACTAAGATATAGATAGCTGGGTGAAGGCCACATTGTGCCTGAAACTTATAAATAAATACCGACATTCACAGAGAAATAAAAACAAAAGCAACTAAAAGAAAATTATATGGTAAAAGGGTTTGGTGAAGCTCACAATAGTTTCAGATTGAGAACAACATGCAGACTACTACATTAAGCTCAACACAGCTAAATGATATGTAGCATTTAACTATATGTAACATTGATACATGGTGTACTGACACAATTTTCTTCCTACATTGGCATACATACATGAAAGAACTGAATAGAAATGGAAACGTCAAGATTCTGTTTGAAAACTAAATTGACGTAAACAATATGAAAATATGGTAACAATTTAAGATTATTCTATGGTTTTACACATCATATCGATATATTTGTCTTTAGTATTGTTACAAAATTTTGGGAAAATTCATCAAGGTAAAAACAAATTATAATCTAGTACTATTGCTTTCAGCTCCCTCTGCAAAACACACACAGAAAAAAACCTCTTGAAAGAAATTCTCTATAATATCCTATTCTCTAATTATTCTAAATAAATGAATACTAACCATTTTAGTGATTATTATTATTTTTCTTTGCAAAACAAGTTTTAAACAAAAACAGCCCAAAGGGATAACATATTATTTGGGGTTTAGTGATGTTTACATACTCCAGCTCAAACCAGTTCATGTTGAAGCCATTAAAAAGGTGTACTTAATATTAATCCAAGACCATATCAGATCGCTGTTGAATCACGGTTGGGATCATGATTGGTTGTCCAGTTCATTACTACAAGGGAATGTATGGTAGAATTGGAATAAATGAATCCGATAATTTAAATACTTTTCTAAGATTCAATAAAAAAGATTTGAAAGCGACCAGTCCTGGTGCCATTTCTGAATTGTCTCTCCTGTTCAAATGGTCACTGATACTTATTTCCTTGAAAGGAGGTTAACCCACATTTTTGCTTCCATCGTCATGCAATCATGACAACAAAAATTTGGGAACAAACACAAATCCATATCACAAGCCATTTCACAATGGCACAAGTTTTATGCAGAAGAGGTTTTAAGGCCAATTTAACTGTTTCAAGGTAATTTCAGGTATGGCTGAAACGTTCTTTATAGGCCACATCTTACTTAGAGGCGACGGCAGGTCTTCCATGGACTAAGATAAAATAAAGGTCTCAAGTGTATAAAATAAATTATTATGTATATCTATTCATTTTGAAAATAATTAAGTATCCTTAAACCTATATAAAACAGTGGTTACACTGCTATTTTACCATTACTATTATATTTTTGTTAGGAAAGAGATCATTTGTAGTATTTTGACCAACTATAGACCGCAACCGGCTTATTTTTGGATCATTTATCAGGAAAATGCATTTTCACCTACCCTTAGCATGAAACATCTCACGCTCCAGCCAAGCACGTATCAACGATTAAATTCATCCATCAGCGTTCCAACCTTTTGCACATACGCAAACAAAACGCGCATGGAGAAAATGCGCAAGCGCTACACATAAACAAAAAGAAGCGGCCCGCACACACGCACGCACCCACGGTCGTTCATCAGTCAGCCTTGTCCTTCTTTCTGGTCGTGACTTTGCTGGCAACCGCTGACCCGACGGCCCCGACGCCCCCCGTCACCATAGAGTAACTGCCTTTGACCAGACCCACGCCAGCCGACGGCACGCTGGTCACCGCAGTCTTGGTGATCTGGAAACCTTTGGTTCCGACCCAGGCCACCCCCCCGAGAGTGACCCCCACCACACCCCGGGTCATAGTGAACAGGCCACCTCCCACCTTCCACAGGACTCCGCCTTCTGATTTGGGATGGCCTTTTTCCCCGTCTAAGAGACAACAACAAAAATGAGGAGGGGAGAATGGTTAACTTTAAAATAGAAACTTTTTTTTTCTATATAGAGTATATAGTGACTATTTCTGCATCATCTCATTGAAAGATTTCTAAGTTGTGTTACATACATCAGTGGTTCAAAATGTGTACTTGTGTGTAGACTAAAAGCCTAGTGAGTTGGAGGAACTAATTCAGTAAAAGTATGGGGAACCCAAAGTAAGGTTCACTCACTCCCTCTCTCCCTCACTCACTCTCTCGTGGGAACAAGAGTAGAGCTGTGTTTGATAGGCGAACAGAAAGAAAACCATATCCTAAAGTTAGCAAGAATACAAAAGTATGCTGTAGTTGGCAATTAAACAGACTGATAAGATGGCTAGAATTGTTGCAGGGTTGGATTTTCAGGGAACGTGTTGTTCTTATGAGGATGAAACTTGATGATGCTTATGGTTGACAAATGGCATACAAATAAAAATGCACATTGTAAAGTAGTGTTGTCTTCAGAGTTCAGTCAGAGCCAAGAGAAATACCTACCTATAAGGCAGAATCACATTTGCCCAGAGAATTGCAACGAAATGCACCTTACATACATAATATACAACATACATACGTTTTGTATTGCTACAGAGTATTTGTATGAAGCAGGAGGGAGCAGGTGTCTCACCCTCTGGGGGACCGGAAGTCTCCCCCTCATGCTGCTCTGTGTCGTCGTTGTCATGGTGTTGGGAGTTGCCCTCTTCATCTATCTCCTGCTCTGTGAGGACCTGATAGGGAAAGAGTACCGGTAGTAGCAAATAGCAAAGATTACAGATACGATCAACACATCTACTCGAACTATGTTGTGCCTTTCATTAACTGCGTGAACTAATCGTGTATTTCCGCTGCTGCTAACGGAAATAGCAAGACTAAGTTTACCACAATAGTAAACAGCCCTAACCCTAAGCCCTCAACCAAACCCTAAAAGCTAGCATATGCTCTTGTATCATTTAAACGATTATAAAATCAGCAGAATTATTTCTGTCTAATGTTTGTATGTAAACTAACGTACGACTCAGTCTGTTTTTATATGAGGGGCACAGTGGATTTAGTACTACTATGCCCTCCTAGACCAAAGCTTGATTATTTTTATATTTTGATGCACAAACATTTTGTAACAAAGTATTTGCATGATCAACATGACAACACTTTGGATATCGAAACGTTGTCACGGTCATCAGACATGTCATGAGGCTTTTCAAAACGGACTGTCACAAAATCCAACCCCAACCCCCACTCACCTTCATATCATTCACTCGAAAACTACTTAAAAGCAGACAATTCGTCTTTGATAGCTACATTTAAAAAGTGAAGGCAAATCTTAAACTTTGCTATTAGAATGATATATTTATCTCCCGTAGCGAATAATTCTACAGCGTTTCCCTTGCATAGTACATAAGATGCTCTGTGGTTTGCCAATGATCACAAATCCTAGAGGACGTGACGCAATGTTTCTATTCTTGGTGTTGGTTCAAAGGCTCTGCAAGGTTGCAAACAGCGCCCTCTGTTGGAAATAAATCTTCCCATTCTTCTTCTTGGTGTTTTATGGCCGTTTGCATCCCTATTGTCACATTACCGCCATCGTTTGACCTGATGTAGAACTTTTCAAATCCTCTATATCAATAACAACAAACAATTAAGTGTTTCCTAATTTCTGACAATCCTTCCCCCAGATACCCGGATGTTTCCCATTAATCTGTAATGTGCTGTTTAAATGACTATGACCACTATGAGGTAACCTTGTCATTATGACCTGCTCCTTCCTGTTCCTCCCAATTCTCTTCACAATCCCAACTCAATTCATTGTATTGAATACATGTATACTGTTTATTTCTCTGTCCCAACACTGCTGCCACATTTCAACTGCTTGCCTCCACACAATTACCTTTTACTTTAGGCATTGAAAGTAAGATCGCTCAATTTATGTATTTCCATTATTATATTGTCTTCTATTGTACAAATTCTTATGGCACAGAATGTGTGCAGGAACCCACATCAAACGGGGTGCTTGATGGTTGTTGAATATAATGGGGTTTACAGTCCTGCCCACGAATCATTAACACCTGAAAGGATTTTGTAAAGGCAGGGTCATGGGGGACCATGGAGAGACGCCATGGAAACTAGGTCAGGTCATTCATCATCATGCATCTGCTCCTTGATTGCCGATGGAAACATCTGCCAAATGTGAGCCCATCAACATTTTACCAGCTATAAAGTCAGGACTCTCCCCCTGCTCTCAGAGAATAGGTGAAAATAAAAGATGGCGAAGACTATCGAAGGAAAAGTGAATAGCTTTATACCCCTGATTGATTTCCCACCTTCCCCCCATTTCCCTGTGTGCCTCTGTCAAACTGCCACGAAGAAGTATGGTGTAGTATAGTGCCAAATCTACCACCGGCACTTCCATCAGATCATCTGTTGCTTACATCCATATGATGCTATACTCCTACTGCATCTTAAAATTACATGCTTTTATCCTAGATCTAATTACAGAGTCAGTGTGAGATGAAACGCAGATGAGAGCACATATGCAAATAGGTGGTACAGAAGACAGAGCAACGTGACAACAATCTGACAAAGAGCACATAGAAGTACAGGCTAACCGTCACTCAAATCAGCTTAATAGACCAATTCAAAATTCTCTCCTCCCCTCCATTGAATCCTGTACTCCTTTTTTTGCAATGCCTCTCTTTGTCTACATTTAACAGACAAGATATTCCCTTTTTATGTTGTTGTTAGAATGTGTCTTTAGTATATAGTAATATCTATAATAAACAAATTTACTAATCAGCATTTACCATTTTTACAGAACACTATTTATTTTTCTCATTGATATATTATGAAATTTTTTGTCAATATTCAGTTACGGTCTCATATTGCTTTACAGGCCATATATTTATGACACATCCAAAGCCCTACAAAGGGCAATAAAACATTCCTTAATGCAGAAGGAATAACTGTTAAGAATGAACGCAGAGTGGGATCCAACCTTTCAGGGATGGTAAGGAGTGCAATGGATGCCATAAATGACCAACATGGTAGTAATACAAGCAAACGATAGATATACAATATACAAAAATAATCATTTGGATTGTCCATCGTGATTGCTGGCTGGTGAGCAAGCTGGTGGGCCAAGCATGTGGGGTGGCCAAGCATGCAGTAATGATCATCACAACAAACTCAAACAGAGACAGCCTTCAGGTTAGATGGGGGAGGGAGGACATGGAAGAGAACATGGAACATGTAGAGAACCTCTAGTCTCGTATCTATCGGCAGCTGGGGTGGGCTAGCGCTGGCTCACGAGTCGATTAGGCGGTAATGAGAGCCCAGGGATACTCAGCTCTCATTAGCCCAATGCGAGCGTAATAAGGCTGGTTGTAAGTTTGGATTAGAATTTTTCAGCATAGTCAGCCTCCCTGATTACCAGTGTCTATTTCATGGATTGATGAGAGCACATACTTTTTCATGCTTACTACTTTTTGGAATTTAAAGGAGGCCAGCCCCTTAAGGCAGAGAAGGGATACAATAGGGTACAATAAGGTCCATCAGGTAGGACAGTGCAAATCCATGCAGAATCGTATTGATAAGCAGTGCACCTTAAAATCTGATGTGACATAAATTGGAAGCCAGTGGAGGGAAGAGGGAATAGGAGTAATGTGGTCGATTGCGCATGCCTTTCTTGTCCCATTGGATTTGACTTGGCCTTTCACTTTTATTTTTTTACGCTAAAGGAGAGAAGGGGGAGCATAAATGTCTATGCCCCAGTTCTGCATCCTCTGAACTCTCCCTTTTCTGTCCTCCCCAAGAAAATACTTATTCTCCCTTTTCTCTCTGTAGATGCATACACAGAGTGAAACAGAATGTTTTCTATATGTTTGCTATTATCAAGATGTTATTTCTCAATATATAAATTGTAGAATTTATTTTCTACTTTAAATATAAATTACAAAATTTGTTCACCCATTACATACACCGTTTTCATCACATTCCCTCAGTTTTCTTTATCTGTCCTCCTATTTTAATTCAACCACGACTCAGGTCTGTCTCTTACGCATAGTTCACATCATCCTCTCAGAGCTGTTCCTACTGGTTCAGTGGAGGCCATGATGGATCCATGGATTCTTTCCATGGCCGTTGCTAGGTAACTGCTGGTTCTGCATTAGCCAGTTTCATACTGTAAAACATGTCTAGGGGAGACAGTGCATTGCAATCCACTGTTAGTACGCTACATTATTACTATAGCAATTAATGTTGACTAGTGTTTAAATCTATCCAATGCACAAACTTGACCAATTCTAAATTTAGTTTATATAACAGCTTTGGATTTGGATGTGGATCATGGGTCTGATTTAGAACATCTCCTCATACTGTCAAATACAATCTGTCTTGTATCTAGTTCAACATTCCTCTGTGTGCATAAAACAAACTCATAATTCATTGATGGCTTGCATAAATGTTGGTCTATGAATGACAAATGTTAAAAGGTATTGGTCTGGATGTGTGCAGCATCGGAGAACATTGTGTGATTAAATCAATGAATTATTTTTGGTAGGACTAAAGGTTATTAACGTCTGCAAACAAATTGATTATTATGTTTGAAATATTTCATGGAAATGTAGAACGTATTAATAATTTCAGCTGCATTATTTCATTCCTTGCATTATTGACCCTGCAACACTGTCAATAACTAAACATCAAGGCTGTCAATACCTATACATTAAGACTGTTAAAACCTATATATCAAGGCTGTCAATAACTATGTATTAACACATCAAGGCAGGGGTGCATATGTGTAGGTCCCACTTACTCATGACAGTCAAATATCTTGAAGTGTGTGTCAAAAGTTATGAACAGTAGTTTGCATTTGGTACTAGCTCATCCGAGTGTGTCCAATAGGCCTTTAACAATTGGTTTGAATAGTAGGATCTACACAGGATCTAAACATTTAAAATAACTATAACATATCACAAAGGGGTATATCCACCACACCTTTCAAGTAACTTATCACAAGAGAAATTTCAAAAAGTATATTTATATACATCTCAAAGTCTGTTACTGTTCCTACGTGGGAACCATTACTAGATAATCATTGTTTTTGATTACTTTTTACTTAAAAAAAAGCTCTCGCCAGACGGGGAAAAGCCATCAGAGTTGGACAAGGACCATGTGCTTTGATGATTGGCCTCTTAACCAAATCTCAAACCATCCCAAAGACTTCTGAGGCTCTCTACCCGTCTGAGGTGCCAAACACTAATAGGGTTATAAATACATTCCATAAACACCATATCACACGTTCTCACAGTCACAGTTCCTCCTATGCCTCGACCAGCCGCACACACACACGCACACACACACACACACACACACACACACACACACACACACACACACACACACACACACACACACACACACACACACACACACACACACACAGTTAAGAGAGTTAAGCGGGAGGATATCTCCTCTGTGAAATATCCTTCCCCCTCCTAATTTTTAAAGTTTCATTGATACAAAGTTATATATACATATAGAAATGTAGGTTTAATATAAGAAATATTGTCTTCGTGTCTCTTAGCCTACCTAATGCCATAATCCATATCTTACTCCCACCCTCGCTCCCTAGCACCATCCCTCCCTCCAGCTCCCCCTCCCTCCGTCTTCTCCTCATATCTTCGCCACTTCGATTCTCCTTTCGGTCACTCAAAATTAACGTTTAATAAAGAAAAAAAAGTGCATACGTTTCCAAAAGACTAGCTCACGCCTTCATGCGCTGTGGGACGTGGTCGTTATGGTAGTACTAAACACTGGTCTTTTAATGCTTTTCCCCCCTCATCAAAAGGCAGGGAAAGCAAGGCTCAGTGCGCGCGTCTCGACACCGGTGCTCGCTGCTGAGGATTCTATCCGATTTTCGATCATCATGGTGTCGTTTTTACGCTACTTTTAGAAAGAATACGGGCTTCGATGGAATTTAAAAGAGGTGGTGGACAGGTGCACTGAGGACTTCGCAATCCTACGAAGGTGAGACGCTCAACAACCAACGTACGAAGATGCTCTGGTTTAGACGCTAGCCATTATTGATGCGAATACCCCTATTTCCTACTCTATTTGTTTGCTACGAATACATATGCAGTTGCAGTTGTGCAATACATTCACCAGCTTAACATGTAAAAACTATCTGTTTATTATAGTAAAAAACTGTGATTAACAGCTGTATGTTTGAATGTGCTTGCGCGTTCTTGCTTTGATGGGGACAGTTGGTCAGATGATGAAATCATATGTAGCCTACAGTTATTTACATCCGACCTATATAGCTCACTTAATGTTTTAGCTCTAGTGTGATTGATTAGCATAGACTTGTCTATCTAGGCTATTTTGCGGTTGCTCTTCTCATCTTGAAGGTGGGAGTGGCCGATAATAACAGGCTTCTATGGGAGAAGAAATTGGAGCAACATCTATGCATAATTTACATAACCCTTGAATACCTAAATACCTTCAAACTGGGAAAAAAATGATAAATAAAAGGAATTAACAGTATAGGTTTACAGATTTCAAAATATATAAATATGCATTGCACCAATGATCGAATCTTGAATGATGTTGCATGCAGTTTGACAGAATGAGTCAGTTTTGGAAATAACTGACAGACTACTGGAGAGAAAACATTCCCTTCTACTAAGAGAGACTTGAAAACAAAAAAAAGTAACGCAGTGTTTGAATAATTGGATACAAGTAAATAACATGAAATGTATCAAGAGACAGAGGATGCATTGGATTTGGGGCAAGGACCGGCCGCAGGATGGAGCCGCTAGCCCGCATGTCTGACCCCTGGAGGCGGGGCAGGATCCTCCCCTAGCCTGGTCCCCCTGGTAGAGGTGGGTCTGGGGTGGTGGCGGGTGACCAGCGGGGAGAAGCGGTGGGAATGAAGACAAGTACTTTGAAACCCAATCCCATCACAATCCCCAAGATTACACCCGAATATGAACAGGATGAGCTCAATGATGGGGTGCAGGCAGTAGGCGGGGTTTAGGCGAGACCAATGCGTAAAGATTTCTCAGCAGAACTACCGAAACACTTGGACAGTTAAGTGGTCTTCTTTCATTTGTATCTTTTTGATAGATATCTATTAATTGAGAGCTTTTTGACCAGGTGATTCAGAAATTGAAATCTATTTTCCAAGAGTACCCCAAGCAGCGTAAAAAAAATAAACAAAGTTTCCAGATATGGAAACATGAAAAATACAACAAAAACAGTAATAAATTCCAAGTCAAATGTAATGACTACTCAGTCCAGTCCAGTTCCATACTCAAAAAATAAACTAAAATTGTTGTAGGAAATAATTCCATGTGATCCATGTGGAAGGACCAGTAAGACTAAAAGCCTTTTGTCCGCATGAGCGGTGTTGTCCTGGGAGGTATACCGAGACTGAGAATCACACACACACACACACACACATACACACACACACACACACACACACACACACACACACACACACACACACACACACGCACGCACGCACGGACGCAGCACGCACGCACGCACACACACACACATACACACACACATACGCACTCACACACACACACGCACGCACGCACGCAGCACGCATGCACACACACACACACACACACACACACACACATACACACACATACACACGGACACACACACGCACATACAGACACACACAGACATACACACATAAACACACACACATACACACACACACACACGCACATACACAAACATACACACAAACATACACACACACAAACACACACATACACAATCCAATTTATAAAATAACAAAAGCTTGTGTAAAACAAATTATAGCAATATAAACTAGGGTGGTTCAGTGTACGGGTACCAGCCAAGTACCTAACCCTAACCCTAACCCTGTACTACTAATTTGCATAATGTGGTACTTTTGTACTAGCTTAATATTATGGCGAAATGGTGGAAATCTATTGGAAAATAAATATGAAGATGAAGTGGGTGTGCATATTGGCCTTTGAGTGCGTCTGTGTTTGCAGAACTGAGCAGAGAAAGCTGCCAGCAGATCAGGACAGCCCACAACTTGCAGAGAAGCAGAACATTATATCACTGCATTTTCGGTTATTTAAATACTTGTTTGTTCTTAATTTGCCCACACACAATCCATGCCAAATACTCTCTGATTTTGGCATTCAAAGTGGCCATTTTCCGCTCCTAATATCAAATTAAAAGGTCAGACTTGGTTTGTGCTTTTCATTGTCTTCTATATTCTATAGCTATAACATAGCGGCAGCTGTCACTTGGGCTTGGCAAAAGTTTGTCATTTTGGTCATATTTGAGTGCAACAAGCAAATTATAACTTCACATATGAATCTGTTTTCAGTTTCAGATGGAATATAGACTACCACGTTTTTTGTTAGAGAATACCATAAACCTAGATATGTCCACATTTACGACCAACTAAAGTTGTGGTAGATGGGCCTGAACTATATTATAAAGGCAGGCTACCTACTATTATATAAAGTTTGTACTATAATATATAGATGCTGCATTAGGAAAGTTGTCATGTGTGACAAAGGCATTGTCACACATTTTTTTAACAAGAAGAACAATATGGGCCCAATCCTAGAGCCTTGAGGGACCCCCCGAGAGATAGAACAGCCATCTGAACACACTGGGTATAGCTGATACCAAACAAACCAAAGCCTGCCTACACAGGACAATGCTCAGGAACGGTGTATGTATAATGTATATATTCAACAAAAGTCCATGGTCAGCTGTATCAAATGCATGTGATGGATCAATAAACAGGGTGGCATATATTAAAATGTTATCCAGTGCCCCAAATTCTAGGTAATTTATCACTACCAGGGGAGGCATAAGTAATGCTGTGTTCAAGATGCCTCGTACACCACCCGCCCGAGGGGCAAAGTGGGAAATCTCCCAGCTTCCTTGGGCATTTCACTGGGTCATTCCCCCTTTGGGTCGGTCCCTCTCGGGATTCTGAGAGTCAACCGAGTTCAGTGAGGTTGACCGTACGACTCGGAATGCAAAGATGACTGCCTTCCACCATGGACCACCATGGGTTTAACATGTTTCCAAAGTATGTAATACGAACTTGAGCCAGCCCGAGAATCTACCGTGCTTTACCCCCTTCAGACTTCCAGATTTAATTAGAAATTAGCAGTTTGTTGGACTGAATAACGAAACTATTAATATGTTAACATTTGTTTTTTCAATTAATAAATGGCAAAGGTTACACCATCTCTGAAAGTCAACCTTCACCTTGGATATATAAGGGAAAAGTTAGCAGATGGTAAAATAGACATTTTCAAGTTAGAGCGAACCCTAGCTACTGAAAACCAGAGTGGTTGAGTTGAAGAGTGCATCATTCTGCTGAAGTAGTAACATTTCAAAAGAAACACTCGATGTTCCACGCTCACTCAGATGATTCCCTGAAAGGATTGAGAGGTCCTTGCTGCTCTTTGTGTACTTGGAAATTTTTCTTCATAATTTAACATAACTACACTATTATTGTGAATTTTCAAATGTGAATATTTCATTTTAATGTTTACCTAAAGCTGTTAAAGTCAGTAAGTGTGCATAAAATTTGTGGAGGGGTCGTTTGAGAACAGAGGACCTTACCTCACCGCTTATCGAGTGACGAGCTAACTAGATTTAGTTAGATAATATGATTGTTTTAGATTACGATGCCAGGTACTACACTGCTCACATGTGTGAAAGACAAGACTCCTATTTATAACTATTGTTTTGCCCCCTCTCACAGTGATTCAGCCATGACGTGCAGTCCCACATCCAGTGAAGAGGAGATGGCCCTGTCCCTGTCAGAGGGTTCAGGGGCCGAAGACAGTGGGAGTTCCCGGGAGGAAACAATGGGCCCAGGGGCCACAACAGTGGTTTCCAGTAGAGGGGACGTCAGCCGGGAAACGGAGACCTCCCTGGTCATCTGTGTGGTCATACCAGACCTCCAACAGTCGGTGGGTGAACTGAATGTACCGTTTCGTGACAATGATCGGACACATAACAGCGTTCTTAGTCTTCTACAACATGAGCACAATTTGCACAACAAAAAGCATCTTTCAACTCGTGAATTTCCCAGGAAAAATCATAAACACAATTAAGAACCGCTGAAATTCCTCCACTTTCCCAGAGTCCAACACAAAACTTTGTTAGTGTCTGAAAACAACAAATCCTTTTTCACTCTTAATATCTTCAATAGAAAATACAAGTCAACTTTTGACAGACAGCAGGGATAACACAACATTCATAGAACATAGTTTGTTATAATTCATGAACAAAGCTGTGATTGGCTTGGCAGCATGTGGGACTGTTATTTATGTTTTATGAATAACCAAACACCATGTTCTTCCATTGTCAGACTAATGGAGGATAATGATGCAATGTGTTCAGATTGCGGTCTCTGCAGTCGCGAGGTGAAATAGGAAAATCTGTCACTGCTTTCAACTGAGGCTGAGAACAATCAAAGCATCTGCCCAAAACTGAAGTACTGCACAATAATTGCTGCAAGATCGACTTGAGTTTAAAAGAACAGTGTAGAGAAGCTTTTTTCAAATCGATATATTTTCTAGTTGGGGCACTGCATAATGGCTACATTAGAGATGGGACATTTTGAAAAAAATGCCTTCTAATTTCCACAGCTAGTACATCTCAATGTTCTAAATTGAACACTAGAGCTTATATAATTCAGTCAACATAAGTGCACAAGTAGGTTTCAGAGGTTTTTCTTGAAAATTGTGGGTCTTTTAGATGTTTTTTGAAGATGGGGAAGGATTCTGCAGAACGTTCAGGGCTCTGCATCCCGTTCCACCTCCAAGAGAACGCTCTTGGACCCCCATAAACCTAGCATAAAAAATGTTGACAGGATATGAATGATATCACCAAACATATTCAAATCCAGGTATATATGTTGCCAAGATGCACAAAGGATGAGATCTGTCACACCATATCAGTAGGTGTTCTGGGACACATTCTGAACACATCGGACACAAGTGTGAAGCATCTGACTTCCCAAAGCGCACGCATAGCATTCTATTTACAGATCAGGGGCGGAAAATGGAGGAGCGTCTTCCTATTTCGACTTTTGCTTTCTCAGCATCAATATCCGTTTACCTTTAATCCAAAACATCAGTAAAATCAATATGGATAGGCCGACTCGTCGTCGGTTGTCAACAAAGTACCAAGTATCTATTTTTTCCTTTTGTTGTAATGACAGCTGCGTAACTATTCCTCACTCATATTGACGTGAGCCTGCCACTGGTCTCAGTTGAAGTGGGTGAACAGAATGAAGAGATTGTAATATGAGTGACAATGTGTGGGCATTCTGTACGGAAAGAAGAGGTCTGGATTTTGACTGTAATCATTTTTTTCTTTGTTTTTTTTTCAAAAGGGTCCTGGCCTAGATAAAACAGAAAAATAAGACTCATAAAGGTCCCAAAAACAATATATAACCAATTACAGCATAAACAGATTATCGAGAGCAGTTTGTGATTCATAGAGATACACCAGGAAAGGTCAGAGGTCCAGCATTTATAGAAAGAAGTTAATTTTGAGGTCAGTCAACGTCGAAAGGCCCCGTTGAAGGGGCAAAATAGCCTAAAGCTTTTCCTTAGCTCTATGCTTACATTGGTAACAGATAAAATGAGATAGTCATGGAAACTAAGCGAACGGCCCAAAGAGTCACTCCTACATAGGTTGATAAATATGCTGGTAAAAGGCCAAGAAGACCTTGATAAATATAAACCTGCAAGTGGCTGACTCTTTGCCGGGCTAGTGAGGGCAAGCTAACGTTGGCGTACAAAACCACAGTGATGTGTCAGAGCGCTTGAATTAGCACTGAAACCTTTACTCTTTTGCTTCTCCAGATTGTCCTGAACTTTGAGTCCACCGCCACAATATGGTCAGCTAAGCAGCAGGTTCTGTGCACGCTGACCCAGCCACTGAGGGACGTCTTGAATTACGGCCTGTTTCAGCCTGCGTTCCAGGGGCGTGAGAGTGGGTTTTTGGACGAAGAACAGCCACTGAGACAGTTCTCTATACCAAAGTGTCAGGGTGTGCCTACACTAGAGGTAAAGTACATGATGTTGTCCTGGTCGTGTGTCGGAGGACCATTTTACAGGAATACTCGCTCATTTGACTGTTAATAAACAGATAAATAACTAATAAAAGTGGGGAAGCATAAAATGCTCATGATTAATGACTCAAGGGTATGAATAAACGTAATGGATCAGAGAGGGGCTAACATAAAACGGATTGTCATTGTCTGCTTTTCAAACCCATTTTTACGATGTTTTCTCTTGTGCATCTGCAGTTCCGCTATAAGAGTCGAGTCTACAAACATACCAATGTCAATGAGATGTTGATTGCAAAGATAAACATCCAGGTGTGTATTAAGAAATGTTTTATCATAGAACGAGCATCGGTGGCGAAGGTTTTATTCTATAATTAAAAATAATAAAAAATAAAAAAAGCTGTGGTATATTTCAAGAAGCCATCCTCTGTCCTTTGATCTATTCAAGAATAGAAAGTTTGGGACAATGATTTATCATGAATAATTTGCATACAAATATTGTTGAAACCTTCGATCCATGGTCGAAACTCACATTCAATTCGTCGGTGCTACAGAGGGACGCTAATGAGGTGTGAACATCATGTGTTCTCTATGTTCCTATTTCTATTACAGACTAATTTAAGACGTTTTATCGAGTGTATTCAGCAGTTGGAAACGGACAAAGTGGAAAAGATGCTGGATAGAGGCCTCGATCCTAACTACCATGACCCAGAGAATGGAGGTAGCGCAACTCAACCATCCAATGGGATTAAATTCAGATGCGTCATTTTATTTGGAATGGGAAATGAAGACCAAATCTGAATGAAATGGCACAAAGTGCTATACATAGAGACATAGTCAATGAGCCATATTTGATTTATATTTATACATAACATCCAAATTTGACACCTTTTATTTCTGTTCCGATTGAAATGAAACACTTTATTTTGAAAAGACTGTAGCTAGTCTAGATACTTATTTTCTAGAGCTATAGGGAACCTTAAAGGGGATTCAGAATATCTGCCTCTGTTGGCTTGTTTGTATCACAAGGGAACCAATTAGAAGATGGAAGATGGCTACAGCTTGTAGATTTATTCATAGGAAAGCTATAGTTTAAACACTGAAAGGACTTTTTGTTGGTCCGGACCAATATCACCTTCTGTTGTATTTACTTGGCTTCTATTTTGGATTCTATCTTATTCTATAATGGATATAGGCTAGTACAAATACTTTATCAGATTTTGAAATCTAACTTTGAAACAGCGTTAAATGAATGTCATTATAGAACTGCATAGACCAGGATAATCTTATGTATTCATTAATCAAAGACATGGAAAGGAACTGTTTGGCACACAAGTTTAGTCCACCGGTAGAAATTGTGTGGGCCTCAGGCGAAATTAGAAATATGTGGATTTTAGTTCATCTGATCGTACAAGCGTTTTAAGATCAAATCTGTGCGTACAAGTGAATCTGTGCGTACATTGCTTTATATACAGTAGGATCCCTTGATTTCTAGTTGTGTGATTATGTTTTTTTTACAATTTGAATGTATGTCTGTTTGTTTCTGTGTGCGTGTATAGAAACTCCACTAACATTGGCAGTCCAACTGGGGGCTGGCTCATCATCTATCATCATTGCATTGAAGAATGGGGGAGCTCATATGGACTTCAGATCTCAGGACGGTCTGACTGCCCTCCACAAAGCTGTCAAAGCCAATAACCATGTGGCACTTAAAGTTAATAACATGCAAATACATTAACACAATATGCACTGCACATAGATTGAATGCACTTTTCTAATGCTCGTCAGGGAAAGGGGATATATGTATCTTGTTTGATAAATTCTCAAAAGATGGCTTATTAAATAAGCTTTTAACACCAATAAAAAGAGTGTGTGCAATGTATTTGTACTACAGCCAGTATAGCTAGGCAACAATTAAGATTAAGAGGTATAACATTCATTAAAGTCATACCAGTTAACCAGTGCACGTGATGTATCTCCTTGAGATATCGAAAACATAGCTTGCATTTTCAAATGGCAAATTGTTAACTTGTTCTGCTCTTCCATATTTGGTGTAATGGGTGCTGGAAGCCCACAGATAACTTGCTGTTTGACTTGCTGCAAGTCAAACAGCAAGTTATCTGTGGGCTTCCAGCACCCATTACACCAAATATGGAAGAGCAGAGCAAGTTGACTTGAATAATATTACACCTATTATTTGTTTTATATGGTCTAAATTAGCTGGTATGCATAGGCTGCTAATTGGAAAAGGTTTGCATTGTCATGATGGAATTGCAGTCGAATAGTTCTAACCCAGGTTATAGAAAGGTAAACATTTGTAAACAAAAAAAGATTTCCACAACATTTATTTTTTACTAGTTTTTCTTTCATTGTTTTCTTTGTTTCTCCCAGACCCTGCTGGACCTAGGCTCGAGTGTGAACTATAAAGACAGCCAGTCGCTCACCCCTCTGTACCACAGCGTGCTGGAGGGGGGCGAGCTTTCCTGCTGCCTCCTGCTGCTCAGGTTCAGCGCCACGCTGGGCTGCAGCGACGAGAACGGCTGGACTGAGATGCACCAGGTAGGCCCCTAAAGAGCTCCTCACGTGGGCTTTTGAAGCCTCCAATTCTCTAATGTTTTTATAGGGGTGCACCGCGTGGAAATACGTATTGCGGTCTTTTTGGGCTGGGTTAGATTCGGTGGATTTTGTGTTTCATGATCATGATGCAAGATAAATATGTTACGGATAAAACAAAACCCAACAAATTCCAATAAAGGATATGTTTTTCATAGGCAAAAAAAATTATGAAACAAAGCTTTGTGTTTATTTTGTTGATTAAGGCCCTCTTTTTTTTGGCAGGCAACTAAAAATATCACAACTTTCAATCGCACCTGCAATATGCATACTGTGAAGTCTAGCTTCTTTGGCAGGGAAGACATTGGAGCAGTGTGCATTGAAGCAGGGAGATACAGGCAATGCTATTCACTCCCCCTACAATGAATAATTCAATGAACTACAGTGGCTAAAAAGAGCATGGGTTAGACACCCACGAGAACTGCTGTTGGTATAGGAAGATTTCAGGGCTGGACTGCACATTACAGATAATGGATTGGCTCAATTTATTTTGGTATATACTTCAGAAACACTCTATTAATCTTTTTTACAAAAAGAGGTGGATTGTGTCAGTGCAAGCCTTTGCCTATGCGTAAAAAGCCTATTCAGCCTTCTTGACTACAAAGTGAATAACAATCAGGATTAAGTAAACTGCTGACTTCGATATTCTAAGATCCCTTATAGGCTTTTTGTGGCATGAGCTGCTCAAAGTGTTAGTGAACTGCCTGTTTCCGCTCAAACTCAAACACTGAGATAAAAACAAATGCGTTTGGAGCTGAGTTCCCATGGTTACAACCCACGCCAACTTTTTGATACTTGTTTTTCCAGTACAGTCGTAGAGTACGAGCGTTATACCGAGCAGTGTTATGCATGAAATGCCCCATCCCCCTCGGCAGTCAACACAGAGTGCTGCCCAGACAGAGGTCCACGCATCAACACACACAACTCGCCGCCAGTGTATCTTTGTCGTGACATCGAAGTGCCTCCGAAAGTTCAGAGCAGGGTAGAAATATTACCACTTTTTACAACAACAACAACAAAATACATTTTTGGGTCACCACCCCTTTAACGGTATTTTATTTTACCCAGTAAAGGTCAAAGCTAATTATGAAAAAAGGGGTCAGTAGGGTTGGGGTTAGTATTACCAGTATGTGTTGTACCAGCTAATAATGTAATGCATGTTTTTAAAGTCACAGCTGTGTCTAAGATGCCCTGCTATGTTTCTAGGCCTGCCGCTATGGCCACCTGAAGCACCTGGAGCAGCTGTTGCTCTTCGGAGCTGACATCTCATCCCAGAATGCAACAGGAAACACAGGCTTGCACATTTCTGCTCTCCACAAGCAGGTAGGGCACACACATTTACAAATGGACAATTACAGGAATACGCCAACCTGATTTAAACACAGTCACATGCACATATATGTCTTGAATATGAACTCTTTTCTGTGATTGTGAAGTTTTGCTATTTCATTTTTAAGACACTTTAACATTTTCTTACATAGCTATAAGTGATCGCATTTTAGCAATACTACATGCATTGCAGGCACAATCACATTGTACACCCAGAAAAATAGACATGGCTGATGTTGACATGAGCGGTGGTGATAAGAAGCAAGTCAATGAAAGTGAGCCTGAGCAGGGCTTTGTCGTGTTGCATAGAACTCTTTTCTACTATACCAACAGAGTTGTCCTTCTTCTATTGCCACCCGGGCTCGTGCAATGAGATATACTGTATAACCAATAATATGACAATGCAAACACATGTTGCATAATTATCAAATTATGTGTTAAAACATTAAAAAAAAGCTTTTATAATCATTTAATTGCAGTTAACGTTGAAGGCCGCCATGTTTGATCTTGTGTCTGACGTCAAGTTTGACAAGTCTTGCTCTAAAATGATACACAAAGTTTCAGACCTGTGATTCTGAGTTGGACAACTGTTTAATTAATTTTTAACAGAGCTTTTCCCGTTTTACGAGTTGTCTTGACTTGTCTTGATTAGTCTCCATTGTCAGTCTTCCCTCGACAAATTCATACCATTAATTCATGACTTATGTGAAGTAAATTACACACAATCTCTCAAGCATGTGAAAGCAGTGTTTTTTTATGTTTCTAAAATTCCCTGTGTGTTCTTCTGGTACTCAGGGGTCAACAACTCTTCCTCACTGTCACTCAGCACAGAAAGGGTCTTTTGAAAACATTGATGTATAAGCTGGGCAGGTCTTTCCTAGTCTGAAATGTATTTAATTTGACAGAACATTAGTGTGTCAAAGACCGTTTTGATTAAATGGCATGATATATAAGTGCATTATTAGATGTAAATGAGTTAAGCCTGGAGCATGTCAGTTAGGGGATGCTTTCAGCTGTGAGCTGTATTCGGTAGATATGGGGAGGAGGGTGGAGAGAGACCCCTGCCTGTTAGTATCGCCGGTCGATGAGCTGCTGCTCATTTGGTTGGAAACAATGTGAACATTATGGATGGGGGCTCAGGTTTTAAAGTTATGGAAGAAAAAGGCTTTTGCATGGACGTTCCGTATTGCGGCTCGATAGCAGTGTTGTGGCCGGTCTGTTTTGCACAGCTTCTGGCCTAAGGAAGATCTGCCTGGTCCAGGACTGCTTTTTCCTTCTGTCGTGAGATTTGACTGCACCCTTCAGGACAACATTGGTCACTGCAAAGCTGTGTTTACTTTGTATGCTTCTAATGACTGCTAATGACTGCTAATGAAAATTACTTTGAGCTCTACCAGCCCGCCTTTTAAGTGATTAGTTTATAGTTTCATTGGAGGGCAAAGCCTGCCTATTATGTGGCTTACTAATCTCTAAAAGCTTTGTTTTAACTTTAACAAAACTAAAGCTCCTGGTGTGTTGTGAGTGACCTCACTTTATTTGTATTGTCTACTAAATGCATGCATGGGTTCACATCCCATATTAGGCAGGTAATGCTCCTTTCTCCAATCTTATTGATGAGTAATTTTCAATATAATTCCCAGGCAGTTCAGTTCACTTTTATTATTGTGCTGCAACATTTTTGCAAAATGTGCATTAAGAGAAAGAGAGAAAGGCTGAGAGAGAGAGTTTAAGGTAGGATAGAAAGGTTCTAATAAATGAACATAGAGCAGCGCAACAGAAACAGAAGGAGCTTACAACAGGGGCAGAATGTGGACAATTTAAATACAGGTGACACACAATTGACTAACGCCCTACTATTCCTGGCGATACCCACAATGCATTTGTAAATGGAAGACGATAACGACAAGTCGCGGGTGCTTGTTAAATCCCAATCATTCGAACCATGAAAACCCAAAAAATCAGTCATAACCCTAGGCCAGCAATTTCAATGAACAACTCTATTCATAAACTCATTGCAGAATTCATCAATCAGCTTCAGTAGTGACTCCCGGTACCGTGTTAATCAGAGGATCACGATGAATTATCCTTTAATTTCAACGTTCACAAAACCACCTGCACCAAAATGCTGCTGCCACCTTTCCTTGTCATTGCTGCTTTCAGCCTTGTCCCTTATCTTAGCTGGGTCAACCACATGCTTTCTCTTGAACCCCAGGCAGGATCATCTTGAGAGATCTGTGCTTCCTAGCCGTGGTCACGTAAATACCAGTCTTGTGCCAGGCTCAAACATACATATACACATATACACACCTACACGCACATAATGCACACACACATACAAACTGAAATGTGTGTGTATATGTAGGGTTAGGGGGTTTGTGTTGGGTAAATGTGCCTATAAAACATTGTGACTATGTCTGTATTTAAATAGACATTGTTTACAAATAATATACAAATACAATGTACTGTATGGATGGATGGCAGATACTGTATGTGCAGCTTTGAATGTGTAAGCTCACGTGCAATAGCTTCCATCTGTTCAACATGCATGTTACTGCTTGCATCTTTGCCTGACTGTATTTTTTGTGTTCATGTGGGCAAGCTCTAGTGTGTGTGTGCGTGTGTGTGTGTGTGTGTGTGTGTGTGTGTGTGTGTGTCTGTGTGTGTGTGTATGTGTGTGTGTGTGCGTGTGTATGTGTGTGAGAGTGTATCTGTGTGTGTGAGTGTGTATGTGTGTGTGTGTGTGTGTGTGTGTGTGTGTGAGAGTGATTATGTGTATGTGTATGTGAGTGTGTGTGACCGTGTGTGTGTGTGTGTGTGTGTGTGTGTGTGTGTGTGTGTGTTGATTGCTGTGTGCGCATGTATCAGCCGTGGGTGGAAGGCAGCTTTGGTTGTGTTAAGTGGGTGGTAGATTGTCAGAAAGCTCCTCTTCTCTCAATGTTGCTTTCTATCATGCTGCCTGCATTAGCTTTCTATCTATATTTGCTACAACCAGATTACAGCACATTCTGTTCCTCACAGTAATGGAAGAGACAGTCATTTGTGCTTGCCGGGAGACTCTTTCATCTTTTTGTACGTTTTTTATTACGGTTTCTTTGAGCGTGAGAAGGACGCATAGAATTTAAATCCCCCCGAGAATATTTTAGTACTACTTAAAATGATAGAACATCTTGAACACAGATCCTAAGAAGTGCTTCATTCAAGAACGAATCCACGTTTTTTTTAGGATTCTGGACTCCATTCCAGGTGAGGTACTTTTATTTGTAAATCATCAGATGTAATTGGATTTGAGGATACAACTATTGAGATAAGATGGTTGACAAATTAAGACTCTGGTGATTCAAAAAGGAGTCCCATTGAGGATTGTGTAGAGTGAAAAGGTGCCTTAGAATGAGTAATTGTATATATGGTGTCTGATGTTCAGATCTATCCTTTCCTACTACTATAATTGGGCGATGGCCTGTTTGTGTGTCCAGATTTACATCACACACCGTTCCTCCGATCGCCTCTTAACTCCAAAATACTGTTCAAGGGTCAGGCCTCATGCAGAAATTCCTGAAATGCTCCAAAAGAAGCCGCCTTCCAACATATGGGAGGTTATCTATCAAAATCAAATGACGTGCCTCAGCCAAGACAACTCACAGAGGGAGAAAAACTGACTAATGTGTATAGGACTGAAAGATTCAACAAAGAGGAGCAAAGACCAATTTTACAGTTGCTCAGTCTTCTGCTAGATGATAAACTGATTGAAATCTGTGAGGATGTCTATCAGGCAAACGATAGAGAAAAGTAGGAATCCATTCTGAATTCTCCTGGAGGCTGCGGATATCCCTTTCATTCAAAAGGGATCACAGCTTAAAGCAGGGCAGAGGTTGGCAATGTGCTTTCTGTTGGCAACACAGGTTTGGCTGCTCACAACCTCGAGGTAGAGTTAGGTAGGGACAGGGTAAGGGTTAGGTAGGGTTAGGGTTATGTAGGGTTAGTGTAAGAGTTAGGGTAAGGATTTGGTAGCGTTAGGGTAAGGTAGTGTTAGGGTTAGGTAGGGTTAGTGTAAGAGTTAGGGTAAGGGTTAGGTTTGGTTAGGGCTAGGTAGGGTTAGTGTAAGAGTAAGGGTTATGTAGGGTTATGGCTATGCTAGGGTAATGAAAATTACCCTTAGGGTTAGGGTTAGGTAGGCTTAGGGGTAGGGATAGGCTTAGGGGTTGGGAAGCAGGTTCCAGTTCAAGATCCTGATCCTAATCTTTGAAAACTCTGTCTGTGCCATCGAAGCTGAATCCACACCCTGACCCTTACTCTGGTAACCAGGGTTATGCTGATCAAAGACAGCAGGTTGATCATCTTGGATGGGATCTTCAGCTTCCACAGCTTTAATGTGTGAGTGTGTGGAGATAACTGAGGGAGTCAGAGCACCCTCGAGGCGTCAACGCCGCCTCCAAGTTGTCGGGAGAGAAGCTCAAATAGTCAGAGCTTGCATCAAGTTGTCAACCCGCTAATCTCATGCAGGACCACAGGCTGAAGGCGAACATGAGGACAGACAAGGCTGACAATGAGTGATCCAGCTATCTCCTTGATGGGGGGGAAGGGATAACGCAGGGGAAATTAAGTTCAGGTACAGATTCGGTTTGAAGTCGACTCGGTTCTGCAATCACAAAGACGCACTGACTGTGGTTTTCCTTAACTCACTGACGCTCTCTGAAGTGCCTGATCATGAAATATAACTGCGGGTCCTGACCGGCCCCACAGGAAGGGCACCAGGTGGTGCAGATGCTGGACGAGGCGTTTGAGTGCTCGATTTTTGTAGGGACAAACAAGGGTCAGAGGATCTTCCTGCCCAGAATCCCTCACAATGACACGATGATGAGCTTCCCTTTGTTCCCAGCTAGGCTGGCTTTCTCAGTTACCGTCAACAAAGGTCAGGGACAAGAGAATGAGGGAGTTTGGCATCTAAAGGTCTCGTCAGCGTTCACATGTCACCAGCTCTACACAGAGTTCTTCAGGCGACAGCGAGACGGCGAGACAGCAGCCGCTACCTCTAATAAATACATTCACACTGCTGAGGTGAGGTTAGCAGGAGGGAATAGTTAGGAGGGAATAACTGAACACATAGCTGCTGTAATTATATTGCTGTAGCAGCATTTCTGCATCCTACTCTATCCTATATAGATGATATAATAATAATAATAATAATAATAATCATAATATGTTTGATTATTATGATAAGACTTTACATAAGGGAACCTAGCACTTTATGAGCTATAAAGTGCTGTGAGATGGGTGGTCTGTTGATTCATGCTGATGTGAGATGTGATTTGTGTGTCTGTTCGGTGTGCATTATTAGTTGTTGTTCTGTTGCTGTTGTGACAGGCCAGAAGGAGACCGACGGGGTTGAGTCAAAGGGGAATAGGTAGAAAAGCATTGAAGAGAGAAGAGCTTTGTTCTGGTTCTCTTAATGAAAGAACAACGACAGTAACAGGCTTATCAGAATATAGACGAGGGTTGGCTAGGGTTAGGGTTACCCCAACCCTAACCCCAACCCTGCCAATGAATTGTCTATATATTTGCATGTTCTTTCAGTACCTTTCAGTGACCTCCATTATCATCTGTTGCTCCATTCATTTGACTTTTAACAGCTTTCTTGACATATTTACCTCCTCCCATTGTTTCCTTCTCAATAGGAGCCATGTGTGAGATTGCTTCTGTCTATTGGTGCATGTAAGGACGTGAAGAACTACAGAGGTCAGACTCCTTTCCAGGTAGGACCAATAATGTGTGCTCTACTATGAGTTCTTGAATAGTAGACATTGGATCTATAGGATTTGCTAACAAAGACTGCATGACTCTGGCAAAAACATTTTAGGGAAAGAGTTTTGGTCCTAAAAATAAACAAAACAAAATCTTGCTGTTGTCAACAAAACTTTAAAGACAAAAAATGTTCACTGTATTTATTTTGTTTCACTGAGAAATCGAATGGTTATTACGTTTAATAATGCTTAATAACCATCAGATGGTCACCATTTGCACAAGTGATGCAATTTTGAAAATTTTAGGACATAAATACATTAAAAACAAGTGTGTGAATGGGAATATCTAATTAATCTGACTTTTATAAGATGTTTATGATGGATGAACAGTATCAACTAAAAGTATCAACTAAAAGAGTGCCTGGGATACATTCCAGGAGATGATAGTAATTGAAATCCCTATAGTATAAAAATATCGAAAATACAGCTCATTAGAGATATTTATATTTGAAGTACCCTAATACTAACCTAGTCCACAAATAACCCTAACCCTAGCCTAGTCCACAACAAACCCTAACCCTAACCTAGTCCACAAAGAACCCCAACCACAACCTAGTCCACAACGAACCCTAACCCTAACCAAGTCCAATACAAGCCATAACTTACCCTAACCTAGTCCACAACAAACCCTTACTCATCCCTAACCCCCCCTAGTCCATTATAAGCCATAACAATAACCCTAGCCTAGTCCATTACGAACCCTAACACTAGCTCTAACAAATACCCAAATTCTAACGCAAAACCGTACCCTAACCCCCTCTAGATAATGCCAACAAAAAACTATTTGTGCAACTTGGGATTTGTGTTAACCTGTTTAATATCCTCAAATAATCAAAATCCAACACCTCTGAATTAACACTACTTTTATCCACCTTCAAATACCAGGTGGCCATCACTGCTGGAAACTTCGAACTCGCAGACATCATCAAGAACTACAAGGACAATGAAAACGGTGAGTTGATTATACCACTGAATCATGATAAATATACTAATTATCCTAGATACATGTACTACTAAACCCAGATAAATATACTAATTATCCTTCAGAAATATACTACTATCACAGAGAAATATACTACCAATCCAAGTTAAATATATTACTAAACCCAGAAATATATACTTCTAATCCTAGATCAATATACTACTAAACCAGATTCAACAGATACATGTGAGAATGGTGAGTTGATTATACTACGAAACCCAGATGAATATGAGATGGCGAGTTGATTAGACTAATTTACCTAGATGAAAATATATTTTTTCAAGCTTAACATACTGTGTGTGTGTGTGTTTATGTGTGTGTTTTTGTGTCGTGTGTGTGTGTGTGTGTGTGTGTGTGTGTGTGTGTGTGTGATTATGTGCGTGCACACACGTGCATGCGTGCCTGCATCAACTATCGATATAACTATTGTTTGTACATCTTTGTGTAGGCGGGTCTAACATACAGGAACGGATGCATGTGGTTGCCATGGGCACCAGTTCTATGTACTGATTGGTTACAAGAAAATGTGCTGTGCAGTTGGGAAGAATACGTAGGCATGTGAGAAACGGCAGAGAAGGATAAAAATGGCAGTCAGTGACGATGAGAAGCAGGAGAAAAGGATTCAAAGCAAAAAACAGCTTTTCAAACTCTGGTGCTTGTTTGCCCAGGAACACAGAAACTAAATCCTAGCCTTTAACTACTCTTAGATTTATTTTGGGATAATGCATCGTGAGATTTTTCAAGATTTTGTACAAATCCTTACATGATTTTTGGATTGCCAATTGCCTTGGTAGGTAAACGTAAGTAGGCTAAAAGAAACGTATTATGCACACATTTGCAGACTAGAAAACGACAAGAGACGCACACACACATACAGACCCACACGCACAGCACACATAGTTACACATGGTCAAGTAAGTTGTATGTTCTCATAGTCCCTGAGCCTCAGTGTTATGGTCAACTTTGACGACGTTAACCGCTGTATTCAACCAAAGACGGGATCGTTTCTCCTTGACTTCCACTGCCACTTCATTGTTTTTCAATCACTTTGACACTTTGTTCCTCTCGCCATCTCACTGCATTGTTTTCGCTCCTCAGTCCATCTGAGGGAGAGCCCTCGGTGCGCCTCTCCCTTCCGGGTGAACCACGCCTCGCCCTCCAGCCACTGGGTGCCTTCCTCCAAGCAGCAGCTGGAGACGGCCCCCGTGCTGCTGCGCTCCAACAGCGAGGACAACAACCTCGACCCCGGCCCCAAGAAGTCTCACTCCTCCACCGTGGTGTCCAGCCCGTCGGCCTCCCCGTCCTTCACCTCGCGCCGCAGTCCCTCCCCGTGCCACCGGAGCTCCTCGCCCACCATGCCCTCTCCGGCGGTCAGCACCGTGAAGACGGTGGGAGGGGTGCGAGGGGGCCGGCCCTCCTCCCGGAGCAGGTCCCCGTCGCTGGGCAGACCGGCCGCGGAGGACGTCCGTCGACAACACCAAAGACACACAAGGTTTGGCTGCTTTTTGTGTTTGCGCCTCGGCCCAAGAACTGCGCTGTTTGAGGGAATGACTTGATTGTTGGTCAGAGTGGAGAGCGGTGTTATCCGTTAGAAATGGCATAGCCGTTCCTCAGCTGGTGGCGAGTGAATAAGCATATATAGTTGACTGCCCCTGCCTCCTCACAAGCCAATTTAGATTTGAGACCGCACTTGGATCATTTCTGATCAATCAGGAACAGTCCTCCAGTGCCTTCCAAGGGTGGAGCTGGTGTCGGTAGTGCCAACGGTCAGTGTGGTTTTGTTCGGAACATAAGCCTACCGACAACAAGGGCATGTCATTAGCATCTTGAGAAATGTGTTATGATGCCCCGTGATCGTTGGTCGTTGGTAGGGAGGGAAAATAAACGCGTAGCGTTTGGTCCCAGCCTTGTGGGAGCAAATTCAAAGAGTGATCTTCAGAGAGCTCCTTGTTATAGCCAACCCTCTGAGGGCGTTCTGTGAAAAACTGCTTGGCTTGCCTCTACATCTGTGTCTTCCTAAAGCTTTAGCTGATTTGCATTCAAAGTGTATCATAAGCGGATCTAATATCATTCAATAACACAACTCAAAAGCAGGAATTCTACTCTTTGCGGATAACATAGTTTTCTTACAAATTTACTGAAACTATCATATTAACACATTTTTCAAAATCATTAATAATCAAACAGGAGTCATCTTTGAATCATAACTTGTTTCAATTGTGAAAAGGGGACAGGATTTAAGTATTTTCTAAATTCAGAACAATTATAGTAAAAAATACATTCATAATGTTTCACAGGATAACCGAAGCCTTGGCCTTTGGTCATGCTAGATCTCTACCATGGATTACATAAGAGAAGTCAATGGAGAACACAGAGTTTGATCTATTTTTCATGTTCAGCCACGTGTTGAAACCGCTTGTTCAATAATTCAGAGCTCGTTCTGGCGTTGGCATGGAAGCTGTGGAAACTATCATTCCAAAGTCACCATGGTATTAGTCATGGAAACAAGCTTACTTGCACGTTTTCTTTAATACGTTTGGTGAACCTCATGGCAGTATTTTTATCCCCATATATCCTAATATGCTAATATAGGATAAAGGATGATGGCCATTACCATCAAAAGAAGAAAAAAACCCTCAAAAAACAGTATGTGTCTATTGATCGTATTGTATGTTGTACATCCTGGCACTTAAAAATAGTACTTAGCATTGTTTAGCGTCTTATCCCAGCTATTTTTTTTGTATACAGTGAATGGGTTAACCTAGCAATTGTTAGTTCTTGGCCCTTGTTTCTATGAACATCTTTTGGGCGATATATTGTTGTTTCTCTTTCTCCTGAAAAATGTACTTATTGTAGGTCACTTTGGATAAAAGCGTCTGCTAAATGCCCTAAATGTAAATCTAAATATAATCAAGATGGTATCTTTAATTCCGAAGTTAGCTGAGTGAGATAAGTCATTACATTTCTCATGCATCCTCGGCCTTTGGTAACTCATCTAGGTTGGATCAACCATTACTAGAAGTTTTTACATAGCATGAACTAACAATGGAACATCAATGGAAAAAGGTGTGCAGTGGTGAGTGATGCATTCCTGCTGTGTCTGCTGTATCTTTCTAACGACACTTTAATGGCTACAATATGAAGAGGTTGGTGTTAAATATGGTAAATAATACACTCACGACAAGAGCACTCCTGATGTTGTAAACAACTTCAAACCTCTTTATTTTTGTCTGTCACATCATTTTATTTTGTCTCAAAATTCATTATTTTGCCAAACAAATGTTTTGATCAAATAAGTCCATCTCACATTACAGCAAAACTGAATCAACATGTGAGTGCAGGATTTAATTTGGTGTGAAAGACACAAATGGGCATGATGTAGCAAGCTACATCCACGCTGCTACATCAACGCTAAATGATATTTGAATAACTATGAGCTGGGCGCAATAGTTTTCCTATAAGAGAGAATAAATGTCACATACATGATGTCGAGTTGGGATGTTGTGAATCGATTACAGGAGGACAATGCCTGGTTTGCTCAGTGGAGTTGAATTTGGACGACTCTTTGGTATGTGTATTATTATGCATTTGGTTATCCATTGGGAGCTGCCCAGGACATCCATCATCTAAATATGGCCACTTAGCAAGTCCACTGGAACAGTTGTTGGTTTTGTAGCTTGCTAAAAGTCTCTCCATAGTTGTGCATTTGTGGTTGCTCAGGGCCATTTCTCACCTGCCACAAATAGCTGCCTATAATATAACATGATTCATGCCAGGGTTGAGAGGTTTTTCTGCAGTGTATCACAGGATGTGTTGGTGTACTGTACTTTGCAATTCTTTTGCTTTGGGGATTTCCATGAGGTAATGTTGTTATATGACTTAGTGCTATCCATTTTCTTTTACAGAAAACTAAAATGCATTGACAGCATACAAGTGATACTGCAAAATCATTAAGACAATATTGATGTTTTATGCACCGTTACATGTACAATATCCCATGAACTGTTCATGAACACACTGCAGCCATTTACAGTACAATGTTTAAAATGGGACGACCTCCCTAGATGGATGATGTGTTGCTATGGTGATTGCCTGTGCGACTCATGAGCTGTGGATGGAAGCTCTGGTCTCGTCCACTGAGGATTAGATAATACAATGCACAAGTGGACACACACACACCACCCACCCACACACACGCACACACACACACACACACACACACACACACACACACACACACACACACACACACACTCACACACTCACTCACACACACACACACACACACACACACACATACACACACACACACACAAACACACGCCATCGCTCTCTCTCTCACTCTATCTCTCTCTTTCTATCCCTCTCTCTCTGCAAAGGTAGCTACAGGAATAATGTCTGGTTCAATAATGTAGTAGAGCCTGAAACTGTGAAGGAAACATTTTCTGTTGTGTGAGAACTAGCTAGGGAGACTTTGAAGTAAACCAAAGTTCCTTATATCTCTTTATGGAATCAATTTAATAGGTATTTTGACTTACCTTTCTGCTTACTGCTCTGACCTTAATAGTCCAGTGTGTGGCTGATACTGTAGGAGTTTGTAGGGCTACCACTGAGTTAAAGTGTTGAGCCAATGTTGTTTGCTGTAGAAAATACGAGCTATTTGGTTTTTCACTTTGGCTAACTATTAAAAAAAGTGTGTGTGTGTGTGTGTGTGTGTGTGTGTGTGTGTGTGTGTGTGTGTCAAGAGTCTAGCCCTGAAAGTGGAGTTAAAGAGGGTTCAAATCAAACACACTTGACTACAGGAGAACCAACACCATTGGTGCTGCAATCACCATGGTGGCACCAATGGTGATGGTACTCCTGTAGTCAAGTGTGTTTGCTTCTAAAAAGGTTTCAAAGCATACGCACTTCACAGTAGTACCATCAACATTGGTTCCACCATCACTCGAATGAATGCTTTTAAGAGCAATTATGTGTATTATGTATGTACATACTTTTAGTGCTTATAGTTTGCGCTCAGCATTTTCACAAACATATTTGATGCAGAGATGGGCTGTACGTTATCTCGGATGCAGAAGTCCTTCCATGTTAAAGCAGAACGTCTGGGAGACTGCACAAAGCCTGCACCTTGTTTTGTTTTGTTACGGAGATTTGTGTAAAACTAAAGTGCATTTCTATCGTGGGCAGTTTACTCTGTGTTTTAAACTTTTTTACAGTTTACTACTTTTGGCCGAAAGTGAGTTTCCAACTTTGGGCTTACAGATCCCTGCCTTCCAGCAACGTGAATGGTTGAAACAAAAGAAAGTCAAAAACCCTGTCCGTCCAGATCTTAGCACCTCTTCCAACAGACCTAAGATAATTTATGACACTAGGCTGACTGATACACAAACCCTAGTTGACCTCTAGGTAAGGTGCCGGTCGGGCTTTGGCATCTTGCTCTAGGATGTCTCCAGGTGAACTGCACACATTGGGATTCAAACCCAGACACCTTTCAGTTGGCAGCAGAAAAAAGCACCAGGCTATCCTAAAGCATGCACTCTTTCAGGTGACTGTACGGGACCTTATTGAGACGATCCCCCCACTGTGTTCTCCAGCCCCCATAGCGGAGGGGGCCGTGCTGGCCCGGAGCCGGCCCGCCACAGGACCCGCGAGGAGGCGGAGCCGCCCCGCAACAACAACCAGTACAGCGCCATCCCGGCCAGACAGTTTGTGGCCATCACACCTCACCACCCGCAGGCTGAGGGGGAGATTGCGCTGTGTAAAAATGACAGAGTCAAAGGTAGGTCTGTTGGGTGTAGCACGTGGACCCGTTTTAGAACTGTACTGTAAAGGATTTACAAAAACAAGCGAGGGAGACTTGTGCCAGCAATTTGTTTGTCTCTCGGTAAATGTTTATTGTCTTTTTTAATGTTTCGATGTGGCAATGTATTGCATTTTTGCATATTTAGAATAATTTGAGTTAGCGTTTCAACTTTACCTGTTGTTTATTAACAATGCATTTATGGGAATCCTACTCGTTACCTTAGTCAACCTCAAATGGGAAGCATCCACTGAACAGCCATAAACTTCTGAAAAGTAATCACCCACAACCGACCTCAAAACTAGCATGAATCCCCGTGGACGTGGAACCAGCGGACCACACTTGGAAAACTGCAGATCCACCTCACAACAACAAATGTTGAACATTTCATTAATGTGTTTTTTCATGCTGTAGGATGGGACAAGATGTACTGTATATCACAGATCAGATCATTTCATTGTTGGTATTCTTGTGAGCTACATCTATGTCAATACAACATGGCTCTAGGCTGATGCCACCTATCACTTATACTATTTTAATACATGAGTTTGATACAGTTAGTTCAGTTGCTGTACTTTTATAATGTTTCATGTAGTTCTAAAATGTGGAGGGAGGTTGTAAATGCATACTGGTGAAGAACCAAACTGGTACTTTAATCCTAACACCTTTACGTGGATCTCCGTCTCTAGTGCTGTGTGTTGGAGAAGGGGGTTACCTGAAGGGCAGTGTCCGCGGCAGTGTTGGCTGGTTTCCTGCTGAATGCGTAGAGGAGGTGCCTACACAGGCTCAGGAAGATAGACCCTGTGAGTGCACACAAACACACAAGGACCAAAATGCAGCCTTTGAAATAATGTGTCAATGAAGTCCATGATTTGCTCTTCTTAACTTTAGGGAATGTAAACAATCAATGATAAGCCTTTTCAGATTAATTTGGCCCATATTGTTTTACTAACTCCCCTCCCCTCCCCTGTATCAAGCCAGGTCAAGGTGACCACTGCTATTTATGTCCTTTAAGGTTGATCAAATTACCTACTGGATAATTCTGTGACAGGGCAAACATGGATTTCCTCCAATCTCAAGGGCGTGTTGTGAAGATGGAAATGGCAGATGCCAGATGCAAGCGGTAGAACCAATGCCTCAATGAGATATGAATCACTAATAGATCTTGTATTTCGTTACAGACACAAGGCATGACCATGCAGAGCGAAGAAAGCTCTTCAGGAATTACACCGTTGGCTCCTATGACAGCTTTGAGGCCGCCAGGTAAACACTGTCATGAAGTTTTCACTTGCCAGGCTGAAAGGTTGTAGAAGGTAGAGGTTTCCATACCTCAGGTCCCTAACACAATCCCACCTTATTCTATTACATTATTTAGCAGATTCTTTCATCCAAAGCAACTTACAGCAAATGCTATCAACGACACAGACATAACCCAAGAAAGTGCAAGTCATTAAAGTACATTAAAATTCCTATTTTATATTCAACAAGATGCAGTCTGAACAGATTGGTTTACAGCCTGCGGCGCAAGACGGGTCGTCTCGGCTGTGCCGAAGTCAGTGGGAAGCTCGTTCCACCATTGTGGAGTCAGGACAGCAAACAATCGGGGTTCCAACGTAGTGAGGGGAGTAGCACGACGTTTGGCACTCGTGGAGTGTAGTAGTTGGGCTTGGGTGCAGGGTGTGACCATGTGATGGATGTAGGATGTGCCAGGGCCGTTCGCAGCCCGGTAGGCAAAGTACCAGTGACCTGGATGGGGTTCTGGCAGCCAGCGGTAGAGAGCGCTGGGTGCGGAGCAGCGGTGTAGGGTGGGGGAGCTCGGGTAACCCCGAACCCCCTACTGAATCCCAAGCACTCCGCCAGCTTGTTAACCAGTGGAATTGAGAGCAGGAGGCACACCACCAGCGTGTGTATAAATAGACTATATTAATATATAAATAATCCACTTTCAGCTATACAGTGTGCAAATTTAACCAGTTATGTAAATGCCAATCCTTATGCTCTACCTCGCGACTGCATTATGCTGCCCGTTGGTATGGAGGACAAAGAGAAATAATAAATCAGGGACAGACGTTTGGGTTCGAACTCAGATCCTTTCAGTGAGGAGCAAACAGGGAATCCGATTGGTTTTTGAAGATTGCTGTATTTCTCTGGGAGCGTGATGGGTATCTTCAATGCTGCTTTACTATGCCGTCCATAATTTTGCAGACGGATGCCAGTTTATTGGCAGCTTTCCTCCACCCATGCACTCCAGGGGTTAGGACAAAGGGCATAGTTCAGGCAACAGAGGTCATGGTTAATGCAAACGTGTGCAGTAACGCTCTGATCATAACGTCCACAGCAACCGTATAATTGATGAGAAGACTGTGGTGCTGCAGAAAAGGGACAACGAGGGATTTGGATTCGTGCTGAGAGGGGCAAAAGGTACCAATGGAGCAGTTTCTTTTTTCAACGTCATCATTTTCCTTGTGCTTGTCCCTCACTGCTCCTGCTACCCAGCTCACTCTTGGTTCACTGTGCGTTTGTCAAAGCCTTGTAACAAGCAGCAAAATGGGAGGAGAGAAAACGTTACACAGGAGATGTTGATGCCACACTCTATTGTCGACAGAAAAGCATCTGCAATGCTTATAGCATTGTGATTCTGTGCTGGTATCCTGTTTTTCCCCACAACACCCCTCTATCTATTGGCATAGTATCTAGCTACCATGCGCTTCAACACCAGGGTGATTTCATTATAACGATTCATGCTGACCAATTCCTTTTAGGACAACAAGGAAAGCAATACAGCCTTTCATGTTTCATCTGTGATATTGACCTAAGACAAACACAGAAAGGACAACAAGGAAAGTGATACAGCCCTTTATGTTTCATCTCTGATATTGACCTAAGACAAACACAGAATAATGTTGACCTCCTCGTTTTTACGTTTACGTCACCATCTCGCATCATACAACCAGTTGGTCATTTTGCAGAGCCATCTCAATGTTACCAACCCATGTTGATATGACACAGTGTACCAGTCTAATACACCCGTCGTGTGCGGTCCGTAGCGGACACGCCCATCGAGGAGTTCAGCCCGACGCCAGCGTTCCCGGCACTGCAGTACCTGGAGTCTGTGGACGAGGGCGGCGTAGCGTGGCTGGCTGGTCTCAGGACCGGGGACTTCCTCATTAAGGTCTGTACCCTAAAAACATACAGGCCATGGTCGCCAAACTCAGGAACCATCTCCCCCGTCTCTCTGCAATGCCACCAGCCTTGCCACCTTTAAAGCCTTGTATTTTTGATAAACACTACTGCCTAAACCACACATAGTCCTCAATTTACCGTCCACCACCCTGTCTGTGTGTACGTACCCTGTCTGTGTGTACGTACCCTGTCTGTGTGTACGTACCCTGTCTGTGTGTACGTACCCTGTCTATGTGTACGTACCCTGTCTGTGTGTACGTACCCTGTCTGTGTGTATATACCCTGTCTGTGTGTATATACCCTGTCTGTGTGTACGTACCCTGTCTGTGTGTAAATACCCTGTCTGTGTGTACGTACCCTGTCTGTGTGTAAGTACCCTGTCTGTGTGTATGTACCCTGTCTGTGTGAATGAATGTATGGTTGTCTCTTGTGTTTGTATTTAATGTTTTAATGTTTTAATGTTTTCTGTTATTTAGTCTTCGTAAATGTTTAGTATTGCATTCCGTTCTGTATATATGTATATTGTATTGTGTATGCATTATTTTATTGTATACTTTTATTTAATTTCTGATTCCTATGGCAACAGTACCACTCTTCCCAGTTTCTTTATTTAACTAGGTTGTACTATAACTGCTGGAGCTGCAGCTGCTGCTCCAATTCTGATCACGTGCTTCGGTTGTTCTCAGGCTCACTTGTCACTTCGGATGAAGCGTCCGTTAAATGACTCAATGTTGTGCGTAGAGAGCCCTCTGGGCCGGAAAGTAAGATTGTGAATAACACCAGACGCTCGTCTTCTGTTATTGGTGGTCAGCAGTGATTATGAGGTCGCCCTGTCCTGTGTGTAGGTGAACCAGGACAACGTGGTGAAAGTGGGACACAAGCAGGTGGTGAACATGATCCGACACGGAGGGAACCGGCTCATCATCAAGGTGGTGACCGTCAGCCGCACCCTAGACCCGGAGAAAACAAACCCCAAGAAAGGTGCCGCTCAGTATGCCCTTTTTTTTCCCACCCATATTTTTAGCCTTTTTCTCTTCCTCTTCAATCCATGCTGTGTACTGTTCACAATGGAGGGCCTATATCATTGCATAACACATCACCTCTTCGTTGTCTGTGTTCCTAACACTTGTGGAGCAGAAACAAATGATGGGGGTGGTGGATGTAAGGCTAATGTTTCCCCGAGAGCTGCATCCATGGAACCCGGTAACATAATGACTGAGCTTGTAAGCATTGGTGTTTGAGGGGGATCTGTCGACTTATGTCCTTGCAGTTCCCCCTACTCCAAGACGGGGCCCGTCCACCCTGCTGTCCATGGCTATGAGGTCCAAGTCCATGACTTCAGAGCTGGAGGAATTATGTAAGACCAACATATTAAACATTACCAACCATTGCAGCAGTCCCATGCTAGATGCTCTCTTTCTGCCATACCTCTTTTCATCGGTGTTATATGGAGATAAACACACACAGGCACAAAGACTACACATTACTCGATCAGTTTTTATGTTAAGTTTGTGTTTATGTGTGTTTGTGTGTGTTTGTGTGTGTGTGTGTGTGTGTGTGTGTGTGTGTGTGTGTGTGTGTGTGTGTGTGTGTGTGTGTGTTTGTGTGTGCGTGCGTGCGTGCGTGCGTGCACTAATGCGTGTGTATAGGATAATATTTTCAGGGTCCTTTTATTTTCAGTGTTTTTGTTACAATTTGCAAACAATGTTGTTTTTGTCACATAATTTATCTAGACTGCATTATCCAAATAAATAATGTTATAAATAGTGTATTCATCCTCTGTGTACTTTCTTTGTCTAGCTACACTGAAAAGGAAGAAGGATGGTGAGTCTATATGTTGTCTGTTTTCATGTTGTAAAAAAGTATTGCCATCCCAAGTATGTTACTATGTAGTGCACGTTGAATGATCATCTCAAAAGTCTTTCGTTATTTGAAGGTAGAAGCTGTACTCTTCAATAACATCAACACAACAAATCGAACTACCCTAACCAAGACATATTCTTTACAGGAAAATAAAGTTGTATTCTCTTGGGTAATATGTTATTTTCAGTGTGGTTCATTAGCATTAACAATCTCATTGCCATTCCTCCTCAATATTTTTTGTGAATCTGAACCACAACAATTCAGTGTTTTATATGCATTCCACGTTATGTACAATGTTCATCACCTAAGCCATACTTGTTATACGTGTTATACGTGTTAATTGTGTCCGGTGTGTGTGTGTGTGTGTGTGTGTGTGTGTGTGTGTGTGTGTGTGATGGTGTGTGTGTGTGTGTGCGTGTGTGTAGATGACCATGCAGAGAAGCCAATGTGGGACAGTAACCGTAACAGCACACCTAACGTAGAGAGCAGAAAACCCCCACCAAAGACACGCTCATCCAGTCGCTACTCACCCTTCAATGCTGAGATGAATGTAAGCACATTCTCCTCCACTAAGTAGGCTAAAACTCAGCAAAAAATGTGTGCTGCATCTCTGCTTGAAAGTAGGCTGAAGCTTTATTTGATGTTGTCCCCTGAGGCCAACTATTACATTTTTGACGTGGTGGTGATTCAGGGGCAAGTATATACCTTACTTTCCCTTTGTACTTGTAGTCCATTGGCGATATACAGGAAGTGCCTCAGCCGAGCCGGGCAGGACCAACGAACGCCAGAGCAGCGTATCTCGGTATACCTAAACAGGGAATCATCAGGAGACAGAAATCCATCGGTAAGGACAGCACTGGTTCACTGACGAAATGTCTGTGTGTCTCACTCAAGACCATGATGCTTGAAGGTGCTCGATCTTTATATTTAATTGATTTGGTAATTTAGTTTTAATGAGTAATAATTATGTTTAACATTTATAATCAAACTAATAATAATCATCCTCTTCATCATCATCATCATCAGATAGCATTTCTATAAACAAAACTCCAGTACTGTGTTGCTGTATAATCCCCTCGGATTTCCAATTCACTGCTGCAAAGTAGGTGAAGCCAACACTATTTTGCAGTGCACCACCGTCATCTCTTGGTTGTGACCTTAATAAATCAATGAACCAACTCAGCATCTTAACACTGGCGTCCCATCGCTGCGCGCGCCTCGCCCCCCAGGGGTCACCGAGGAGGAGAAGACCTTCCTGTCCCCGCCCATGCTGAAGCTGGCCCGGAGCCTCTCCATGCCGGACACCTCCGAGGACATCCCCCCGCCGCCGGCCGTCTCCCCCCCGTCCCCACCGTCCCCCTCCCCCTCCCCCTACACCTCGTCCCACCCCCAGGCCCCGGAGCCTGAGGAGCGGGTGCTGTACGGCGGGGCGGTGTACCCCCGGTTCCCCCAGAACGGGGCCGCCCCCGGCAAGGGCTGCCCACCCGCTGCGGAGAAGGCCGAGGACGGCGAGGACGCGGCGTGGAAACGGAGCGCAGGGGGGACAGGTAAGTCTGGGGGCGGTGGTCTGACATTGGCCTGATTCAGTACTTTGTTTCAAAATGTTTTTGCCAAACGTTAACAGTCAACAAGAAATGAAAGTCAGTTTGGAAAACAGGCTGGTTCGTCTATGTGACGCCATGAGCGTTTATTTGGACTTTTTTTTTTCATCTAATGTCATTCTAATAAAACACAATTTTCCTCCTTATCATGAGTTAACATATTGAAGAATAGACAATGAATGAAATGTACTTACTGATTACAGTAATGGGTAATGTAATGTGAAATGAGCTGTGACAAAGACCAATAAGGTTCTCTGTACCAGATGTGAATGCACCACAGCAGGTGAATATAACACAACTGAATGTAATATGTAGTCAGTTAATTCCCATTTTGAAATGATGATGGGAGCCACCATCACCTTCAGAAGTGCTGCACTTTTCATACAGTAATTTATTTCAGAGCTACTCTAGAGCTTTCTGTGCGAGACCCATTTCAGAGCTTAGAGGTGGCATTTCTTCAAGTACTTTCTTCCGTTTTATGTGCCATATCCGTTTATTGTTTATATTTCAGAGGCAGACCTGAGGCTGTCTAGACTCCTCTCTCAAAGGGTCATTTATGAGTCAGCTTTAATAACCACACCACATTATCATTAACCCATACACCCATCCTACAGCCCAGCAGAGTTTTCTCAACCGCTGTACCCCAGCCCAGATCCCAGAGAACCCGTACTCTGACCGGGCCAAACTCAGCTCCAACATGGGCTCCTTCAGCGTGAGCAAACAAGCAAGGTACTCTTGTTGTTGCACTCTTTATAACAACTCTGTTTGTGTTCAAAGCTTTATCATTTGGAGGTTATCAGACCATACCAACTAAATATAGGTGTATCGCCAATGAGTGAAGGGAGATTGGTTCGGACTGACATGGTCTGAAGGACCTGGCCACTACTTTGGCCGACTAGTAGTAATCCCGGTAACTGGTACTTAGTTAGTAATTCCATAAATGATTTTATGGGAGATGTATTACTTGTGTATATCGATTTCTGTCTCAATTAATAAAGCACAGTTTCCCAGGCACCAGTGCTGGCAGTGAAGGAGAAACACGCAGATGCCGACGTAAAAACCAACTTCATTTATAGATATTTAGCTAAGATATGGAGGAGACGGTTAGGTTTATATCTAATTAAAACATGATGGACAATTCTCTTCAAATCCCTCCTTGTCTCGGTTTCACAACGACATCCAATTCTCTTCACCATTGTGACTCCCCGACCATTTCCACCACCGCCCTTACCACCACCGCCCTTACAACCACCACTACCACAAACAAACCCGCCGTAATTTGCCATCATAAGGAAAGGGATGCTGATGAAGCAGCCAAAGGTGGAGGACAAGCCAGAGAAGGGGTCTTCCATCCCCATCCCCACCATCATCATCAAGGAGCCGTCCACCTCCAGCAGCGGTAAGAGCAGCCAGGCCAGCAGCATGGAGGTGGAGCCTGGAAGTCAGGATCTGCCAGGTAGGCTGGGAACATGGTGCTGTATGGATATAGCAGGGCTCTAAATATAGCAGGGTGACTCACACTCATTCATGCAATGTTTTAAACAAGGGTCTGCCAAGTCTAGCGACCGTCCCGAGGTCATACTTTTTGCATTCTGTCAAATGAAAATGGAGCCTGATCACGCACACTAGTCACGCTGCTCATGTATCTATGTTGCTGTATAAAGTTAATGTAAGCGTACATATGTACTCAGTTGTTCGTCATACATGTTGTTGTTGTTGCATCGTCGATCATTTAGCATGGCATGGCTTAAACATCGGAAAATTTGGTCATCTGCCGGTACTTGATGGTTTCAAATCTCTGCTTTTAGGCCAGCTCCGACCAGACACCACCCCCGACACCAGCAGTGTCTTCGTGGTGCCCACCATACGGTCCCGGAGGCTGGCCGACCTGCGGAACTCCGTGTCCTTCAGGTCCACGGACCTGGGCGACGAGGAGCCCGCCGCCCACGCCCCGTCCCGCCTGCGCCAGTCCCGGTCCATCGACGAGGGCATGCTCAGTAGCGACGAGCACTTCCGCCGGCTGGTGGTCAACCCCCTGTCCCTGCTGAACATCCCCGACTCCAACGGCGGAGGCGCGGCGGCGGGACACCTGGTGGACTGCAACGCCCCCGAGCCCTCCATGCTCCGAGCCCCCCTCAACACCCGGACCGGCCTGCACCACTCTCAGCAGCACCAGCACCACCTCAGCCCTCTCAGCTTGCCCGTCAAGACGTACACGCCCTCTCTGGCGTCGCTGTCCTCGCCGGCCTCCCCGTCCATGGGATACGGACACTACCTGCACCCGGTCACCGGTAAACCCTTGGACCCCAGCTCTCCGCTAGCCCTGGCGTTGGCCGCCAGGGACCAGGCCATCAGGGGACAGAATCAGCCCCAGCCACTCAAGACCCAAGAGTCGTCCAAGGCTGACCTCAACATGCCGTTGTTCATCGATACCAAACTGGCTCGTCCGAGCGCGGAGTCGTCCTTTGGCAGTGCGACGGTGACCCCGTTGGCCCGCACCGGGCCCAGGGGAGCCCTGCGGAGGTAAGGCTCCCACTGATCCCAGCTCAGCTCCTACCAAGGGATCCATTCACGCCGGGACAAGGGAAAAGGCTGGTGTGATTTGTCATCGCCAGCATGTTTTCTCTTGGATCATCTGTCTAGCGTTTGGCAAGCTGACTTGCACTCCTATGTGATGGCTAAAAATGTATTTTAGGAAAAGTATGAATGGCCAAGTCATCATAAGGAGGTGTTCCGCTGACCAGGCTGCTTGCTCTGTGGCCTGTTTTTAAATGTGATGATCTGTTTTAGACAACCAGGGAGCGGGGGCTTCAGACCCCGGTCGCATACATGTAGAACCATCAAAGTCCCCCACAGATCTCACATTCATCCCCCTAGACGTTCCAGACCGCTGATTGCCGTATTGACGAGCTGTTCCCCAGTTTGATCCCCATATTGGGGTTTATAGTTGGGTGATGAATCACCCCCTAGTGTACATTTGGTGTAAGGACATGTTATGTAGGTTGCGCAGAAGTATGAATTGAAAACTGTTTACAACATTGTTGCCTGGCATTTTTCACAAAGTATTTATATAACCCATGCTGTTGCAAGAATGTTGAGGGCTAAAGGGCAGAAACAGGAACATGAAGCATGAAGCATTTCCGAAAAGCTGCCCAGCTGACCAGCTGATTTATGATGGATCATAAATTACAATCTCCATTTTAATTGGGCCTATAATATAAATAGCATGGTGAGGGCAGGGTGGGTGTAACTGCTCCCTTGCTAAAAAGGGTCCCAGTATCTGCTAGCCGTAGTGGACCTGACCGGAACGATCAAAGCCGACCCGGGTACGTTACCATGGTAACCATGGTCCACTGTTTATGCGTGCAATAGCATGTGTTTAACCTAGAGCGGGAGAGATCTACAATGAAAAAAACAATCTGCAAGTGGTGTTGGGGTTTGGTTCTATTTTAAATACACGTATCAAATAGTTGTTTACTATTGCAGCTTAACAATACAGCCACCTTAGTCCTCCCACAGCCTGTGCTTCAGTCCCCGCTCTCTCCCTCAAAAGCCTTGTTAAATAAACAATCACCGGGATGAGCTGCAGCTGGCCTCAATTGGCGGTGGCCTGGTTGTTGTAGTCTTTTGTTGTAGTCTTTTTCACCAAAGCTGTCTTCCTTCTACCTTGAGCTGACCTATCTTCCATCTATGTGTGATGCCACACGCCCAGCGTTGTCAGTTGCACGTTAATTATCGTATATGTACGATCATTTTGCTCTCTATACAATGTAGGATAAATAATGAAAAGTCGTGCATCAAATATGGTGATTTGGATGTATAATGTTGAATTAATAGCCATGTACTATTCACTCTCTGATGTCTGTCCACATCCAGAATGAACAGTTTAGTCCACTTCTGTATGGCCCACTCTGCTGTCTGGAAATCTCTCTTGCGCTGGATTATCCTGGGTTCATGAGAAACCTTTAATCAGATATGAACTATGGAGCATTATACATGGGAAATCAGATAAGTACAATATTGTTAATTAGAAAAGGAATAATTCAACCTAATATTACTTAAAATCTCCATGCTCCATTTATTTCCTTAGTTGATGTGGGAGTATCTTTGACCCCTCACAACTGAAACTGAACTGTTTCATATGCAATTCTGAATCTATTATCATACTATTATTTATAATTAACAATCCCTCTCCCTCTCTCTCTCTCTCTCTCTCTCTCCCTCTCCCTCTCTCTCTCTCTCTCTCTCTCTCTCTCTCTCCTCTCTCTCTCTCTCTCTCTCTCTCTCTCTCTCTCTCTCTCTACACACACACAAACTATTCAGATTTCAATATTCAGAAAAACACTGAGAAAAACACTGTAAAAAAAAAAGAAAGAAGCTGTTACCATTCCCAATGTATTTTCCAACACGGCCCTCCTGTGAACCATGTGTCCCCGCTCCCCAGGCAGATGACCGAATCCAAGTACGAGACGGACACCAAGTACGAACACCCTCTGGCCAAGGACAAGAGGAGAGCGGAGCCCTTGCAGCGGGACGAGGACCTGTCCCAACACAAGCGGGCCGGCCTCCTCATGGTGCACACCTCGGACCGCGCACGCCGCGGCTCCTCGGGGGGTCTGCTGGGGGCAGAGGAGCGGGGGGCCAAGAACGCCGCCTCCAAGGACCACAGCCAGCCGGCCTCCGCGCCTCCCTTGTCTCACAACCCGTCTCACATCCACATCTCCCCGCACAAGACCTTCATCACCGTCAGCTCGGCCGAGGAGCCCGTCAAACTCCCGTTCGGCATGATCCCGCCGCCGCCGCTGGCGTCCGTGGACATCCCCGAGGACGAGCTCTTCCCCGAGTCCCTCCCGCCGCCGATAGAGTTCGCCAACAGCTTCGATATCTCTGAGAGCCAGGCCAGCAGCATCGCCGAGCTGCTGAAACAAACCAACAACCTGTCCTCTGACCAGGCCCTAGCCATCACCGAGATCCTGAAGCAAACGCAAAACGCCTCGCCGGGCTCCGCCTCCGCCGCCCGCCAGAGTTCCGTCTCCCCGTTCTATCCCTCCTACTTCCTGCCCACAAACAGCCAGCATGAGATAAAGTGTGCACCAGCTGGCCTGACCAACACCATGCTTCCTATTTATCCCGAAGTCTCCCTAGACAGCTTCGGGCCGGTGGGCGATTCAGGGATAGAGGTGGAGGTGGACGGCAGGTCGGTCGGTGGGGACCCCCAGCTGGAGACCACCGGCACCGTGTCCAACGTCTCTTCCATGTCCACCCTGTCCTCGGAGGGAGGGGGCGAGGGTCTGGACCCTTGCTCCGTCTATGCAGACGGTCAGGCCTTCACCGCCGCGGCCATGATCAACAAATCCAACAAAAGCACCAAGGTGAAAACGCACAACGTGGTGCTCCACCACAGGAGCGGCAAGGACATGGGACACGAGGGCATGATGGCACATCGGGACGAGAGCTCCTACAACGGAGGAGGACCTCCCTCCTACGTCCCACCTCCTACTGCTCCTGGGGAGGGCCCGCGCACGCCCCGGGACGGAGGAGAGGGGAAGCTCCCTCACATGTCTAAAGCTGGGGAAACCAGGAGATCCAGGTAGGCTACGTACCCTTTCTCCTTGCACATGTTACCCCTCACCTTTTTCATTCAGCTGGGAAGCATGGCCGTAGCAGTCAATGGAAGGTGCGATGACGCAGTGTTTTCCGTTCCATTCTGTCACATTTCGTCGTTTGTCTGACCTTGAATGAATAGGTAGTGGCTGTCTTTGGTTGGGTGTCTTTGGTTTTGTCACATATTGGCTCTACCTGAGCAGTTTGCTAAAAGCTCTCATGGATCACTGATGTACATTTCATGCATCCCTTTCGCTCTGAGGTACATTCTGCGTGTTCTTCATGAATTCAACATTTGTGTTCTCCTGTGTCCCTCCAGGAACCCGGAGTTCTCCTCTGGCGTGCCGCGCAGGAACACAGTCACCTTCGCTTCCACGACTGTCCTGTCGTCGCTCTCGTGCCAAGAGGTCATCACCAACTCCAGCGCACTCTCCGGTTCCAACCAAAGGTCCCCCTCCCCGAGCCTCTCCCCTCCTCCTGACACCGGCCTCAGGCATCCCCCTAACGCCTCCTCCTCCTCCCCCTCCTCCCCCGCCCTGGCCGACCTCTACGTGCTTCCGCCCCTGGGCTCTGGGATCTCCCGCTCGTCCTCCCCCCTGCTGTCGTCGCCTTCCGCCTCTTCCAATAAGCCCTTCGCCTCCAAGCCCCTGATCCTCTGGAGCAAGGAGGACGTGGCCGACTGGCTGGACCACCTGAACCTGTCGGAGCACAAGGACGCCTTCCTGGACAACGACATCGAGGGAAGCCACCTGCCGTCGCTGCAGAAGGACGACCTGGTGGACCTGGGGGTCACCAGGGTGGGGCATCGGATGAACATAGAGAGAGCCCTGAAGGACCTGATGGACATGTAGCTAGGTCTGACCGCACGGGGAGGGAGGTGACCCTGCTGCACACTGCACAACATTGATGGCTTTAGAACGTGGTGGTATAATGCTGTAATGTTTTACTGTATGACTGTTTCAAATACCGAAAGACTTTATATATATATATATACATATGTAGATATAGTACATTAGCTATCGATTCAACTAGATTAGTTTGAAAAAGTACTGTTTCAAAAAGTAGTGAAAGAGATCCAGCAGAACTAATACTGAGTAATAGTTGAATATATTAAATTGATATCCCAGGTTGAGATATCACTGCACACCAAGCTTGAAGAAACAAACATGGAATAGACATAGTCGTTTTGTGGAATATGTCATTTTTTAACAGATGACTGTAGATGAGTGTAATTTATAGGTTTAAAGTGTGGACATTTTAACTCTCTCACATCTGTTGAATGTCAAAACACCACCTGCTGTGTGGTGCATGTGTCCCTGCATTTTTCTACTTTCAGGACTTTTCACCTTAAGTATTTGGTTAAAAAAGAACTTTTGGGATTTGCTGCTATTCCAGTCTTCTTACATGATAATTGTAAACAGATACAGACTGTATTTTATCAATTGTGGCCATTTGCAACCTTTTTGCTAATGATACAAATATAGAGCAATGTTGAATGAGATGTACTGCCCATATACATAATCCTGGCCTTAAGGGAAGTATAACTTTACAAACATATTATATCAGATTATATCATCTCTTCTTTACCAAACATTATCATTTTTTATGCTATACATGGGTATGTTGCCATCTGTAACATATTATGTACAACATAACATTTGATCTAAAGATTAAATGAAAAGAACCATTCACAAACATATCTAACTAAACATTTCTAAAACAAATTTTACAAAAATGAAATAATAAATATAAACTGTCCACTTCACATTAGGCTTATTATGTTCATGTTACTTTCATTTTCTGAGGCCTAAAGTATATTAATTTATGTTTGGGTCTTGTTCTAGATCAAGTGATGCATGTTTTAATAATTAGATGAAGGAAATACAGGCAGCATATGAGAGAACTATAAATAAATTGTAAATCATAATTGAAGCTGCAGCAGACAGTCCCCCACTTAGAGCCATGCCATGTGTAGGTGTACCAATGCTTATAACCTAATAGAATAAGATGGTCATTAAGAATCCAGGGGTGTTTTCTTCCTCCCATTTAGTCATGTAGGTAGGTGTCCATGGCAGCATGATTAGACACAAATATGCAATTCACACACAGAACCGCACCATATATTCAACAGTGGCAGTTACTGTCCAACATTAAATATTTTTTAATGTATTTTAAATTGTATTGCTGTATTAAACAATATCGAGTCCATAAACACTATGGGGTGTGGAAAATGTACATACTTTGTCGTACGTTAGCTGTCCAACAGAAATCCCTCCGAAATCGACTATTTTATCTTCACTCTCTTTCGGATTTCTTACCACAGAGCACCAATCTATTTCCAAGCAACGATGCCAACTCATACTCCCACGTCTAAATGAGCAGGTTACAGCCCAGCACAGAGACAAAGGCTGCTCGCAACGATGCATTAACATCACATGAATGGACCGCTTGGTTGACAAATGCTTGCATTGCAAAGTAAAATATCCATCTCAGAATTGTGCAGTTGCTAAATGCGATGCCACAAACATGTGCACTTTCTAGAAAAAGGGTTTCCTCAGGAATAAGTAAGTAGCACTGAGATGCCAGATATGTTCAGTGCTCATTTGATGATATGCTTCACAGGACTGTGTACACACAAAAGTATATAGTCCTAGGTGGACTTACTCTAGATTTATCCAGAGTAACTTTGAAAGGTGATTGTGGATTTGTATACTCCTAGACATCTTGATTAACATTGACCTTAACTGCAGATGTGGTGCATGGTGGCATTGTTCATTGTGAGAAACTTTTTTGGGCCATTTGAATAAATTTACAGTGAACAGGAATATTTTATTTTGTGCTATTTTTAAAAAGATTTAAATTCTGTATTTTGTGGATTGTAAAGATCTGGAAGCTGATGACAGCAATGTGCCAAGCTGAAGTTATTTGAGATCATGTTCAACTATTCCTTTATGTCCATTAAACCATTTTGACTGCCCATTATTTTTCTATAAGGTACGCCAACCTTGTTATGCATGTGCAAAGAAGCTGCAGATATTAGTTATTTTTGGAATACAAAGAATAACTGATATTTGTTTTTTGTTATTTTGATGACCACCGTTAAAATCTTCTTTAAAATACTGATTATTGATTCTTGATGCTGATATGCATTTCAAATGTTAGTGATAAATAATGCAAATGAAAGTCACTAATCGAAGCCAATTCTATAACTGTTGGGGAAATGGACAACAGTTCCTTGAGTTATATTGTGTTTTTATTTTAATCTAAAGCATGAGTTGTATATTTACACACATGCACACAAAGACTGAAATGATCTAAGAAGCAATATGTATTTTTTTCTTTCTTGTCAACTGTTCCATAGTATGTCTTTGACATATTTCTATGAGCAGCTGTGAAATGTTTCAATGGGTATTATGTGGAGTTTTCAGTTCAGCCAACTGTACTGCAGCTGCCCACAGGTTGGGAGGCTCATTCATAACTGTGCATCAGTTAGCCTGAGTTTAGTCTCTGGACTAAACTTGACACATCATCACAGTGGTATGGTCAGGTGGGGAATCAAAGACCACCTTCTTTTCACATATTGTCTCAAAATAATAAGTGATGTTTGCAAAGTTATTTACACATATTTATTATTTAACAAGATCGCTAAATGTAATCGTTTTATCCAATATTTTTAGATATTAGTAAATTCTCTTTGAATCCAGACCTGCCTCACCACTGCATTGAATCTAGGATTTTTTTTTTTACTTTGTCGTAGAACAAAACAAAAAACATTGTTGGAAAGGTCTCTGCTTGTAGGGTAACATATGTAAGTTTGAGAGATGAACCCTGACCCCCAGGGGTTATGTCTGTATCTCAATAAAAGGTTAACAGTCAACTGTTTTGGGCAGCTCTGGACATCTACTATTAAAGGGGAAATACCATCAATTGGGGGCACAGGGTTTAATGCCCTAACATGTCAGCACTTTGTCTTGTACATATATAAAGCTATTCCCCGACTAAATGAACCCGGAGTAACACAATAATTAAAATTTTCACTCATTCCTTCGATATGAAATGGCTGGGAGTGTATCATGCAACTGTCATGGTAGTTCTCTTTTCAATTTGACATGAGAATTAGTTCAACATCGATTGAAGCAAGGTATAATTAAGCAAAATAAGCACAACATTATGTGGATTCATTCGGCTACCTTAAGGCATAGAACATAATTGTCTTAAACTGGCCGAAGGACCATGTTGCAATCCGGATATGTTTTTGGGTGGATTATATGTTTTCTTAATTATTCAGGCCAGTCAACCTTTCCCTTTGGCAGTCCATGATATCAGCCAGCTTTGGAGCCACTCAATTATTTATATGTAGAATTTTATTTTTTTAATGAAGGGAATCCTTTTATCAAGATGCGGGAGTGAGCATTTTGTTTCAACATATAGCTTCTCAAATGTTCACTAAAACAAATGGATGACACTTTAATATGGTACGGGTCTAGCAAAATTCCTAAATGCTTCCAATTCCTTTGAGCACATTGTAATCTAGTTTTTTATATCTCTATAACAAAATGTGCAATTTATCACATGATTTTTGACTTTATCATAAATAGTATGATCTTGTCATATGCATTGTGCATTCATGAATGAATGAATATGACATGAATGCATATGCATCTTGTCATATGCATATGCATTCATGCAGTGTTATTACATTAAGTTTGCAATCCCACTGAAAATATGTCTGATTAACAGAAGATTATTGTCTTCCATGTTCCCTTCACTTGTCCATAAAGGTTTCAAATCAACAATGTGTAGATTGGCCATTGCAAAAATACACTTATTGCAAGCTTCTTTCACTCATGCAAATCATTTTCTCTTCATTAGATAATCTCTGTAACATACAAGGTGTTACTCCGCCCCTTCCAGTTTGTGGTTTCCGGCCCAGGCTCTGTGTGTCGTCTCCCTCCATAGTAAGACCACTGGATCTGAGAGTACCAGACAATGTATAATATGATACAATGTGTAGTGCTTATATGAATGTACCATTCAATTGTATTGAATGAATTGATGAAATTAAAGAACTGTATACCGTGATTCTTCATCACGGTATACATATATTCTACACTTTAGACAAATTATAGAACAATAAAACAACTTATTTTGTGTAAATGATAAGACAGACTTTTGCTATGTTTTATATAAAGTTGCATCCTCAATCTTTTTCTTTTTTCAGAGTCTTTGTGATACTTGTGATTATACTTTCAAAATAACCACAATTGCATAAGTCCATTTATCAGAGAATAATATAGTAGATTAACTTGAAATACATATATTGTCTTTTTAATGTTATATATATACATACACTGTAGATACTGTATATATGTATTTATATGTGTGGTATCTGTGATTGGCAAGCTACCCAACACTTTTTTTTTTTTCATCTATTCACCACTTCTCAACATGTTGGAACACAATTCACACCACAACCACTATATTTTGGAGCTCTGCTAGCTATCCATCATTTATCCAAATGTCCAAACATGGCACAGGTTTTACAACTGACATGGGGCTGAGTAATGAGTATATGTCTTCATTTTTGAAATGCTTTGATGTGCTTCATGGGACCAGCCAGGCAGATAGTAACGCTGTGAGTACCAGACAACAGCTAGAGGCACACTTTGCTGCAGGACCAGCAGCAGCTATAGCATGGGAGATGGGCAGAACGTTAAGGCTGTTGCAGCAGAGATGATACATTACAATTTTTATATTATGATATATTGTTATATTTATACATTATTATAATCGTATATCGTATTGATGCAGTTTAATATTCAAATGTAAAGGATCCCCATGGTTGGTTTTGTTAACATAGAATTACAGACATCAAATTGTATGTAATTTGAGCCAAACAATGATTTTTTGGTCTGCTTTATCTCAGTGTCAGGGTTTCTCAATAACACAGACGTTCTCACCTCTGCATTGGAAGTAAAAGCAATAAACAAACGTGACAGTTGTTAGTAAGTGTAAAGTAAAGGTCCATACCTCCTAGGTGGTGCACTGACCTTATTCCCCTAATGATAAGGGAGATAGAGTTTTTATTGGAGTTTGGTGGACTTTTAATTCAACCTTCTTTCATGGTCTCACAGAGGGCTTTAATTCAAGCCAGAAACAAAGGTTATTTTCATGGTCTTGCTGACGGCTCATATCATTTTATTTGGCAGTTTCTTGTATTTATGTCAGGTCAAGGTGAGGGGGCAACCCATTCACAGGGATAGGCCATAAGCTCACAAGTTAAAGTGACAATTGAAGTCAAAAACAGCAAACACAAGGAAGATATGCTATACACACCAAAACGCAATACAGACAAAAACAAAAATAACAACATGGGAAGACCCATTTGAACTTAATCGGTAATTGAAAAAGTTGGGGGTTGGCGTTAGGAATGGGGTTGTCGATTGGGCTGGGGTGATCAATTGTCAGGATCAATGACAATTGAAAGGATAACCATCCCAACAATCCCTTTTATGCTACATTGTTTTGAATAGTAGATGACTCCCTCTCTAGGTTAATACGCGCTATTGCATGTTGACCTCTTATTGGCTGATGAGGTTTCCCGGTACCTGCCGATTAAGCGTTGATGCGACGCACCTCTGATTATCGAAACTGAAATGAATGGGGGTCTATGGGGCGATAAATATTTTATATAGGATGAATATAGGCTCCACTTTGGACATAATAACATCATAGTTGAATATACACATGTTAAGTGTTTTTGATAGCAATTAAAGTTAATTATGTTTCTCTTTGCTTTCATGTCAAACAATGACAAATGTGTAATCGTGTGTAGGGTTGAGCAGAATGTAGGTCTACCAATACATCCTGAAACATTGACAGAGTTGGTATAGTCCTTCTGGCATGTCCACCATAGGAAGGCGAACGTGGATTCACTACATTCTATGAATTCAATTGTCTACATTTTCAATTGTTCAACAACATTTAGTGATAACTCGTACACTTTTTGGCGTTGTTGAAGTGATATCCTTATAGAAAAGTGTGCATTCCTCTCGCTGACTTCATCATCTTTCTTTTATTTTTATCTTTACAATGCATCCTTATTCAATTGTTTAACATTTCGACCCACTTGAAAAGCAGCAACGATGCAGCTGCTCAATCGAATGTATTTTACCAGTCTCCCAGCACAGCCTACATCGCTGTAACTGGGAGGAGAGAGATAACTCCATGAGAAATTACCCTCCACCCCCCAACTCAAATGAAAGCCCTATGGAAAACGGCTGAACTTTTCAAGCAGAACATCTCGGAGTCTCTCACAGTCCAGTGTTCCTCTCCTGACTACCAAGGATACTTTTATTTTGTATCCTCAACAATCCGCTGCGCCGGTCCGGAGAAGGAACCAAGAGGAGACTGAGGTAACGCAACTGCATCCCTGTTCATCTGCCACTTGTTAATGTTGCACTATGTTCCGTTCAATATAGATGGAGGGGATTGGTTTAAATGTAGTCAGTAAGTGATTTATTGAGGCTTAGCAATGAAAACAAAACTTTATTTTTATAGTTCAGTTCGAGCGTGTTTTTCAAATGGCGCCATTCCTCCTTGAATGAATCACGTGTTATTCTTAGTCATGTAATTATATCTTCCTGAATGAATAACTTGTTATTATAACGATAATATATTATATCCTCAGTGAAATAACAACAAATTGCAATGTTTAGAGGGGTTTTCTTTTGCATGAACACATCATATTTAGCCAACATATTTCACATGTCATTAAAACATTAAACTGAGCTCCTGAAAGTGTAGCCACCGTATGCCTTAGCATGCTTATCTTGGTATGAAATTATTTACAATCGTAATGTAGATACCAGTTCCACTCCTGATTATGTGAATGAGAATTAAAGGGACATTCCTTCAACCCTAAAATAATCCCATCTCACCACAATACAACCTGTCCCACAACAATGTAACCTGTGTCTCCAGCAAATTGTTTGAATTCTCATATTTTCAATTTAAGCTTTAGATTAAAAACTTATAGATACTGAGTGAATATTACTTATTATTAATGTTTTGATAGTGAGCCACTAGCTATACGATTGCCCTCTTATCTATCCAGAGATGTCTCTTAGACGGTCGCCATTGTTGTTTACATCACTCTGACAGTTAATGGGGATGCCTTGTGACTTTTGACACTGAACAGCCCACACATAGCACATTGAATGATGGTTATTTCTACCGAATGCGGGGTAGCAAGTTGCAATCCCACACTGAAAAGAGTATTTTGGAACCAATCCTACATGTACTAAAGGTGAACCATGTAACCATGTGTCTGCATCAGTAATCAGCTCAATCAAGGCTGGAGACAATGCAGACATTCCACTTTTACAATGAATATCAGTCTGGCCTTTTTTTTTTACCAGAAATTGATTTCCCCATATTTCTTCTACCTCCTCTGTTTCCTGTTCGTCTTTTCAAATTGTGACTCATCATTCTTCAGAATTTGGCGCTCCGAGTTCGTCGTGACCTAAATCTGCCTTCCCTTTTGCTAATTGCAATGAGGTCAAGGCGAGACTGGTGAACACGCGTGATCAGGGTGGTCTCATGAGGCTAACGATACGACATTGGAATAAAAAACGTTTATCCCAAGAGCAAACAGCAAACCTCCCAGCACCATCTCCTCGAAGAGATTAACCTTATTCCCAGTCGTTCCCATCTCACGATGGACAGTTCCTGGAAGATGCTTCTAATATGCGGATAGTGGCGAGTGAGAGGGAGGGAAATGCGTTCCCTATTTTACCAAAAAAGTCAAAATGTCTTCTCCTTATCAATGTTGTTGTTACGTCTCCTTATCTTCTTCTTCTTCCTCTGGAGACATCAGTGGTAGAAGGGATCAGAGCTGACTGGATGCTATCCCATAATACTCAGCGTCTGCTCCTGGTCTAGGTAGAGATCAAACAATCCCATGTGATGAGCAGTTAGTAGGAACAGCAAATCCACCCCATGCTCTGGATGCAAACTCTGTCCAGAGTCACTGAGGACTTAGTGGTAAAGTGCTGTGTTTTCACATTGCAATGTGTCATATTAGGTGCCCTGGAGGTTTAAGTAATGCAAAGTATTGGGTAAAATAGTAGATTGAGGGGTGTAAATCTGGTACAGTTCAGTTAAAAACCTTAATGGTGCAGTGTCAATGTTTGATACACAATCCCAGCTAATTATGCTTGGAGAAAGGATTGAAATACAAACGATACCAGACAATGCAATAACAAGCAATGCGAAAGAACGACTACACTTTGAAATGCAACCGGAATTAGCAGTTAGCATCAGTAAACAATATATAATAAAATCTTTGACCACTAATACAATAACACCAACCTTAAAGTACTAGTAATAATAGGAAGGTAACACAGAGACACATCACATGGGAATGCCTGGTTATCAAAACATTACTCATGCAGATAATTGGAAGGTCAAATATTGTTTAAAAATTGAGTCTTTATGTAACTATAATATCAATTACCGAGATAATAGCTTTAGTGATAGGGTGATTGAGACTACATTCAATACATATCTTTTGTCTTTATAAAGTGGTCGTCAACAATCATCAGAACCCTAATTCCCAGAAAGATGTGTTATCAACAGCAGAGGCGAGAATCTCAGGGTGGTCTGTATTCAGTACATAACCTTTAAAGTTTGGAAGGCTCTGGAAAATGTAACACCTCATTCAGCTTCTGTAATGAACTTGAGGGGTAAACCAGTAATATGGTGACAGGGATCATACAAAGGGTACTAAATCAACTTTGTAAATAAGTGGGTAAAGAAACTAAACCAAATCAATGCAATATATTATGTCTATTCATGCGCGAGGGTAGGCCAGCCACATATAGCACCACGACAATTGAATCTTGTTCTGGAGTCAACCGAAAAAAAGTCCATGTGGTCCAGGGACAGACAGAGAGAGATTCAAGGAGATGACTGGAGATTCTGACAGCAAGAGGAAATCGAAGCATAATGCAGGACCCAAGCGAACAAGGCTGCAAAGTAAACAAGGGTTCAGAAGAGTGGCTTAGAGGAAGTTATATTTGGGTTGTTTCACAGATCTTGACACAGGCCAGCTGCTCATGTGCGTGACAAGTATTTTTCTGAGGAATGGCCCATTGTGGTCGAGAGAGGAAAGGGCAGTGAGGAGAGAGAGAGAGAGAGAGAAAGAGACAGATAAGCATTAGCCAGCTAGAACTTTTAGTGACTCGTAGCAGAGTGAGGGGTATATCCTACCTGGAGTTGCTCAACAATTATAATCTATTAATAACAATAATTTTACCAATATGCTATTAATGAAGAAAAATAAGTAATGCACTTAAATGGCTCAATATATGATGCACAATGTTTCTTTACGACATAGCTCATGTGATAAAAATAGTGAGATATTTATTAATGTAGATCAAAGTTTCAACCCCTTCAATTGACCTTTCCATAAAAATGTTTGTCTTGCATGTATTCTTAGAATTTCTAAATACGTTTCATCCACAAGGAAGTTGCTGTAATATATATTGTATAAATAAAGTCATCATAATATTATATATTAAAGTCTGGTTCTCCCTTCTGGAGTCATTACCATATTATTATAATTACATCCATCCAGCATCCATCCAAAAGTACATGCAACATTTACTTTTCAATATTTTTGGGATAAAGGACTCACTTGTAAATCAATAAGCAGATGAGGAAAAACCTTTAGTTCATGTTTCCAAACCAACAATACTTTCAGTCTAACGATCTTCTGGGTCCTCAACAAGATTCTCAAGATCCTCTTAGCTTACAGCAAGTTGTTGTATTTGAGTATATATGATGGTATATAGAATCCTTCTGTCTATCAGCATAAATCTAGATAATGAATCACCCAGCTGAGTGAAAGAGCTTGTCATGCAAAGGCCATTCACAAATGTTAGAAGAGACCGAACACAAGCAGAAGCCGCAATCCTACGCCTTAATAAACTGTATCGCAACAAGAAAAAACATTCAATGCACCTCTGGCCTTGTATCCTGGTGAATCATATATATCTTACATTCATCCTGTAGACCAGAGAGTCTCTGCTTCAGAGCAACACTGTTGACCCATCCCAGCAAGAGAATACCCAGAGACAGGAGGAACAAGAGCGCAGGTTTACGACGGAAGGGGAAAGGACCAAGGAAAGGAGGTGTGAGGGAAAAGAGGAAGGTAAGACACAAGTTGAGAGAAATGTATCTGAACGAGACGAATCGACTCAAATGGGAAATAAATGTGTGAAATATTGTTTTGTTCAGGTGTGCTGAACAAAAAAGTTGAGGTTTCGACCAGGAATTTGATTGTGAAGAAAGAGATTCTGAAGTGATGTGAATCAGAAAATCAAAAGGGAGGTTTCTAATAAAAAAGTACCCCTCCATCACATCTATGTTTTCATATGAGGCACCATGTTACCAGTTAGCACGTTGGGATGTGTAGAAAGGCTGGTAAAAAAAAACACTTATTTTGACCACTTGGTATTCTTTGCATCGTTATTTGCTTCTGTGCATTGACCTATATTTATAAGTTTCTAAGTTATTGTGGAACAATAATCAGATTTTAAAATACCATATTATATGCCACGGAATGATTTATACACAATCAAAACCAATGCAACAGAACCTAATAATAACCTACATTCTACTATTTATAACTACATATGCAAAAGCAACACACACAAACTGTGATCACAGCATAACTACGACACATAGCCGAGAGGGGCCCCAAGGCCCCTGCTGCTCAGGGGCCCCTCACGACTTCAACCCTTTGTCTCTTTCCCATGGACAGATCCTATAACAATGTCAACATTATCATCCTGTGACCTCCCTGGTTGTCTTGTTTGCCTGTACGTCTATAGATATAGATATCTATAACCCTAACCCTAGATATAGATATATATATCTATAGATATGTATATGTGTGTAACATGTCCACACCTTTGTTGCAAAGCTCCAGATACCCAGCTTTGATTGACAGCCGTCCCTCATTAAGAATCATTAACCACAAATTGCTGCCCTCAAATACCCTTCTGTTTTAGTTCCCCCCCTCCCAGCAGTGTTGCGGTCACCGCGGTCAGGGAGACACCTCGCGGGTCTAAAGGTGTCATGTTGCTCCCTGTGTTTGTAGTTCTGCCAAGTGGTGATTGAAACACTATTGTCTACACTGCACCGTGCCTACACAGTACGGAGTTGGAATACACTTCTCTGCCTCCTCTCTGATGTCCTCAAAGAAAGATGCTTAGCCTGTCATTGCTGATATTTTATATAAGAATAATTCACTTATTCTGAAATCCTTATTTGTCCTTAGGACAGTGATGATATTACTCATGTGTACCCATAACAAAAACATTAAATGGAAAACGTTTTCTTGTGTTTTTGGTTTCTTCGAAAGAGAAAATAATGTAGCATTTAAACTACTTTGTTGATGTTAATTTACAGGTGGCTTCTGTCCAGCTCTGTCCTTTATCGGCGCCCCCTGCACCGCACTAGAGGAGGGCCATGGACTGGACTGAGCGGCCTTCAGAGTTGCTGGATAATGTGTTTGATGACCAGGGCTACCAGCATGAGAATATTGTGAGTCAAATCTAAACCTAACACTAATTATGTCCATGTTAACTCCCCTTGCAAAACAAGGGCCACTGATATGAACTGTTGTTCAGACCTTCTTTAGTTTTGCAGTGTGTGTTGTTGCTGTGCCTTTGAGACAAATTATTTGAAACTTCCAAACCCATAAACGGTGTTCCTGGGTTTCACAAATAGTTCATTATATGAAGTTGTGTGGCTCCTGTTATACAAAATAAGTATTAAATGAGGAAAAACTCTACAAAGAGGTATAGAAGAAAAGCAAAATGCCAATTTATTGGGGTAAACCAATCATAGCACACGATGCAAGCCCTCCACACATGCAGAAGCATTGTTTAGAGCAGGCCACATCCTGATATCCTGTGAGAAGTGATCTTCCCTCCCTGCACTCTGCCCCCAGCATTTACTAAAACACATGTGGGCTTTTTCTTGGGAGTATTGTGAGCCTGTGCACTAACGTCCCCCTTTTTTCCCTTTTATTTTTGCTTTTTTTAACTCTTAGTCTAAAAATACCACTCCATCCCGGATGTAAGAGATGTGTGTTATGCAAGACTCTGGCAATTCAAGTGTCAAGATGGAATGAGAGACTGCGTAGACAGTTTCTGGGTCTCCAGGCCCACAAAGTAAACAATTATCTGAGGCATTTTCCTGGAAAGACATGAAAGAGGGCAGATAGTGGCCAAAATTAACTTCAAAATTAAAGTCTTACATTGGTTGATTAAAAAACAACAAATATCACAGAGCCTTTTCTTGCCTCCTCTCAGTTGGATCTATGTATTTGTCTATCTTTTACGTAATAAGATAAAGAAGTAGGACTGTTATTGTATAATTGTACCGATAAACATTGTTTGACGTTATATAATTTGCTATTTTTCTTAGTTTATACACCCAATATGTTGGTGTTGCATCAAATCTGAGCATTTCATTCACTGTATTACTCGTTTGAATTACACTATATATATATATATATACTATATTTATATATTTTTTCTTTATATTTCCAGAACAGATTATTCAAACAACATTGCCCACATCTCACAAACGCAGTAGATGAATTATAGCAATGCAATTCATACTGTCATCATTGTTGTCCTATTGTCAGAATACCGACAACAACCGGGCAACACAAAGCCGCCCAGCGACCAGTGTTAAATCATCCTGGTCTGTGTGAGAGGGCTCTTGGCAAATGTTTGTGTTCCCTGAGCCATGTTTACTTTTTCAGACATGTAATGAATCTTAACTTTGACCTTGCAGTGATTAGCTGTCTCTGGCACAGACAGAGGCAGCGAGAAGAATGAAAAAAGGAAGTGGAGATATTAATGAGGAGACGGAAAGACATGGAAATCCAGACATTTGTATCCAGTTGTTTTTTGCAGTTAGCGAGAGAGCGAGAAAGAGAGAGTGAGAGAGAGAGAGAGAGAAAGAGAGAGAGAGAGAGAGAGAGAGAGAGAGAGAGAGAGAAAAAATGAGAGAGAGAGAGAGAGAGAGATGGGGGAGAGTGCACCTCATGTATATCATGGCTTTATCGTTGTCTAAGTTTAGATTTTGGCTCCAAAGACTGCTTCTCAAGTAACGAGTCCGGGCTCTCCAGCACACCCACTTCTAGAGCTCAGACGGAACCATAAGACTGGGTGAAGCCCAAACGGATGTATGAGCCACCAAGGCGAGAAGGCACAGGAGACAGCTAATTCTTCTGCCATTGACATACCATGTGAAGGAGATCCAGGGTGATAAAGAAAGAACTACAACCCCCCCCCCCCCCCCCCGGAAAAGAAGTGAAGCATTCAGTGTGACAGCAGCTCCCGTTGCCCCCTGCGTGCGTGTTTATTCCTCTATTACTCTGTTAGCTGTAATGGGAACATGGCAGAGGAGGGAGAAGAGACTTTGGGCTGTCCCACAGCCCCCCAACCAAAGCCTCCACATTTTCTTCAAGACGTCATATTCCACGGCAAGTTTAAAGTGAGTGACAAAACAGGTTCACTTAAAGAACCCGTGGGAGAGATTGAGAATGAGATATTGGTTTTGAGCTGGCAAATGATGCTCCATTAAAAGACAGCAGTCTAAGGAGTGATTGGGAAAATACAAAGCAGAAGACTATAGGAGCAGGATGAGCAGTGAGCTTGCATGTTTACATTCACTCAATTACACTCGTGGCTTTAGGAGGAGAGATGGCCCATCGCCCTTCCCTCTTCAAAAAACAATACCCGACCAATAATGTTGTTTTTAACTAATAGAATGACATAACCTTTAACGCTTTAACACATAAAACGTCTACAGGTGATGTCTAAACTCAATGTCTGTAGACGTCACATGGAGAAACTGCTGCAGTAGTTACAGCAGCAGAGTTTAACAGGAGAGGATGTCTTCAAATCGGCTGCGAGGTGTGCCGAATACTTGAGGTCCATGCTACAGTGATTTGAGGTATGCTTAATGGGACTCTGAGCGGGCCATTAGATCAGTTTAAATCAGGGTTTGTTGTGACTCAGGATCACTGCGTACAACATGGCGTGAAATTGCACCATAAGTGGAAAGAAAGGGAACACACACGCGCGTTTTGGCCAGGCCAGCAGCCTCGTAAATCCAGAATGAACTTCGGCTCTGCGCACTTGGGGCGTGGCCATGATCTCCGTAGAGCCGCTGAGGCATGGCCTGGTCGGAGAGGGAAACAGCCTGCTAGGCACTGTTAACCCGGCCGCCGAACTCTGTTGTGCTCCTTCATAATAAAGCCTGTTGTACACATCGCATAATACATTTGATTCATGTATCACATTTCTAAATGTAATGTGTGCAAAGTGTTGCCTCCTGATGTTGAGAGGGGGAGCTGAAGGATATTCTGGGTAGTGTAGGAAAGTTACACAATGGAGCAGATAGAGAGTGACAAATTGAATATAACGATAAAGCACAATATTTAACATATCGGAAAAATAGGTCCTAGTAATAGGTCCTTGTACTTCACCAATAGACCATTTTTAACTATATACACTTATATAACTATATATATAAGTGTTTAAGGGTGTATTATTACTTTAATGGTATGTCGAGGCTTATGTGATTATTAACCACAAACTCATTTATCATGATTACTCTTTGAATACAAGGATTTGCTCAATGGCGATTCAAATTGAAATCCTTTAAAATATGCCATTTCCTCTTGAAGAGGGGAGAGCGATCATTTAAATTGGATCAAGGAGGCAGCAAAGAATTTGTTTTTACTTGTTTTTTTTAACTCCATTATATTAGGACACATTTGTTTATTTGCAGACCATTGGTAAAAACAAATTTGACTCATGGTCGCCCCATATAACACAGTAAGAGAAATATGTAGAGGGACACAATATTCAATAGGAAACGATAGGCATGGGTTTTATCAGACAATAATGTTTTTAAGAGATTCTTTGGCAAAACCTCCAACTGTGGGAATGTAGGCTCCATTTGGCTTTACCATATAAATAGACTAGTCAAAAGGGTGGCCTGGTTATCTCCAGTATAAACATTCTGTAGAGCAATGAAACATGACTCCTAGTCATAGCGCAGGACTACATCTTAGACATTAAATTACGACTTTACTACCACTGCTAAATAAGATGAATGTGTTTTTATTGACTGCCCCAAAAAACAATTGCCTCACTAATGGCACCTTCAAATCCAAGGGGGCATCCGCTGGTGTCAGAGCTCTGTGTGAAATGTCAAACTGCAGACCAGGAATCTTGTCCTACATGAGTTATGGCGTTTGAATAAACAACTTTGCAAGTGCAAAACTGAAAGAAAAGAAAAGGCGGGTGAAATGTGCTTTGCTGATTCAGCTCCTAGTGATCTACTGGTTAGTACAGACATCTCTGCAGCACAGCTGTTCATTAGCTTTCTAGTTTTAAGTGAGATTGAGTTTGAGTCCTATTGCTGGGACAATTGATGCTCTATTGTCCAGTGATATGTAAACTGCAATGGAGTCAACATTTTCTCCTCTTTAGATAATAAGGTGCTCATTCAATCAAATTCCTATTGAATAGTAGGCTGAAACCAATAGCAAAACATTTAGACACAAACAGGTTCACATTTCCAGGCTCTTAAACTTTATCTTAAACTTTTTATCGTTATATTATCCTTGCTTCTTAAGCCTCACAGAATTGTAAAATGTCACCTACATTGTTACAAATATCCACAGATTATCCATTTGTATGTCATCATTATCACATTTCCTCGGGCTTTGAAAATGCCTGTGTTATGGCTTTGTCTTTATGGATATTCATTAGGTAGCCTTAAAACCTGTAAGGCATTTTTCAGTACTAGCCAGACTTGGTCATGTCGTTGTACCACTGGTGTGTTTACTGACCAACTGCTTGTACTTGAGGTATAGTGCATTAGCTATAAGTAAGAGGATGTGGTGAAAAGTGTTGGAAAGCAGCCAGTTTTCCTTTTTGGTGTATTTTCTGCTTCAACCATGAGCATACTCACATCTTTAACGTTGCCAAGATGTGAATTGGTATTGCAGTAAGACTTGCATATTATGTGAATCACATAATATTCCATTGCTGAAGTTTAAGTTAAACAGACTGTGGATTATTTTTTGTTTGACTTTAAATAGGTGGATTGCGCACACACCCTGCCATCACACATGCATGTATACATGTGACTGATGTACCGTGTGTCCTAAATCCTGCACACTTAAAAACAAAGAGAAGCACAGAACCAAAAATCCCCATGCTCACATACACACAGACACACACACACACACACACACACACACACTCACAAAGGCACACACAAAGGAACACGTACACACACAAAGGCACACACACACAGGCAAACACACAACAACCACATACTCACAGAAACAAAGGCACACACACACACCACACACACAAGCACTCACCCACACAAGGGCATACACACACACACACACACACAAACACAAAGGCCTACACACACACACACACAAACACAAAGGCACACACACAAACACACACATAGGGGCACACACCCCCACATACAAACACATACACACACACACAAACACATGTGGTATCCACGTGGCTGCCTCTGCTGCTGTTCCGCGTCCTAAATGTCTGTGGTTGGTCCGTGTCTCTGCCAGCTACTGAAGACCCTGACCCCGGAGGAGAACACGCAGTGTCACTACGGCCTCTACTTCCAGGACGGCCAGCGGCGCGTCGACTACGTCCTCCCCTACCACGTGAAGCGGCCTAGCGCGGCCCGCCACGCCCGGACCACCTCGCGCCTGCTTACTGACAACCCCCTGGCCCGCAGCCTGCGGCGAGGGACCCTGATCGGGGCCCGCCCCGGGGGCCAGGACAAGAGGCCCAGGGGCAGCCGCCAGGCAGAGAGGGCCGGGTTCCCCTCTCCTCCTCCTCCTCCTCCTCCTCCTCCTCCTCCCCCCGTTCCTCGCCCCGACACCAGGGACGAGGAGAAGGGCCTCGCCGGGACGCCGAGCTGGGACGAGCAGGAGGACGATAAGCGATGCAGGAGGGAGGAGTTTGAGAAGAACCTTCTAGACATGGGCCTGGAGCTGGAGAAGGACGAGGATGTGAGTGAATGGCTCCGTGCACGTAACGCTTCATGAATGGGGTTAAGTTCTGGGTCTCCTTATGAGTCCCTCGGGCTGTAGACAGTTGAAGAAGAGGACAGTTGAAGAGGTACAGTGATTCTAAGTAAATAAATGACGATACTCCCCTTGAGGTTAGATTCAAGGAGCTTTTGGAGAGGATGTGGTGACGTTTTGTGAAGGAGGATGTGTATGCTATTGCTTTTTGATTCCATGACTTTTTAAAGTTGCGTTTGTTGTAGTTGGCTTATTGCTAAACTCATTGGCATGCTCGTCACTGTAGGAAATACAAATCAGTTTGATGTCCAATATTGGAGCAGATTTTATTTTGCATACATATGTTATATGTTGTTATATCATCAAAACGCAGTTAATACAAATTGGAGATTCACGCTAGTTATTTAGATAGAAGTTGCAGATGATCCACTCTGAACCAAGTCCAACAGCTGAGATTCAAAAACGTAATAGCGGCGCACATCAGAAAAAAATCAACCTTATATGAGTAGCTTGCCTAAGAGCTCGCTTTTGGTTGAAGTCCAGCATTACAAACGATAGGATTTCCCATGCTGCTCCGTCCAGCCGGGAGGCCCACCCATTCTGCAGCAGGGAGGGGCCGGGTGGCTGGGCAGCTGATATCAGCTGTTTCAGCCCAGTGTAGATGGAGCTGCAACAAAGGATGGATGCATTGTGTTGGGCCTATAGGAGGGGAAGGGGTATGTGTGTGTGTGCGTGTGTGTGTGTGTGTGTGTATGTGTGTGTGTGTGTGTGTGTGTGTGTGTGTTATTATTTTTTTATATCATGTATTTGACTCTATGTTGCACCTTCATGTCTAATTAGCTTCTTAAAAACAATATTTTTAAATTGGGAGTAGAGAAAACACCAAGAAATCATAAAAATATGAATATTCAACTATATTCTAATACTCCTCAGCAATCTGCATAAAATAATAGTTCAGATATTTTTGGCCCAATTACTTTGATATGTCCTTTCAACGCATTGTCATCACAGCTAGCATTCCCGCTTTAATTTAGACTTAAAAGTCAGATTTCTGTTAAACGACAGGATACAAGCTGCATAGTGTTTATATTGTAGGAATGAACCTTTGCATAATAAACATTCTACATATGTTATGAATAAAGATATCAGTCTATTGGACTGATATCTGATGGGAAAGAGTCCTTGCGAGGGGAATTTGACTTGGTGCAGCCAGAATCACCATGTTCCTGTCCATATGTCCATATATCTGTGTGTCCTACACCACTCCATGGAATGTACTTTTATGTTCTGGCTGCACCAGGTATATTGCCCCTTGCGACGACTCGTTCCGATCAGAGATCAGTCCAATAGACCCCTTCCACAGAGGTGTCATTGTAGGACAAACAAGTGTTTGCTCACTTCCTGTTCCAGGGTAGTAGACCAAACTAGTATAGATAAGTCTAGTGCAATGGTACATAAAAATAGCCGACACAGTGTTTATCCTAAGACGGTACCTCTTTGTAAAAAGTGTGAGGGTTAATGTATCTGTACTACTATTGTTGAATATGCATTCATCCTCCTGATAACGAGTGTGTCCCAGGGTAAGACCCCGGGGGTGGGCTTTTTAAAGATCCACGCTCCCTGGAACGTTCTCTGTCGGGAGGCGGAATTCATGAAGCTAAAGATGCCGACCAAGAAAGTAAGGTTCTACTTTCTTGGTGAACTACATAACCTATGTTGTTGTTGCCCTATCAGCCCCTTTTTAACCCCTCTACATGTGTTTTATGTTGCTCTTACATGTGTTTTATGTTGCTCTAACATGTGTTTTTTAGCACTTCTGCTGCTGTTGCTCTAACATGTGTTTTTTAACCCTTCTGTTGGTCTTTGAACACCTTTGTTGTTGTTGTTGCTCTAACATGTGTTTCAACATCTGTTGTTGTTCCTCTACATGTGTTTTAACCCCTCTGTTGTTGTCGCTCTAACATGTGTTTTAACCTCTGTTGTTGTTGCTCTAACATGTGTTTTAACCGCTCTGTTGTTGTTCCTCTACATGTGTTTTAACCTCTCTGTTGTTGTTGTCGCTCTATAACATGTGTTTTAACCTCTCTGTTGTCGCTCTATAACATGTGTTTTAACCTCTCTGTTGTTGCTCTAACATGTTTTCGAACCGCTCTGTTGTTGTTCCTCTACATGTGTTTTAACCTCTCTGTTGTTGCTCTAACATGTGTTTTAACCTCTCTGTTGTTGTTGTCGCTCTATAACATGTGTTTTAACCTCTCTGTTGTTGCTCTAACATGTGTTTTAACCTCTCTGTTGTCCCTCTACATGTGTTTTGACCTCTCTGTTGTTGTTCCTCCACATGTGTTTTGACCCCTCCGTTGTCATGAACACGGTTCTCTTGCTAACCCTTTCAAGTGACATGATTTACCCTCTGTATGAGTGTACTTTAAAGCACACTTGGTGTCAGTCTTTAATCACAATACAAAGCAGACCAGTCCTCCAACCCATCATTGATTGAACTGAGACCTGTGAATTTGTCTTTTGTGTTTGGAACCTTGTAGATGTACGCTATGAAGCAGTCCAGTAGTGTGGTGGAGAAGATCAACTCTCTGATCAGTAAGGTGTTAGAGCCTCTCCGCCCAAGTGTGGAGGAACACAAAACCAAGAACATCAAGCACCTTTCCTACACATTCTCCCGAGAGAAACAGCATCTGTAAGTGCTAATGTTTACTATACTGGGGCAGTTATTGGTGTCAGTAGAACTGTAGTTTGATGAAAATGGGAATTAATTCTCAATTTGATGGATTTCCCATTTCTTACTTGGCCAAAATAATCATACCCCACAATTGGTGTATGTATATATAGAGAGATATATATACTATAATATACATCTGTAATAGATGTAGAATGAACTACTATTCCCTAGATCAGATATATAGCATACAACTTTGTAAACCGCCCCTATCTGACTGCTTGTGGGGATCGTAGTCCGTGTTTGGGGACCATCTTGTTCTGTAATCCTGAAGCCAAAAATAGGGAAAGTAATACTCCATTAACACCGCCTATATCTGTCCATTGACACATGGTAGGCTGTGATACCTATTACTCTTTTGGCTAGTTAGATTATGTTCTTGGATGTGTTTTATGTAATCATTTTGACAAAGTCACGCTATGCTCTCTACTAGAAGGATTAAGCCTTTATCATAGAGGTGGGATAGTCGGGGCAACCACAGGTATATCTTATTACCTTTATTATGTGCACAGGGATGCCTACATACCCATTATTAACTTAATGAGCTGCACCTGTTTTCACCCCTACTATAACATCTCTGTAATAAAGGCCTATAGTAGAATATTAGAATAATAGCTTTTTATTTAAACTTTGTCAGCCCTGTGTGTTTATGTGTGTGTGTTTGTGTGTGTGTGTGTGTGTGTGTTTGTGTGTGTGTGTGTGTGTGTGTGTCCGTGTGTGTCCGTGTGTCCGTTTGTGTGTGTGTGTGTGTTTGTGTATGGGTGCGCGTGTGTATTTTATTTACAGTTTCAACCTGTCAGACAAAGACTCATTCTTTGACAGTAGAACGAGAAGTTCAATAGTAAGTACAGTATTATGCCATATGTAATGCTTCTTATTCTCACTTCCGGGTTGATTATATCTATTATCTATTATCCATCTATTAGATCAAGTTTATTCCATTATTGAGAACTGTAGTGTAATAGGTGATAGTTAACTAGTTTAAAATCACCAACGTTGGCCTCTATGGACAGCAGCTTGCCATTAAATACAATCAGATAAGACTTGTTCACGAATAGGGCGTTTCAGAGGCCGCAATATGTGAACGTTCTCTTATTCGCTTGCTGCTAGAAATACTTATAATACAGCAATTGTGGTCTGATTGAAATAAGTTAACACATTGAATTGACTTGGATTTATGAAAGACAAATAAAGTCAAGGGAAACTTTTGTCTCAGTAAATCTTAAAAATACCTGAAACCTATAAACCTATAACACGTTTTCTGCTCATGAATTAAACACTGAAGGTAATATTTATTTACAATGACAGGTCTTCGAGGTGTTGAAACGAACCAGATGCACAAAGGCCAAGTACAGCATGGGTCAGTCTTCTTTCAACCTTTTACATGTTTTGAGGGGTGTTTGTGAGACAGGGTGGGTTGAAGAAGACAATGAACAGGAACAGTAGCCTAGGACAGTAGATGGGAATTGAACCTGCGTATGCTACAAGGTGTATTGCACTAGCAGGTGGAAAAAAATCCTGATGGTTGTGTTGGGCATCCTTAGCGTTGTCTGTTCTATTTAATTGCAGTAACACAATGTGAAAGGTGCAGAAATGGACCTTAAAAATGTGTTATTTCACGTAACACATTATGCACTATTTTACACTGCCTGACATTTGTGTTATGTATTGACCTTAAGGATTAACCAGTCTGCTCTGCAGTGGGGTCTACACGGCCGCATACCCCCTCCACGATGTAAGTAGCTTCCAGAGATATAGCTGCAGTGTATTCATTTCCATTTAACAAAACAAAGGGATAAGTCTGACAGTAGCAACTCATGTTCGATTATGTGCATTCATGCATTGATTTGAATGCATGAGAATCATTAGTCTCAATTGACACATCGGAATTATAACAAAGTATACTGAGCAGCTTCAACAAAGCTTAGCCAATAGAATGACCTTATTTCCTGTTTTCAGGGAGATGTCAGTGGAGAACATGCAGAGCCCAACGATAGGAAGGTAAGATTGCTGCAAATTTATAATAGCAGAAAATACATGCACATGTTCTGAGTTTGAATCATGCATTGAGCAAGTGATAAGAACATTACATAAGACATTACACTTTGTCTAGGGAAGGCCAACATTTGAACAATTATGAATTGTGTCAGTAAAAAACCTATCTAGGTTAAAGAAAAGATGAAAAGGCACTGATCCTAGAAAAGGGAATGTATTGTTGTATTATTGTTGTATTGTGAATGTACATTACAATAGTGGTTAATTTAAAGTTTACTTATTTTGTATGGATGACAGTTAAGGACAGGGAGAGATGTGCAAAATAACACTAATTAACCTGATTTCAATCCCTTCAGCTCTTGTATGAGGAGTGGGCAAGCTACAGTGTCTTCTACAAATACCAACCCATTGGTCTCGTACGGTGAGAACCTGAATCAAAGGACATGCGATGTTGCGATGAAGCCTATTGTTTGTCCAACTGCATCTCTGGATGATATGTCACTAATGTTGTAATAAACTACATTGGGTCAACTGTTTTTCTCTTTTATAGAAAATACTTTGGTGAGAAGATCGGTCTGTATTTTGCGTGGCTAGGTCTGTACACGCAGATGCTAATCCCTGCTTCAGTGGTTGGAGTCATCGTCTTCCTGTACGGATGTGCTACCGTGGACGACAATATACCAAGGTCAGAAGAACATTCTCTTTTACTTTGTTCGCTGGATCACCGAGGGACAGTCCTCTTATTTTTTCTGAATTCATAAATCATTGTTTGCCCATCATAAGTAAACTGTAAATATCCTCCGTCATCTATCCAGTTTGTCTCTCTGCTATTGCCAGCAGGGACCTTTATCAGCTCACCATCACATCAGATACATATGATTGAAAATTGTATGTGTCTAAGTTTGCATATCATTTTCAAAATGTAATAGAATTTGTTATCTTTATAATGTTATGATATGTATACTTAACTCTATTACTAATTTTCCATCTTTCAAAAGGATCCAGGAACATAGATAACACACAATAATGTGTATAATGTACATACATTTTCATTTGGCTTTATCTAGAAGGCCATTCGAAATGAAATCAGGTAGCAGAGAGGCACAGGGGGGGTTAATAAAAAAAATGGTGCAATGAGACTGCATGACAAAAAAGGTAAGAGGAGAAGCAGACGAAATCTAGAAGGAAAGGGACAGAGAAACAAACATTTGAGGAATAAGCTGTCATCGCTCAGGGCCTGTGCTCCATCCGCTCTGCTTCCCATCAACCTGCAGGATACTCCCACGCATGCACACATGCACCCGCACACACAGACACACACACTAACACTTGCGTTTAATTGCACGCACGCACAGATTCACACACATGCAATGACGCACAAACTCAAGGTTTGGTTTTTATATCCCAGTTCAAGCACTTTATTCCTTTTCTGAATAAAATAGTAAAATTTATAGCACATGTACTTTTCCTCTTAAAATAAAAACTAAAATGAAACAATGAATAATCATATGTTAACGTTATTGACCATAACTTAACTTTATATAATTTTATAATTTCATAATAATATAACACCACTCCATTGTTGCTGTCTTTTTTTCTAATTTCAGCATGGAGATCTGCTACCCCAAGTACAACATCACCATGTGTCCTTTATGTGACAAAGCCTGCAGCTACTGGAAGCTGAGCACTGCTTGTGGGACGGCCAGAGCAAGCTATCTGTTCGACAACCCGGCCACGGTCTTCTTCTCCATCTTCATGGCCCTTTGGGGTGAGAACGCTGTTGTTTATATGTTTAGGGAAATGTGCGCAGAATGAGCCACGGTTCAGTTTCTCGCTGAAGATCAGTCTGGCCTCGCGCCCGTTTGAAACCCACTTTAAAACCCAAATAGTGGACTGGCCAATCAGCGCTAAGTTGCAGGTTGGGCGATATTCCAAGGTACAAAGTTATAAACGTTACTTTGATTCTGTTAATATTAATGCCAGACGGATGTCGGAAGTTCGGATCCGTCCCTCGCGTTTTATTTATTCATTTCTGGATATTTAAGTTTTTGTTTATCATAGAGACATGTGTTCAAACTCAAAGTGAGGCACTGAAAAAAGTCTTGAATTGCTATTTGAGCCATTTTAATATTTTCCCAGAGGACAAGAACAGGTGTCACTCATAAGACTCTGTGTCTGCTCTTCTAATGTACCAGGGGTACAGCACGGGTAGTAGACTCAACTAGTTAAGATGAGACTGCCCATGACCCGGTACGTAAAATAGCAGACCCATAATTAGTCTGGCAACATCTGTGTTTGTCCTTCGATGACACCTCTGTAAAGGGTCTACAACCAGGTGTTCATATTGATAAAGGCGTTGAATCATTTCACCCTACTGATTCAGTAAAGCCAATAAATGAATAGGTTGATCCATTACAAGTGTTGCCAAGGTGGTTTATGCCTCAGCTACAGGTGTTGTGGTCAGATATATGTAGTGAATTTGGTGCCAACTATTGTTTTCTAAGGTTCACAAGCCTTACTAGTTTGTAAACACGATCAAAACAAAGCACATTGAGCTATAACTGCGGGAAATATCCTAGATAGCTTAGCTTACCTCTGTCCTGCCATCCTTCTGGGGGTTGGCTGGTGGAGACGGAGGGGAGGGTGAGAGGCAGGCTGGCATTACAAGCTGTTTTCTTAAGCATTGAAAATAGCCGCAAGCCCTCCCTAAGAACTCACTGCTTGCAACTCTACCTATAGCAGCTAGTCTGAACAGGGATAATGAAGCAGCAATGTGCAGTGTGAAATATTAAGAACCATAATAGAGATAGGACATTCCATTTAATTAAAAAGTGCTTAATATAGCAACCTATGGTTGTTTTTGGAGATGTCCATTGGTGGGCTGTATCATCATGCCAAATTAAGTAAAAACATGACAATATATGTGTAGCTTAGCAATTAATTAACTTTTAGACTATTACGTAACCAACTTTGTTTTTTCTCACATGCTTAAAACAAACAAACGTCTTGCCCTAGCCAGAAGGTAGAAATCAGCAAGAAAGATTTTTTTTTTTGAGGAGTCTGTGACAGAGATGTTAGACCGAAGATAGTGGCAGACGATAACGAGTTGAAACGTTCGTTTTGGAGCACAAAAACCGTATATAGACGCTTTCTTCAGTTGGCTGTTTTTAGCCGATTCTATCAAAACGCTATAAACTTGGAACGATAGGGGCATGTGTTATGTTAAAAACTAAATCGCTATTTTAAACCACTTAAAAGGCTAAAAGTAGCCAGAAACTTCTTTGGTAGTATAATAAGGGTCTTAACATATAAAACGAGGCATGCAGAACATTGTAAGTGTACAGATTGTCGACGCCATTTTGTTTTTAAGACTCGATAGGTAGATTGACGAACACAGAGATTGTGACATACGTCAGCAACACGCAAGCTCTGTGTTCGCCAATCTACTTATCGAGTCTTAAAAATAAAATGGCGTCGACGGGTGATCTACTGATGGTATTGTGTGTATAAAATGTTATTTTTAATAAAAAATCTGTACACTTACAAAGTTCTCAATGCCTCGTTTTATATGTTATACCCTTATTATACTACCAAAGAAGTGTCCAGCTAGTTTTAGCCTTTTAAGTGGTTTAAAATAGCGATTTCGTTTTTACCATAACCAGTGCCCCCATCGTTCCAAGTTTATAGCGTTTTGATAGAATCTGCGAAAAACAGCAAACTGAAGAAAGCGTCTATATGCGTTTTTTGTGCTCCAAAATGAACGTTTTAACTCGTTATCATACAAATCCATTTTACACCGGAATTACCCTTTAAGGTATTTTTTTAAGCGTCTTGGAATTACAACCCAAAAGCCGACTGCAATACAGCATAGAGACTTGGCTACTTGTGAGTGTAGTAAAACAGGCTGTCGGAAATAAGCAAACAAAAAAGCATTCTTAAACATCCTCCTCACCAAGACGACTTCTGCCAGGGGTTGATTTCATGCAGGCGACAACTGCTTTATTAAGTTGTCTGGTTCTGATGTTTTTACTCTTTTCTGTGGTTGTAAGACTGCAGTAGTACATCTTCCACCATCTGCTAACGTCCCACTAACTATGTGCTGCAAGCAGGAAAGCATGGCAGGCCAACACCAAAGTGTGAAATAAATGAGCGAAGAGAAGGGGCTAAGAGCACCCAGGAATAGTCCAGAAATCCTTCATGTTCCAAAAAAGAAATATATTCACCCATAATTCACCCATTTTTTATATTTGGCTTAATATCCATGACTAACACCTTATTTTGCCGCTGAACATTTGGACTACTTTACTTTGCGGAAGCATACATCACCGTTAAGTATTAGGCTATCACGGGAAGGTGTTGTGTATGCTAAGCCCATAAGCCTGAAACAGGATATTGTAGACCCTCGTCCAGGAACTGGAGCATGCTCAGTCTCGGCATGCCTTTGGAGGGGCCGACACACGGCACCCTTCACCCCTGTGGTCTCTCCCAGGCACCATCTCAACAAAGGAGCAATTTAATTCATACATGTTCAATGAGCCATATGACTCATATTTTACAATATCATATTTTATTCCTGCTCTTGATTAATCTTTGAAATAGTACGTTTTTCAGTTTCAGGCACCGTAGAACTCATTTGTTGCAAGGTCTAGTTTCTGTTTGTTTTTTCGATTAAATCTCATAAACTGCCTTCTGTCTCTGCATTTGATCTCTACTGAACAGACCCTATGTTCAGGTGAACTCTCACACGACCGTGAACTTTATATTAGCAAAAACCTTTTAAAACTGTTTCATTAAGGCTTTGTAAGTGATTGTATTATGTGTTGTCTAGCTGCCATGTTTATGGAGCACTGGAAGAGGAGACAGATGAGGTTGAATTACGAGTGGGACCTGACTGGCTTTGAGGAGGAAGAGGTGAGTCACAGATCGGACTGGGACTCCCCCACTTAGCTTACCCCCCTATGCATGTGAGCATCATCTACAAAGTAAGATTGAGAAAGTCAGCAAATAGAAGATACAGGAAATAAGTGTCATTAACTTCCAGCACTTGTTAGTTGTGGATTTGAATTGAATGCATGATTTAAAGGTCTGATTATTTAAGGTGTGCTTAACCATGCAGACTTGCCATTTGTTTTACCAAACGCAGTACTGGGTTGTACCACACAGCTCCACAGAGGTTTCTGCCTGGGTAGAGTTTGTTGCATGCATTTCAGATGTTTTTGGTGCACGGTTATGTTTCTTTCAATCTGTCGACGGGAACCTTCTGCAACACAAGAGTTCAAGCCAAACGTGAACTACTACACAAATATGCAATGTATGAGGCAAGAGGGGACTGACCAGCATCACCATTTTTGGACCAAGAGCACCTCGGGCATCTCTTCTACATGCATACACACATGTCCACCAGCCAAATACCCAACAGCCCTCCATCCCACTTCACCCATAGCTCCACCTGCTTCAGGGAGTGGGGCAGCACAAGTTCCTCCCAGCTGCCACTGTGGATGGTGATGTCATTACAAGCAGCTTCAGGAAGAGGCTGTGGATGGTGATGTCATTACAAGCAGCTTCAGGAAGAGGCTGTGGATGGTGATGTCATCACAAGCAGCTTCAGGAAGAGGCTGTGGATGAGGATGTCATCACAAGCAGCTTCAGGAAGAGGCTGTGGATGAGGATGTCATCACAAGCAGCTTCAGGAAGAGGCTGTGGATGAGGATGTCATCACAAGCAGCTTCAGGAAGAGGCTGTGGATGGTGATGTCATTACAAGCAGCTTCAGGAAGAGGCTGTGGATGAGGATGTCATCACAAGCAGCTTCAGGAAGAGGATAAGGATACTGACTTCATCCCAAGCAGCTTCAGGGAAAATTTTGTGGATAGTTACTTCATTGAAGCATTGTGAACAAGATTCACCTGAGAGGTAATGAAACTAATAAAAAAAACAATGGCCAACAGGTTCTCCCCATCTCCTAGTGGTTTCTCTCCCCTTCTGTCTCTCTTTCCCCATCCCTCTTGCAGTACTGGTTCACTTTGATTTGTTTTGTATGTTAATTTTGGTGTGTTTATTTCTTTCCAGGAAGACCTTAAGGTTTGTAACATTCCATTATATTCACTAAAGAGATTCTTCACCCGTCTTTACTTTCCAGTAATCTCCTCGTTTGCTGGAGCTTATCTCTCTGTCTGCATTCTATACTCACAAAGAACAGTTCTGAAGTCTGATTCTGAATCTAATAGTCTATTGCAATCATTCTTATGTTTATTATACTTACTAATAATTATTATTATTATGATAAATGAAAACATAATCTTGTGATGGTTTAGTAGCCATATGTGACTTTATGCACATATGAAGCCCTCAGAATGTTTCTTCTCTCGTTATGGCAAATTCTACTGAAAAAAGCTGTCAAAATGTTTACAATCAGATAACATTGATTTACCATAGGTCAAACTGTGTCTGGAGCATTGCTTTAAGCTGGGTCTAGCTAAGTCTAGAAAATAGGTCTAGCTGGGTCTGGAACATTGATTTAAGATTGGTCTAGTGGGTGTGGAGCATTGATTTAAGAGGGGTCTGCTTTAGACCATGATTAACAATGGCTTTTAGCGATATAATTAGAAAGAAAATAACTACCATAACGATCCATAATTGAACATTTATCAAGACTACAGTGGTCCTTGTCGTTTGTATAATTACCATCAACCAGCCCCTTAACTTCACAGAGGTGTGATGATTGTGTTGATATGGTCTATCCATCAAACCAAATGACAAACTTAAAAAGCTTGGACTTGAGACTGGGGTACTGGCTTTGAACTATCTGAAAACATTGAGTCTCGGGGTTCTAGTTGTAATTTCATTGTGTTGCATCATTAAGATGTGCACCCCAAATGGGCTCACAAAAGGAACATAACTGCATGGCTCAACTACAAGTTTGTGGGCAATATGCTCAAAGGAAACAGTGGTCTCTTATCAGCGTGTTGAAAGGGAAATGCCTATGCTTGCATCATTTTAGGGTTACCAAATGAACGAAGATGTGACACGGAAACATTCTTTTAAAAAAAAATCCAAAAAATACAACTCCTTGAAGCCGAAATTGCTATATGTTGCTTTCTATTTTATATATATCCTATTGTATATCCTAAAGTTTTTTCCTGAAATTTAAGTTACCTCTAACTTGAAAAATTCTTCTTTCTGTATTTTTCTACTTTCCTTTTTTTTCTATGCTTTTGCAATCTCTCTGTATACTTTTCCTACTGCAAGTAAGTTCTGATTAACAAGCTTTGTGATCATCCCATGTCCTCAACCATCATGCTCAGAAAGCTTGTTTTCTATCCACTTAAGCTACTCTGAAGATGCATGAAATTTATTTATCTTCATGTGTCTATGAAAACAAAACTATCAATTGAATCTTGCATAATGTTTGATCAATCCTAATCAACAGAAATGAGAAAAAACAGGAATGATTTTATTATGTAGCTAGACATGACCATATAAAAAAAATCTTTGACAGCAGTTGACAATCAGTTTTGTTTCCATGACCACCAGTGCCTGTGGATAAACTGATGCACAAATGTCATTTGACTGAAGCCCAGTAATATCTTAGTTCAGTGTTCATTGGCATCAATAATTATTGCCTTTTTTCATTTGGAAATGCAGTCCATTGGAGTTGATCATTACTGGGTTACAGCAATTCACCTTTATACCATTTATATTGTCTTTTGCAACAGTTATTATGTATGAATAGCCCCAAGCTACTCTAGCACAGGGCTAATGACTCGACTCTCTGTCTTTACTTTGTTGCATGCCTACATCAGGACCACCCGAGGGCAGAGTATGAACTACAGGTCATGCAGAAGTCCCAGAAGAAAGAGCAAGGATCACAGAAAAAGGTAATTCCAAAGTCCTTGTATAGTACTACGACGATGCAAGTGTGTACGATACTTCTAGCGCTTTACAAACGAAGCAATGAATCTTGGTAATCGTAACACTGTATTCTGTCTTGTTTTCAGGCCGAGGAGGAGAAGCTGACGTGTCGAGACCGGCTGCCTGCCTACATGACCAACCTGGTGATGATGCTTCTAATGGTGAGAAACACACAAAATAATGTTATCTGTGCTAGTTTGAGATTTGTGTATTCTATGGTTTGGATTGGATTTGTTTAGCCAAGGATTTGTCCAACTTAGAAGTAAGGTTGAGGAATAAAAGCATAAAATCAGTATCGTAGCAACTACGTACGTCAAAAAAAATGTGTTGCATCTATACACTATTGCATTTACAGTCTATCCTGAAAACCATCAAACTAAGCGATTTAAGATTATTTCCATTTGTTACATATTATTACTAGGCATCCTAAGTACCCCTGCATTGTTCCTTATACATTCATTAAAATACAAAATGACAAAGGGGTCTGCTGTGAGTCACAGATCTGCTGCTGTGGGAATACAATAACAATCAGCTGTTAATCATGACGTTTGCCTATTATCGCCAAATAACACATCACTGTACTGCCGCTGTCTGTTCTCATCAGATTGGCGTGACGTTCGCCATAGTCTTTGGTGTGATCCTCTACCGTATCTCCACCAAGGCAGCTCTGCACATGAGCTCCAACCCCATCACACGCAGTCACGTCCGCCTGACCGTCAAGACCACCGCGGCAATCCTCAACCTGGTGGTCATCCTCATCCTGGACGAGGTGTACGGTGCCGTGGCCCGCTGGCTCACCGTGTTGGGTGGGTAGGACCACGGGGGGACTGGGGGGAGGGGCTTTCACCACGCCAGGAAGGGCATGGATTCATCATGACAAATCGAGTTCTGTGCACCTGTCTGTGTGTGTGTTGGTGTTGCTAGATGGCTGATGCAAGGTGAATGAGCATGAACAGCAGGACTACACACTGTCAATCATTAATCATTTCTCTCCAACAATAAATGAAGCTTGATTGTATTTTTTTCAGAGGTTCCAAAGACAGACAAGAGTTTTGAGCAGCGGCTTATCTTCAAAACGTTTATCCTCAAGTTCGTCAATGCATTCACTCCTATCATCTACATTGCTTTCTTCAGGGGAAGGTGTGTTCCTTAGCAACAGCTATACTCTGTTCTCTCTGTAAACTCTCATTGTTGTTTTCTTGACTTTTAAGATAATTATGATTCCTTGTGTGATGGCACATTTAATTGCCTGTTATATTAAAATTATAATTATTATTATATATTATAATGACATACACTTTACTATTTGAAAATGTGTAAGCGGTTAGTTATTGGACTGTTTAAGACATCTTTCTAAGTAAACAAATATGTAAAAAATATATGTATATTCTCACAGAGACATTTCCACACATTACCATAGTTTCATATTATATAAGCAATAGAAATAGGTAATCTATTGTAATCTAAAACATTTTGTATTATTATTTTGATCATGTGTGGACTGGTCAAACATTGGCAAAGTGAGTGTCTCACTTTGCCAATGTCTCACTTTGCCAATGTTATTTAATTACATTACATTGGCAATGAATACATTGCAAATATGAATCGTATGTAAATGCATGCGCTACAATATCTTAATTTTACTTTACATGCTTTTCAAGATCTCTAGATAAAATTATAATGACCAACACTGCTACTCTATAACCATCTGTTTTGTTATTTTTACCCTAGGCTAGTTGGCAGACCGGGTAGCTACTTGTATGTGTTTGAGTCATACAGAATGGAAGAGGTAAGAATTTGACTTGCTCATAACAACCATTTTATAAATATATATTCATGCAGTGAACAAAAATACAAGTCATTATAATCATACAATCCCAGAATCCCTGCCAAACAGGCAGAACAAAAAGACACATTTTGGTTTGCAAAGTGGAACTGCAGACATTGTCAGGGAGTAACAATACAGACTTACAGAAACACACACACACACACACACACACACACAACTGGGTAACTCTGCCACTCAACAGATTGCTGAACAAATCAAATGTGTTGCTGACGTTAATATGATATTAATCTGTAGTAACTGCTCGACTGTTGCCCATTCCTCTTCCAGTGTGCCCATGGGGGCTGCCTGATGGAGCTGTGTATTCAGCTTAGCATCACCATGCTGGGGAAACAACTGATACAGAACAATCTGTTTGAGATCGGAGTCCCGTGAGTAGTCACTGTCGACTGGGCATCTAAACCGTGTGTGGGTGACTGGAAATATTGCAAAGCACTTTATTCCAGCTCATTCCATTTTCTTTTCCTCATTTCTCAGTGGCTTGCTCCTGCTGGCTGTTGTTATTTAATAATTATACATTATAAACTGCCAATCAGTTTTATTAGCATGCATAACACATAAAATAATATTGTACAAATTGCTTGTTGGCAACCAAGGAACAAGCATTTCCATAAATCCATCAAAGGAAGATAATGAAATTGAGTGAAAAAAATGTGATTGCTATGACGAATGTTGCATACTTGTAAGGACATATTTCGGTGATCATGTCTTCTTGATAAACAAAGCCTACCTTGTCGATTATAATCAGAAGTACATACAAATAATTTCCGTGCCATCTCCAACAGCCTGATTGTATGTGCTTCTGTGTTACACAGGAAGATAAAGAAGCTGATACGCTACATTCGAACAAAGCGCCAGGCCTTCCAGGAAGAGGAAAGGCAGAAGAGGTTGCAACGATACGAGATAGACCACTTCCTGGAACCATTCGCTGGCCTAACACCTGAGTATATGGAAATGAGTCAGTATTTGGCACACATACACACAGAATCACATGATATTATATATGCAATATGGATGGCATTATACAAGTTTTGATGAGGATGAAGGTTGTACCAAGATTCCAGGCACTATATATATACTGGTGCTGAAAGGAAGTGTTTAGGAGGATGTCGTATCCATGCAGCCGAGGTGCTGACTGTATGAGCAGACACGCACTCATCCTGGCCTTGTTGCATATCAGCACCGGAGTGTGTTGGATGATGGACTTGCTCAGCTGTTCCTCAGAGACCAACTCTCAGGAGAGTGTGTGTGAACCTGAGGTTCTTGAACACTGGCTGATTGAAGCCATGTGACATAATTCGACCCGGCGAGAGTCATGGCACTTGAATATTTTGGGGGACTGAAGGAACCCTCACTCCCAGACGGTTCTCCCAGTCTCTTCAGATGAGCTTGGGCCAGGACCTGCTTCTAGTTGCCAGCATTTGAGATAATATTGGATTATAGAAGAATGCTCTTCAGGATTACACAGACAGCAGTGTAACACTACCACTAACAATAAAAACAGTCTGGGAAACTAGGGTGCCGGCACTGACTATAAAATGTTGTGGGTGGCAAAAACATAAAAGGGATTTCAATCCGTTGTTATGGCGTGAAACTAATTACAAGTGTTTCTTTGGAAGATTTATGTGAATTCTTGTCCTTAAATTAATTAAAATAAGGCAACAATACTTCCATACTGCCACTAGTTATTTGAAGACGACGGAGTGGAGTGGCAGTAAGGTTATGCCAGGACAGTCTCAGAGACAGCTGGCTGGTTCGGTTGGCGTTGGGTCAGAAGCTCACATTTCTCAGTATTAGAGGGTGGAGTCCGATTGGACATTTAACCCGTTTTAACGCCTCAATTGGAGGACTCGTTCACATGCACTTATGGTTGATTATATTGAATTGGTCCAAATATAAATGCTCATCATATCAGTTATGATCATTATATTAATAATATTATTATAGTATTTTAATTTTATTTATTGAAGATTACTGTTTGGTTTTTGATATGAACACATTTGAATGTCCTCCGTTCTCTCTGTGTTCTCGCCTCCCTGCAGTCATTCAGTTTGGTTTCGTGACGTTGTTTGTGGCGTCGTTTCCTCTCGCGCCACTCTTCGCTCTGCTCAACAATATTATCGAGATCCGTCTTGATGCCAAGAAGTTTGTGGGTGAGCTCCAGCGCCCAGTGGCAGCCAGAGCCAAAGACATTGGTGGGTAAAGCACGTCCAGGAACCACACAAGGAGCCTAAAGAAAGTGGTATTTGTTAAGATAGAAACGCAGCACAAGTATCAGTTCGGCTTCCTTTCAAATTAGTCACTGTCATTTTGGATACCAATGTCTGTTTAATAACTATACAAATATATGTTAAAACCTATATCTTCTGCATTGTTGTATGCACGTTATTTGCATATAAACCATGGATGTTTGGATAACTGTCGCTGCCCATCAGACTTGGTGAGATGGGTTGATCCACTTCTATCGAAGGATTCTTGTGTGTCCAATCGCAGATTGTAGGTGGCATTAATTTGGGCCCTTACTTACCAAGCTACTGTAACTGAACTGCACAAGTGGTTATCGTGTTATCGTTGTACAATGTCATTATAGCACAGGTTTTCAAGGAATGGAAGACAATGGTGTTGTGAATGCTTTTTGGGGTGAATTTTAAATGTATTTTAAGCCATCATTTCCATAAAATGTCTTTAACGGTATCAGATTCAATACTTTTTGTTGTTATTATTGCAGATTGGTATGTCACCTTTAAAAGATTAGAAGCAATTATGTTTTCTGCGTCTGCGTTTCATTCTTCCTGGCATTTATTTTGTTTTTGTAGGTATATGGTACAACTTACTTAAAGGAGTGGCAAAGGTTGCTGTCATCATAAATGTAAGTAATAATTATATCGACATATGTGACTGCCCACATTTTGTATACCAACTAATTGTGTTTACTACTTTCTAGGTTGAATAACCAATTTATTGAATCGTTGGAACATAAAATAATAATGTTTTATATAATAGAAGAAAAATAATCAACAATTAACGGCAATTTGCTAATTAACCATCTGGATATACGTTTATAGACAGTATTAAGTATCCACTACTCCCTGAAGTTCATTTGTGTGGGCTTCATATATTATATCTGTGTGTCTTCATCTTGATCCACCAGGCCTTTGTCATTTCCTTTACGTCGGACTTCATCCCCCGGCTGGTGTACCAGTACACATACAGTCCCGACGGCTCCATGTTTGGCTTTGTGAACCACACCCTGTCCTATTTTAACGTCAGCCACTTCCAGGGTGGCAAGGAGCCCATGGATCCTCTGTATTTGGGCTATGCGGTTGAGATTTGCAGGTAAGGGGAAGTTTGTCACCAGAGAGTCACATCATGCTAATCATCACTTAACGTTGGCCTCATTGGAGGTTAACTAGGCCACACATTGTTGTTCTGCAGGTACAAAGACTACAGGGAACCACCATGGTCCACCTCTCCTTACGAGATCTCCAAGGAGTTCTGGGCTGTCCTGGCTGCAAGACTGGCTTTTGTTATCGTCTTTCAGGTAAAAGTCTATACACAGCCCCATATGTAGATCAGACTCCGTTGTTATCCACAAATATAGAGGAGAAAAGCAGAGGAGTCCAGGAAAGGAGAGGAAATGAGTGAAAAGGAGACAAGAAGAGGACCATAGAAAATAGGTAGTAGATGTGAGCAGAAGAGGGTGAGAGACGAGAGAGTCAGAGAGATAGCATCCTATCACCCTATCGCAGACAAAGTACAAAAATTAACAAATAATTGATTGCATCAATTCGACCATTGATATATCCCGAACTGCCCATGTCTCGCAAACCAGGTGAGGGCCTTAGAATAAAATGAAGATTGAACCCAAGTATTGTGTTTCGACAACATTTCTCCTGGGCAGAAGTTAACCTGCTGTAACAGGCTTTATGTGACTGAACCCCAAAATTCAGTTGAAGTGCAGAGTTGTTCAGGTTTATGTGTGCATTCCCTTCGTCTCACCACCACCACCTCCTCCTCCTCCACAACCCCCCCCCCCGGCCCTCTTCCCCTCAGAACGTGGTGATGCTGATGAGTGACCTGGTGGACTGGCTGATTCCAGACATCCCCAAAGACATCAGCATGCAGATCCACAAGGAGAAGATCCTGATGGTGGAGTTGTTTATGAGGGAGGAGCACGGGAAGATGAAGAGGATGGGGAGCACGGCGTCCACGGGGGACAAGGAGAAGGGCAGCAGCAACAGTTACCCCCCCGTCCCAGTGGCTCGGCAGCGCAGCATGCCCCCGGCCAACTGCAACAAGGCCAATAACGTCTGACGTGCGGGGGAGAGAATCACACTGGCCTCACGGAGGGCGACGACAGTCTCGGCGTGTGAGGCTCCATCACAGGATCTATGACGTATTCCTTGTCCACAACATTCCAACATGGATAGGAGGATTTTCTTTAAGTAGTTGTTAACTATCAACACATTTCAAAGAAGTTTCCACAGATAGCTAGACAAAAGTAAGGGGTTTGTTTCAGAACACTATTTATCGACACTATAAACCTTTACATTTAGCGTTCTCTCCCATCGCACTGCTTCTTAATAATGGCTTGGGTAATTAGTTTGTTACCTCATCTTAGGTCACAGCTGTAATCCTGGTTAGACTATTCCACTCTGCAGTTTTCCAAAGATGATATTTTCGTAGGTTTCTTTAAAAATGGAACTTGGTATTCAGCCATGTATGTTATATAAGGCATATATAAGCACACACAACTATTTAAAGTGAATGCAGGTCTTGAAAGAGCAAGGTCCAGCCTCATGCTCAAAGAAGGAACCCACAACCTTTCAGCTGGGAGACTTCCTACGCTATCCTGCGGCTGCCCCCACCTATATTCATTCATTTTCATATAATATGTTAAGTTGGTATCCACTCTGTATTTATTTGTACACATCAGTATTCGTTTTTTTTTTTTTATAGATTCAACCAATACTTTATTTTAACAGTTTCTAGATTAAAACTAGTTCTGCTTGTAAGCAACTCACATATTTATTTGAAAGTGGAAAATGATTATACAGAATATAAAGCACCAAACAAATGCATACAGTTTGAATAGAGAAATCATGGTCATTTGGCGCGTTTGCTTTTTTTTTCTGAACTAGTTACTGTTGTGATGGCCTTCAAGTAAATGGTGTAGGCACTTTTGCCTAAAAAAGTCATCACATTGAATAATAAAACGATATGCTTTGATGTTTAAAACAACTGTCAAACACCGTCTAAACATACTGCTAAGCAAAGTAATGTTCCTTGGCTCAATTCTTTGTCTTTTTCTGTAAAATGAGTTTGTGCCATGGAAAACTACACAAATAAATGTCACACACTATTGTGATCTCAAATTCACTACCTGTATATGCTATTTATAGTGCACTTTCCATTTGCCTCAAATACTTGGTTGTATTGGAAATCTAGAAGTTCTTCTTTTAACAGAGAACAAAACCCCAACCCCCATAGTAGAGTGTTTTAGATTAGAGGACTCCCCCTCTAGGTGAATACGTGATAGTGCATGTCTCACCGCTTATTGGCTATGGTGAACCGGTAATCACCATGGATACCCTGCTGATTAAGGATTGATGTGAGTATCCTCAATCTAAATCTTGCGTTTGAAGAAACGCACAGATGTTATTTTTTAATAAGTCAGCAAGTTGGCTTCTTTTTCGGAGTTTAATGACCTTTTTGTACAACACACTGTAGCATTACATTATCTGGCAGTACTTTTTTCCTGCATCATACATCCTTCAAACGCCAGTAGCAAAATTATAATGGTCTCTTACTTGTATTTTTAAAAGTTGTATTCGTCAAAAAATCCTACTACTGCAATACTGATATTTGTTTCCCAAACAAATGGAAGATAAAACACAAAAAACGTCCATGAGATGGCGGAATGATACCCCCGACATTACCAGCGTGGAATCAACTAACGCATCCTTTTAAAGTACTTGTGGATTGATGTGGAATAAACTAATTCGATCCTTTGTGGTGTGGTGGTCTCGTGCTAGGTATGACTCGGAGAGTGGTAAATGTTCAACAACGTGGTTTATTCTAACAGAGACACAAGGTAAAGGGCTTGCGTTCTGGAGGTGCTTCATGAAGCATCTGCCGAACACAGGTAAACAAGCAGTTACATTGGGAGTGGGCGGAACGGTAAATAGGCCACGCCTACATGTTCTAATTTACCCAGTTAAACCTTTGGTCTGTCTTGGCAAAATGGCAAAGTGGCCATGTTTGTAGTCTTTAACTTATCTATAAGAACATTAAAACCTTTTTTGGTGTTGTCCATTATGTGGTGAAGAAACCATTCATAACTGTGGTTAGCTTGAAACATGTCATCAGAAATAGCATAGACTCAAATTATTTACATCAAGATGAGTACACTTGTGAATGGATGCGATTTCTGTTCATCTATCGGGAAATTCCCCATTACGTCTTACTGTCGCTACAGCGACCGACATTAGACATGGAAGACTCTATCGGGTTGGACCCTGGACTTTCCTAATTGAAACCAAAAGTATTCTACACAACACATTCAAAGAAACTCCCAGGTAGGAGAGCTGGCCGTGGTGCTGATCTGTCAGCTACTATTTTGTTAATTAGCAGTTTGTATCACGTCCTTAATGAACAGGGAGATGTTGCATCGTGTACAAGGATTCCCACACAGTAGGCTACAGACATTGAGGTCGAACTCCATATGAAAGTGGCCTTTCATCTGGAGGTGGATCTCCCTACCACTTTGCAGCCTCCTACATAAGAGGCCTGCTGAGTGTAGGAGCAGGCCTGTACTGTAATGTAAGAACGATGGATGCACGAGTTGCAATGATATTCACAACATTAATTTGCTGGAAAATAACATCTAAATAGTATAGGTAATTGATATAAAGGCATAACCACGTTCATTATGTGTTTCAGTTTGAGTGTAACCAAGTAACACAAAATAAGTATGTGTATTTATATATAGTATAAATAGTTTAATATAGTACGTCATCATTTGGTGTAAATGACGAGGTTTTCCATGATAATGGTAGCTTAATCAAAAGGCAGTCAGCAGACATCTTGATGAACATCTGTAGTTGGTCCACATGGTGGCGCTACCCTCACATTTGTTAATATTGGGAGGTTATTGTAACGGTGAAGTCGCAAATATAGATTACAGATGATAGACAGTTGATTACATCAAGGTTCCAAAATGTAGTCTCATACATAATATAATTCACAGAACAAACTGTGGGAGATCATCAAGGCTACACATGCACAAACAAACTCTTGCACACATGCTCACACGCACGCACCCACACACGCACACACACAGACATAGACACACATAGACACACAGACACAAACAGACCCTTAACTTGTTTACTTCACATCTGTCTCCGGATTAATGCCTTATTCACAATCTCCAATGCAGTGATGGTTATCAATATTGGAAAAGCTCTCTCTCTCTCTCTCTCTCTCTCTCTCACACACACACACACACACACATACACACACACACGCACACACACACACACGTTTGCCATGCCAGTTATCATTTCACTTGCCATTTCAGTCAGAGACTTAGCCTACTCTGTATTAATTATTGTCTCATCTTCCTGGCTGTGAGCCACTCCAGCATCAGTGGTGCTCTGGTCCAGCCAGTGCAGCTCCTCTCCAGCAGGTTATGGGGGCCGTAATACTTCCCTGACATTAACAATAGGCTAGTCTATTGTCTTGGTTCAATGTCAGCACAAACTATTTGGATGAATAATCTTAATTTTGAACTCTACCTGTGTCTTGCACAGCTCGACACCTGGAACAGATTTCAATGCAATATACAGACTATAAATAAATAAAATAGTCTAGCGGCATGGAGGGGATGTATGCCTCTTATGGAAGGGGCTTCAAAAAGGGGGATTAGGTTGTTTTTTTTGTTATGGGGCTCAGGAGTAGTTTGGCTTTTTGTTGATCACTTTTTGATACAATAGTTATTCTGTTGGACATTTGAACAGTATTTGCTCTAAAGAAGGGGCTTGTTAAAGGGCCCTTCATAACACTTTCTAGTGTAGGGGCCACTACATGGCCATGTTCCAAAGGGGGCATCTGAGAGGGGGCTTAAAGGTGTTCTGTACACCCTAAGATAGATAGGGTACCAGAGAGGCACCCTAAAGGTGCCTCTCTGGTACCCTATCTATCTTAGGGACCTGCTTTTCTCTAAAATAGGGGCCACATAAAGGGGACTCTATTATGTTTTTGGCACTCTAGAAGTATTTTGGGGTGGTTATATGTATGATAAAGATTGCAAAGTAGTTTTGTTTATCAGTTCAACTTGAGCATGGAAGAGATAATCTTGAGAACTAGGTTTTATTTCCCCAAATGCACAAGAAAACGATGGGGAATGAAAGGTGATTAGCTCTAATAACTGGACGTACACCACTCGGATCTCTTCAACAAATAGCTGGGTGTGCTGAAGGGCCAATATTATCCTAATGGCTGTCATCCACTTGGTACGAACACACATGTTCGTCTATGTTATTTGTAGGGTAAAAGAATACAGGGCCATGATGTTTTTTTTATCCTTTATTGAACATCAGATAATGGTACATCACCAAGTAACACAGTATTAGGTTATGAATAGTTTGCTGCGAGCCAAAGCACATTCAAATCATACAGCTTTTGGACGTCATCTGTCTCCCATATTGGCCTCCATGGGACATTATAGGGACTTTTATTTTCAGACAATAGTAGAGAAGTTCATTTATCATTTTCACAATAAAGCCAAAAATGTAAACAATATATACTAATCTATAGCATCAAACGTAGACATTTAGAATCTGTTGCCAAAAGAGCTAACATTGTCAGCTTCAACATTGATTTGTTTGAGTTGTTTGGATAACATGGGATCAGAGAAGGGTTGAAATGATGATGTTTGGTTGAAAAGGTTGTTGAAGCGCAGCTAAGCCGAGGATCAGCGTTCGGCCAGCTCTTCTGACGTCAGAGAGGAAGGAAGGTTTTCAAACGCTCCGATCTCTGCTGTCACAAATAGAACAAGCACACACAACGTGCACAATGAAGAGACTACGTTGTTAAGGGACTACAAGCTCAAAAACATTTTTTCAGTCAGTAAGCAATAGATTATGAAGTACAATACAATAGGCACATTAGAACTTTTTCAGGTTTTACCACAAAGACTTTTCACGGTAAGAAACCAAGAAGGAAATACCTAACCTTTCAGCTTGAGGTATGATAAAAAGTCAATGATGGTGTGTACAATATCTTCATCTGGTATTCTCAGAGCACCTGTGGATATAAACCATATGATCGGGACGTACAAATGTAAATAGTGCATGAAATGAGTGACGTATTAAATACAAAGTTTACCTTAAAGGAGAACCTCTGGATTTTTCCAACTGGACCCTATTTCTGATCATTTTGGGTCTACAGGACTAAATCAGACAACATTTTTTTAAATTGGCCCAGTATTTTGAGAGAATGCTGCAGCTGTAACCTGCGAGGATCTCATCCTTTTGGGCCTTTATGGTCAATCCTCTAAAATTGCTTGTTTTTGCCACTGATATGCTCAGATTATATTCTTACATAATACAAAGTATCCCTTGCAGAAATACTACTTTACCTTTGGTGGATCCCAGTCTATTTGTGATTGTGTCCAACAAAGTAATTTACATTTTTACATTTAGACATACATTGCAAAGTATCGCTCAAGGAGAAGTCTTGTTGTTATGTAGTTGCAGGAAATCTCCCTTTTGTCAGCACAATTTGAACTCTTCTACTCCCAAATCATTTTGATAACACGAAGAAATGCTTTCGGTAGTCCAACACAACTAAATCTTCTCTCTCCAGCTCTGATTTAAGTTTCCACCAATCTCTACCTGCAACAACTCCCACCTTGAGTGACACTTGGTTGGAAACAATAATAAAATAGG
>NC_136942.1:12559944-12607444 GCF_949987615.1 Pollachius pollachius
TTTACTCTTATTCTGTCCCACAAAAGGTTGTTCCGTTGCCCTGTAATGGCCAGGGTGTATGTGGCAGTACAGGCTATGAGGCTTTATTTGATATTTGAAGTATTGTGTCATTTCTTTTCCAAAGAATCTAATTTATCCATTCATAATATTTCCTTTATCAAGGAATATAATTATATATATATTTCTTTAGATTTAACTAACATAATTGTTATGTTAGATTTAACTAACAAACTATACTGGCTCATTCTTACTTTTCTTAGCTATTCTGTTTCCATTTTTTTTATTAAATACCTTTGTATCCATTATGGTTTCAATAATACAATGTTCATATTTAGAAAGCACACTTGCATGTCAAAAAGAAAAAGCAGTTGGGGTTTGCAATGTTACCTTAGCTTTTGGGCACCAGTTTTACTAGTCATTACACATAACTCATAACCGAAATGTCGAACAATTAAGAAAGCTGAGAATTTACTCAGTGGTTGGAATTTAATTTTTAAATTTTATTAGTTCATCTCAACCCTCTCAAAGCTGTGTTAAAAACACACACATTTGTTAAACAAATGTTTCGATCAAATTTCAAACAAATCAATACGAATTTCATTTTCGCTAATTTGCTCACGTGTTTCTCAGTAAAAAAATAAATAAAATCAGTGTAGAACTAGTCTGTTTTCTGTTTTGATTCAGTTGCATTTTCCAGTTGTCAATACAACAGTGGTTTCGGTCTGATTGGGTTAGAGAAAGTACATCATGCAGAATCCATGCATGTTGCTATTGACCCCAAATGCCATGAATCACAATTTAACTGCACACACTAGCTGCTTATAGTTATCCATCCTAGGGTGGATAGAAATTACGTGTAGTATACTTTTTAGTCATTGAAGTTCCCAAAATGACACACATTTCTATATCCTACTACTTTTGGATTGCAATTGATAAGCTTTATTCATTATATTAATATTAACTTTATTAATACAATTCTTTTTTTGTCATTATTTTTGTTTTTAGGGTTTTCGGTTGCGTACTCCATGACTGCTGTTCGTAGTTCATTGGTTGTTGGCATATGCTGACCAGATAGCAGACACCAGTGAAGACTAAATACACCAGGTGCAGCATATTAGGCTACATTTGCATTATTACTATAATATTGTCATAGAATTTTATCCAACCTGTTGCAATTAGCACTTCTATGTATCAATCCCTCTAATGTTCACCATATCAAGCTGTTTAAACCTTCTCCACCCACCTGGCCAATGGGCTTTTCATGACCTTTTCTATTTCCCATCTTGTAAAATTAAACCGAATTGATATTTTGTTTTTGCGGTTAAAATGAGAAAGTTAAAGCAGAAAGGGGCTGATCTCATCATCTCAGATATTGCATATACAGCTAAGATAACATAAGATCCTTCATAGGTTTGTAATAAAGTAAGTAAGTAAAATCTATTTATATTTAAAATCAATAAAAGTGGAATGTGTTTGACTTTTCCACGAAGCCCACTGCAGGGGGTTCCAGGAGCAGTGGCTAGGAGCTGCTGCCCCAAACCCACCGGCTCTGCCCGTTACGGGGCCCTTGAGCAGAGGGCCCTCCAGAGAGACATCTAGGGCCCTAGTGTGTCTAATATGTATGGGAGGGAGCGCTACCTAAGTGAAGAAAATTATTATAAAGTGAACGGGAAGCGTTGGTGTGGTCTGTTTCATCACATCCATGGGAGGATGTCCCCCAATACAATAGATCAATAAAATGTTTCAAGAGCTCACAATGGCAGCACTAAAACATGCACTGTACATTTACACCCAAAAAGCATTTTCAAAACTTCATCATTTTGTTAGCATTCTCCCTAACAATATATCATAAGGCAGAAATTCTTCAAGCTAGAAAGCCGTATTAAAGCAGTTCAACCAGTGTTGTTAAAAACATTAGATGCCATGGTTCCATGGCACAGACGACCATGGCGTCCCACACACACACACACACGTCTATACACACACAGAGACTACACAACCATCTCAACCAACAAACTCAATCCTTAATCACCAGACTCAGCCCAGATGTGATTTCTCTCTCCAATGAAGTTAAGCTGGCCTCACCATTGGTCTGGTGTAAAGGTAGGTCAGGTAATCAGATCATGCTGATAATGTCTTCCATCACGTTCCAACCTCACCCAAACTGTATGGATCGGTGTGGGCCCTGGTTTGCCTCATAGTAATGTTGTCTGCACATCAGGGGTCAACGTAGATAGTAACAATGTAAATTGGAGGATTTCAGACTTTCTCATTTCAAGGCACAACTTTTAGTTGTTTTCCCTTATTTTACATTGCACTTTTCCATTCATTTTACATTTCATTCAATATTTTGTTTGTAATTCACATTTCATTGAATTAAGGATTTCCTGTTTTATTAATATTAATATTTTGTAATATGGGTAACCACACAGTATTGGAGAGTGTGAGTGAGGCAATAATTCTTAGACAAATGTGAAGTAAACAATCTAAGGGTATGATGTGCCAATGGGGGGGGTGTGTGTGTGTGTGTGTGTGTGTGTGTGTGTGTGTGTGTGTGTGTGTGTGTGTGTGTGTGTGTGTGTGTGTGTGTGTGTGTGTTGCCGTGCACTGAGGTGGCCTCAGCAGATCTGGGTGATAAGCCTCACAGCCACACACTCACTCGCTCACACGTGTTATTAGCATTTAGAGGGCCTCTTTCAGACCCCCATGCATGCACACACACACACATACATATATATTTACACTTCAAAAGTATTACTTTAATACACAAATGAACCCCGTGGGAGGAGACCAGAGCGTCTTTTCTCTGTTAGGGACACCGCTGGGTTGTAATCCCGGACATCTGAGGACCAGCTATTGTTCAACATGGTGTTGTGTTATTCTCCTACCTTTCCTAATTCAGCCAAGGTGGAATTAAAGGATGGGAGATGATAAAAGCACAGCGGGTCCAGCTGCTCCCCCTGCTCAGAAGACAGTGTATGTACAATATGTATGTATGTATTTTTATATCTGTGTGCATGCATGTTTGTGTGTGTGTGTGTGTGTGTGTGTGTGTGTGTGTGTGTGTGTGTGTGTGTGTGTGTGTGTGTGTGTGTGTGTGTGTGTGTGTGTGTGTGTGTGTGTGTGTGTGTGTTCGGTCTGCACTAATGAACAAATATGGAAAGTCAGTTGATTCTGTATCTGTCTATGTTAGGTCGGTTTAATCTGTTTACTATAGATATATTTGAATGTGATGATGGACTAAATGAATATAGAATGCCAGTAGGATGGATTGATGGACCTGGAGTGTACAGAGTTTCCTCAGTAAGAAGAGGCGTTGTTGACAATTTGAGAAGTTTGTTTCACTGCTTGGTCGGAGGGTGAGAGTACGGTCAATGAAGGTTCCCAGACCCTTACAGGTCTTTCTCAATGTTCTTCCCATTGACTTCCAGTGGTGGGAGAGTGGGATGTTTGCGGGGAAGGTCAATGAACAGGTCCTTGGTCTTTGAGGCCTGGTAGTCCCCCCCCCTCCCCCCACCCTGGTAGGCAACTCAGAGAAGCCGTCAATCCCAGCTTGGCTCGTCAATCCCTGTGTGGTGGTGGATGAGATGACTGACCTTAGGGTGCTGCAGTGAGATGACTGACCCTTAGGGTGCTTCAGTGAGAGGAATGAACCTTGGGGTGCTTCAGTGCAGATCGTTCTGTCGGCGCTGAGGTGACCACCTGGTGCCTCCCCCTAATGAGAAATGAGAAGAACCAGAGGATCAGGGATGGCCGATCAGAAGTTCACAAACAACGTCCTCATATACAGTCCCTGACAAAAGTCTTGTCACTTATCTATTTTGTAGAAACAACAGCTTATGACCTGACTTTTAATTAATCCATTGGTTTTAGAAATGGCTCATATGAAAGCTAAAACCCTCCCAAATTAAGTTTAATAAACTAAAATAAATTTGCTTAACTGAAGAAGGATTGATCATTAAATGAACACAGAAAGGTCAGATTTGGGCAAGACAAAATTTTTGTCGCCTACAGAGAGTAATGTGAAAATTGAACAAATAATTACTTCAAATACAAAAAAATGTTGCATAACATCAGTGAATTAAGTAGTGGTGCTGTGAGATCCATATTTATTATCTTGTATGACTTCCATGAGCTTGAAGGACTGCATCCATGCGGTTGCAGCAAAGAAAGCAGTCTTACATGCCTCCCAGAGTTCATCAAGATTCTTTGGTTTCGTCTTCCATGCTTCCTCTTTCATTCTACCCATTACATGTGACTGGGATGGCCAGTCCTGGAGCATCTTGATCTTCTTCGCCTTGAGGAACTTTGATGTAGAGATGGAAGTATGCGATGAAGCACCATCCTGCTGCAAAACTTGACCCCTTTTATGGTTGGGAATGTAAGAGGTAGCTAATACTTCTTGATATTTTAGGCTATTGATATTGCCTTCCACCCTGCAAATCTCTCGCACACCCCCATACTGGATGTAACCCCAGACCATGATTTTTCCACCACCAAACTTAACTGTTTTCTGGGTGAATCTCGGATCCATGCGGGCCCCAGTAGGTCTCCTGCAATATTTGCGGCGGCTATGATGTAATTCAACTGAAGATTCATCTGGGAAATCCACCTTCGGCCACTTTTCCAGCGTCCATCCTTTTAGCAGGCTGTGGGCCTTGACAAATGCCATACGTTTTTTTAATTGCCTTTTGTTTAGTGCTGGTTTCTGGGCACTGATTCGACCATGGAGGCCATTTCGAGACAGACTTCTACAAACTTTTCTGGTTGACACGGGGACTTGAGTTGACCAGGCCTGGTGGAGCTCTGCTGCAGTGGAAAAGGGGCTGGCCTTAGATTTTCGAGCTAACAAATGGTCCTCCCGAGCAGTTGTCTTCCAGGGTCTGCCGGACCTGGGCTTGTCGAAAACATCTCCAGTCTCTTCAAATCTTTTTCTTATTCTTTGTACTTGACGCTGAGACACATTGAAGGTGTCAGCCGCCTCAGCATTGGATCTGGTCTTCAGCCTCTTGATAATCAACGCTTTGGTCTCAGGGTGAATCTTAGGCATGTTGTCAGAGGTCAAGTTGCAGTTGATATGACGGTCTGGTGTGCTGGGGTTCTTTTTATACACACCCACTAATTGATTGATCAATTATTGATCACAGGTGAGGCTGTAATCTAGGATTGGGTGCATCATATGACAAGGCGACAAGACTTTGGTCTTTGCAAATACTGACTCAGTGGGCTTTACCAAGCTGTGAACGTTAGAGTGCTTTTCAGCAGTTTCGTTTGGCACCAAAACATTATTTCAAAAGCTATTGGGGTTGAAATTAACCATTTCTTGTAAAAGAAATTGATTACAGATATATTTGAGGGGCACTTAAGGTCAACTTGTACCGAAGCGACAAGACTTTTGTCAGGGACTGTAAGCCATAGGCATCTCCAATGGGTGTTTACACCATACAGGTATCATTCACACCTTTAAGCTATTTGTAGGCAACCTGATGTTGGTCTGTTTGTCCACAAACCTCATTTTGTAGCTGGGGATGAACAAGCCTCTAATCACCAGAGAGGCTAACACTCCAGGGCAGTAGTCACAGGTGGGGTTGTTTTTTTGATGCACTGGGCAGATGATGAGAGTTCCACCTTGCTGGGATGGAACACCTCACAGAAAACCCCTGATGGTTGTCTGTGATAGGCCCTCAGCAGGTAGCGGCCCATCTGGTCAGTTGCTGGTGCCTTGTTTGGGTTGATCCTCTTCAGGGCCTGCTCCAACTCCAAGGGCTCAAGTACCAGTGGTGGGGAGGGACCTGATGTCAAGGTCAAAGGTTAACTCCTCCCTCTCCTGTGTGACGTTTTGTTGATCAAACCTGCAGAAGAAGTTGTTCAGGCTACCTGCCATGCTGAAAAATAGGAGTTGTCAGAACAAAAGCCAGCGTATTGACCCCCTTGCCAGGTGTCCCTTGCTTTGCCTTCCTGGAACCGTGTTCCACTTTCTACTTGTACGGCCTCTCGGTATGCTACCTGAGATGATGATGATGCTTTAAGATCTCTTTAAGATTCCTTCCAATGTTGTTGTTCGATGTATGAGTGTGTATATATATATATATATATATATATATATATATATTTCTCGTACATACACACATATAGGTTATATATCTATATATGATCTATAGATATATACATCCTTATGAAGCAAAACCTGTTACTTGAGGCCTAGTGCTAATTATCTAACCATTCAACCCAGTGTTCTGTTATTATTAATATGTGCAAATTACACCTAATCACTCGTCATTCAGGTCACATCAAATAAAGACCCCCGCAAGCCGTCTGAACACATTACATCGTGACATGGTAATTATGGGTTATTTGGCAAGAGAACGCTATAATGGCCCCCTCTACTCTTCTCCCTATTTGGTTCGTATGATCTCTACTCCTAGATGCTGTGATTCACTTCTTCTGCCTTCTACAGGAAATGGCTTCCTGCGTCCTGTATTTTTTGAGGCAGATTCAGAGATAAAACACGTAATGTGTGTGTGTGGTTATCTCACAAAACCAACGAGTAAAAGTAGCAACATGCCATCAGAAACAATATTCACAATGGGGGGAGGATGATTATGTCGGAGTCACCACTCTTAATATGTTTGAGATGTCTTTCATAATTTCTTACCTAGGATAATCCGTATGTTTCATTGGGAGTTCTTTGTTGTGGGTAATCAGTATGAATCCCCTATTTCTGCTCTTTTTATAATATCAGAAGTCCTTAGGTGACTCAAGCATGCGTGGACAAACACGAAGATGACGGTGGTCTTCCACCGCATCATTTCCATTTGACTTTTTTTTCATGTATTTATCCTACTTGGTTGGCGTGTTACAAGTAAACCTTACTCTTTCTGTTTGTTTTTTATATTTTAAATCCACGTATCTTTTGAGTAGTCTTTAGTTGCATCACTTATCCATAGCCCTTATTTTAGAATATATTATTCTAAAATAACTTGGATAGTTTTGGGTCATTCCAGAATTGGAGGACAATTTAGGCATCAACACTTTAGAAAAATGTACTCTTTATTTTATAATTTTCTGTTATGTATTTAAGATTTAACAGTTATTTAACAGTTAAAAAACCATCAAATAATTTGATTTGTCCAGCTCAGGCATCAAAGGTACACTTTTTATGAGAGGTTTTATTTGTTGTGTGCTTTGCTTGGCGCAACCCTGTTACGAATACTCTTGAAAAAAGTATATTTTAAAATATTGTTTAATAAATCCTTTACCATTAAGTAAATAAAGTCACATTCACATTGAATACTCATTTCATTTCAGATAAGAGTTGACTTATATTAATTTAAGCAACTTTTGAAATCTATCTTGCCCAACTTTTCAATAGTCAAGTTTTTTTTGTATTTATTTTCAAATATTTGCTCAAATACATTATGCATATAATCATTCAAACTATTAAAAGGACAATAGGTTAAACCCTTGTGAGCTGAGAAAATAATTTAAGATTATTTTAATAAATGATATGGCAACAGGGTTGAAATTAGGGTAACAGGGTTGCGCAAAGTAACGGTTTAATGGATACATTAATTTTGATTGTAGATCATGACATAATTGTGACAAATAAATACTCAGGACCACAGGAATGTTGTTACATAATATTTTATATATCGTTTCGATGAAGGATCAACAGGATTAGTAGGAATGATAAAAAAAATAAACATGACAACAAGACCACAAACCGGATCTGATCAAATATTCAATGGACAAACATAAAAAAATAGTCATATTAAAATAGGCCAACAACCTGGCATTAAAATGGCTGGCTTCGAAGTAGTTCCAGGTTCCTCTTGTAAACCCCTTTTTGAACATTTCAGTAAAAAAGAGGTAAAAATGACCACGCTGCTTGTACTGTGTGCAGGGGCCATCGCTAAAAAAATGGATGGTTGTCACATCCGGGAATCTCTCTTGGATTTCCCTCAGGATGGGCTCCAGGTGTTGCCATATGGCAGGTGGTCCCTTCAGTCTGGATGCCGATACAGTGCAAAAGGCGGTAGGGGCAGATGGCCCCCCCACATAGTAAACCCCAGTGTGCAAAGTGGCCTGTTGGTGTGATGCACCAAAATGGACAGCTTGTACTTCAGCGCTGTACTTGCAGCCATAGTTCTCTGAGAAGTCAATATGGACTGCACATTCATTTGCAGGGAGGTTCAGCTTCAGGGCCCATGAGAAAGCATATTGCTGCCTGATGTTAAAGAGATGGCGCCTGAACTTCTGGAGCAAAATGGCAAACGTTTCCACCAGCTCTTCTTGGGAGCATTCAAATTCTTTTTTCAAAGTGATCTTTGAGGCTGCTCCAGGATCATTTTTGTGCTCTTTGTCCACAGTGGCCCACTGAAGGTAGGAGACACGATCGGTGGCTCTGTAGTGGCTTGTGAGTGCATAGGTATTATTGCTGCATTCCTCACATTCCCCATACATATATTGCTTGGTGTCACACGTGATGGCTTGTGTCAGGCACTCCAAATTGGATGTGTCGATGACGTGCATCTGGTGAAGCTTTTTGGCAATAAAGCCTAGATTTTCATGTTGTTTGCACATGCATGTTTCACGATCTGCCAATGTTGGATGCACAACCCAGTAGGGGCGAAGTGTGCAGAACAGTGAGTATGATAGACAGAGGGTGGTCTGCTCAGCCAGGAACTTCAAATGGAGGTTCTTCATTGAATCCACCAGTAATCTTTTCTGCATTTTCTTCTTTTCTTTTGTCACCGTTTGCTGATGATGATCATCATCATGCTAAATTATGCATACACAATTAAACATTTACAATTATACTATAGATAATAGATTGTCCCTTCTGAGTGAACTGGAGGAGATGCAACCCTGTTACTGTAGTGCAACCCTGTTACTCTAATTACAGTAACAGGGTTGCAAAACAATGCTAATGTTAGCTTTTTCTCAGGAATAGATGCTAGCTGTGGAATGTGATGTTACTGTCAAGGTCAAGGACAAACTTAGTTATATAAATAAAGAAAGAAACTTATTTTGATAATATGATTAACAGGGTTGCGTTAGTCAGAGTGACACACTCAATCAAGGCTGAAAAGATTGGAAAAATATGAAAAATAGAAGTAATGACGTACCTTTGGTCTACCCATGGTGCTAGCAAATGGTGTAATGATGTCATTTCCTCTGTGTCATGTGACTCACTATTTGTTCTCTTCCAATGTCAGGCTAAATTGGTTTTGGTAACAGGGTTGCACGAATGTTGTGGGACACAACTTCAGTGCATAATTACTATTATTTAAATTATGTTGATGATTAAAAAAACTTATTTTAACTGTTACATTTGACATGCAAGTTGGTCATCAAGAAGGTGGGACAAGAGAAAATGCCATTTTAGGGGGTGCTCGAGAGCTATTTGGTATTTTAAGTAATATTTTGGACCCACTTTTTCTACAACTATATTTACATTTTGTCTCAGGACAAGTATAATTTACACAACAAGTGCATGTTTTAGTATTTTGTGCATGAATTATTGGAAATTTCATGGGTGGGACAGAAAATGTCCTCCAATTCTGGAATGTCTTTTACCAAGTAAGATGGCTTTATAAATCGATGCAAATATATGCCTACACTCGACACATAGCCATGGGTTAAGTGCCTACTGTTATTATATTGGTATTCGTCATACATGTTATGGAACAAGAGCCTGCTTGTTATGTTTGGTCAAATAATGCCTCATATAAGCTGCTTCATTCATACAACACAGCTTCTTCCCATGGAGAGCCTACCATATCCGCCGCAGCCTGAACAAACTAATGTTTCATTGTCTACTAGTAGGTGTTTAATAGGCCTACCCTAGCTTGTCATGTCAAATATAAGTAGGCTGAATTAAAACAAGCTGCTACGTTAAATGGCGTAGCCTACGAGCTGATAATTGATGTAGATTTAGATTTAATAAGTGTTAACACATCTGTTAACACTTTTTACCAGTATGCTTATGAGGCCTATACAACCCGTTTAGTATAGGCTACATTCGCAGTGGTGTGGTTGTGACTGTCGGCATCATTCCATGCAATGTTTTTATGCATTTTTCGAAAAATAAATACTTTATAGAACAATTAAGAACAAAAATCCTATTGGAGAAAATGTGATTTTTGCTCAAATTATGAAATTAATAATGTAGATGAAAAGTAAACATAAATGGTAAAGACACTATATGGCCATGCTTCAAGATGCATGAAATCATGGCCAGGACGTCATAAAAAGTAAAGTACAAAAACCCTTCCTGGGTCTCAGGATGAACCACAGCAGCAGTAAATGCTGCCCTCCATCAGTGCTCACTTGTACAGCCTACCATTGCTCAATAGTTTAAAATCAGATTAAAGCACTGGATCCCAATTGTAAAAGAAAGGTTTACGCCCAACTCAAGCATATGCAATGGTGTTCACAAATGACTGCCCTTTAGATAAGGTGGTATTTACAGGAGATAAAACACTTTAGTGACGTTAAGGAACACATTTAATTTGAGAAAAAAAAAAAAGCACAACAGAAGTAAAAGAATGATTTATTTCACAAGATATTTATTTTAGTTACAAGTTGTGGCCTTGTATTTTTCTTTGAATCACTTGTCCCCATAAACTAGTCTTAAATCGTAGTACCCATACGAAGGCACAATCCCATAGATCAACTCCATGGAACTTGAATTTTTTTTTTACATTTAAAACTTAAGTGCGGACATTTCTTCTTCTATTAACACCTGCTGAATGTATCTAAGGGATGCCAACAGTAAAAAAAAAAATAAAGTATACGGAAAGGTCTGAATTCACATTTACCATAAATCGTCAAGCTTCTGGACCCTGCATCGTAAATCGACCAAGTGTAGAAGTCTACATGGAAACAGGAGCAATTTGGAATTGTAGAGTTTTCAGACACACGAGGGGGGGGGGGGGGCGTTTGGAGTGCTGTACAAGTCGGTGAGGGGGAGGGAGCAACATCAGCTACCGGGCCCACTCCCATTCTAAAGGCTGCAGTTCGACACTGGCCACGTTCCCCACACTCTGCTGTGAATGTGACATGCATAAACGATAACCTGTGGATGCCTCATTAGTATCGCAACATTACCATCATGTAACTTCCATAATAAAATAAGTTAAAAACTATACCAAAATGGCTGGTCAAGTATGACTTAATGCAATAGAATACAAGAAAAAAAAAAACATTTACAAATAATACCTGTGGCAAAATAAACCTTTAAGTAAATAGTTTTTTGTAAGTTTGTTTCAATTGTAATCTCAGGACTCTTTTGCTGACAGCAACTGGTTGGCTTCTGACCGTGGCAGCCTGTCAACATCTGTTCATCCGTCAGCTCATGCGGGGCTTGGGGACAGTACATGAGAATATTAAAAATCATCTAGATTTCCATTCCTTAGTTATTTAGCTTCCCATTACTGTATACCATTTCTTTTCTTTTTTTATAAAATATTTTATTCATACAATCATTTCTTTTACTATAGCAACATCATATTACTTTTTTGAGTGGCAAGAGATCAGTCGCACATCATCACCTCATCACAACAATAGTATATAAACAAATGAAAAGAAAAATCCTTTCGAGTTTGTCTTTTTTTCTTTTTCTCAGTTCATCATGTTATAACAGAGTGTGTGTGTGGTACGTGTAGTTGGTGTGTGTGGGTGGGGTGTGTGGTGTGTCTCTGTGTGTGTGGGTGGGCTGGTGTGTGTGGTGTATGTGTGTGTGCGTGTTTGTGTGGTGTGTGTGTGTCGCACTGGGCTGAGCCTATGGAAGTATTGCTGGTCCTGGTGATGTCTCTTGGTTTGTGTGATCTGGGAGCAGATGTCCGATTGGCCGGGAGGGCAGAAACATGGCTGCTCTCGGGACAGGCGTCCTCATGCTGGTCCCTTAACGTCTCCCTCCGTGGACACCGGGCTCACGTCCGGCCTTCACACCCACGTGGGCAGGAACAGGAACACACAATTTGTGATACATCACTTATGCACTAATTCTATATAGAGATAATATATCAACAATGATCAGTTTTTCATTATATACATATTATAAACTGTATATAATATATACAGTTTATAAGCCTTTTTATATACTAAAAAGGTAATGGATCGTGAACTTTTTTTTTTTCCCAAATATACTATGCTGCAAGAAAGTACTTTCATCTCAGTACATATATTTTTTTATACTTAATTCCCCAAGGAGATAATCGGTCCGTAGTCTTGGACTTACTTTGGCTCCTCTACAGCTGCCGTCTCTGAGGGGCCGTTGGGGACCTCAGCAGGGGCCCAACTCCTCTCCCCGCTGACGGATCAGACATGGCGGGAAAAACGAAGACAACGATCAAACAGGAGACAAACGTGGCAGGCGGCCATGACTGGAGAGTGAAACGAGCTGCCTTCAGAATGGGTGAACAGTAGCGCCCCCAAGTGACCATTCAATCAAACAACACGTGGCCCCTGTTGTGTTGGCCAGAAGCCACCCTGTTTAGCTGTTTATTGGGCAAGAGCATGGGGACCCACCTGCTTTTGGGACAGGGGGATGACGTGGTGTTGGGGCCCGTCCTCTCTGGATCACTCTCCGCCGCTACAGTGTACTTCTCCTCCGAACAAACGGCTTTCTCTTCATCACTGTAACGGGCGTCAGCAACATGTTAGTACGGTTGAATGGAGGTTACCGTGACCATGAACCCCTTCAGCACACACACAGATGCACACACACGTAGGACTTGTACAAAAAAGACCCAATGAACACGCAAACCGAGATGGTGAGTGAAGACGCATGCTGGATGGAATAGTGGATTTCATAAGTGTAAAACAAGAGGTGAACAATGGAGGTGTTGACAATGGAAGCTAGACCACGAAACAAGGAAGGTGCAGCGCAAACATCCAAATGTTCAGCAAATAAAAGAAACGTGGAGTTGTCTGGGGTTTGCCCTTTTTGAATAATTTTTTGATTGGTCCAACATTTCACAGTGCCAGCCATCCAGTCTTGCTTTTTATAACCAGCACTACTATAAACTGGTTAAAGCACCAAAATACCCTCACTAAACTCTCTTAAGTGTTTGTTTCACGTGCTAATCTCATGATTCATTGGCCCAATTTAAAAGAAACAAACCAATAAGAAACAACGCCTGCATTAACCGTGTTTCACCAGCGATGCTGCCGTCCCTGGGGGGGTGGTTTTAATGTTGGGTTATTTTGCAGAATTTGACCATTTCTCCATTTTAAGATGAGATCCAAAACCACCAGGTGGTCAGAGAGAAAATTGTAAGTCGTGAACTGAAGCCTTTAATAGTGAAATCAAGAAAAGCTATAGTGATGCCAGAACAAACACTTTGTTCATGTATAGGTATTCAGACCTTACTTGACATTTCTGTCATATTTTCCTCATCAGCCCTGGGTGTTTGATTAAATAAACAAGTGTTCACTCAATTGACTGTAATGATGAAGAGCATTCGCCATAATGGACAAAACATGCATCTGCACAAGATGAAACAGGAGCATTATCAAATGATATTCCCAATTTGAGCCAGATGAATCCAGTTCATATTACTTTAAATTAACATTGGAAATACTTTACAACTTTTTCAAAATCTGAACACTTTTCAGTATTCAAGGTCAACCAAAAACTTTATGGGTTAACAAAAGCTTAACCCATAAAAATGGGTTGAGGATTCATATTTTCCTGTAGTATACGCTTTAGAATAGGAATTCCCATTCATTGATTTTCAACCAATTAACTCTGATTATCTATATGATCCTGTAGGGGACCAATACGATTCTTACATCCCATGCGAGGTGAAAAAGACACACCTGGTAGAAAGACATGCATTATGGAGGGAAAGATGAGAGCAGAAAATCAAAACGAAGGGGAGGGGGGGAGAGGGTTGGATGAAGATGTTACAACAAGACACCACAGCTGCAGGTTGGGGTCAGAGTGGCTGTACATACCGATACGATTTCAACACCCTGAGGAAGAGCACACCCACAACGCACAGCAAGACAGAGAGAGAGGGATAGAAAGAAAAAGAGGAGAGGAAGCTCTGCTTGTAAATGTCAGTCAACAGTCAAGCATCCAGGTCTTACGACAGAAGTTGTTAATGGCTCACACATAACTTGGACACGGCATCGGCCACTTGGGGAGGGAGGGGGGGATGCGGAGGGTTATGGTTTTATAGAGTTATCTTTGTTGAATTGGAATTCAGGTTAAAGACACTCAATGGGAATGACAAAAACAGACAAGTCACATGAAGCTGATTCAAATGTGCAGCTCCCCAAACGTTGGCATCTTGATTTGGTATCCTTTGTTCTATGAATGTTGTGTGAGGAAAGTCTGTTTCCTACTTGGATTGGCAAGTTTAGTACTTATGAATTGAATTTCTTTATACACCTCTGCAAACAGCTGTACCTATATTTAGACCAAACTGAACAATGTCCAAATGGAGAAATCTAAGTGCAGGGACAGCCCCTCTTGGTGAAACACAGGTTTTGTATTTTCCGATCTATTGCTTGATTTAGTTGCAGTTGAAGTCACGTGCCACAGGTTCTACGGCAAATGACTTGGCATACCATTCTGTTGAGCCAGTCTCCCCCTTCACCACCAAATGCATCATACATCTACAGAAGGGCTGCCAGAGGTCCAGTTTCACGCCTCCATCACCTTTCAACTCTGCATCTGCTACCTCTCAGTGTCACAAATATGCATATTTTCTAAAATGCTCGTGTATGGAGTCAAAGCAAAATCCATCAACACGTTGACGACTATCTAGCTGCATTCCAACAGGACTGGAAATGATGGCACAGAAATATTTATGGTGATTAGGACCAATACCTCTTGTTGGATAGTCAGACTGCATTTTAACTGCAGGTTTAAATCACAATTTGCTGCTGAAATGTACTGAAGCCACTGCAAGTTCAATGTATTGCAGAAGAGTAATGAGAAAATATTCACTTTAGATCGTTTTACACCATGTTAAATAGCTTTTAGAATTGCATCTCACTTGCATAATGTTATCCATTTTCAAGTATAAAGGTTAATTAATGAACAAGACATAGAAGGAATGCAGCTTTATCCACAAGATGCAACTGTGATAAATTGGCAAAACACACTTAATCGGCATATTAACACTGAAAGGCTGGTCAAGTTTCTTTATGGGATACCCAGGAATCTGCCCTTACAGATCTGACAGATCAAGCCTTGGTTGATTTCTTTAAAACAATCTAATGTCTTTACTGCTAGAAAGATAAAAATACAGTATAGAAATTAATATTATTAATTGATGATTAAGAATATTAGATTATATATTAGATTAAGTATTAGATTAATGCATAATCATCCCACACCGTTAATAAATATCCAGAGAACAAAAAAAATCTATTTTGTGTATTGACCGATACACATTTTATAAAATTCTGGCCATGCATACTAGCTACCAAGACAACCCTTATTAACCTAGTTTAAATCGAAAAGCACAGATTTACGTTATCTGGAATTTTAAAGCATGACTCACACACATGTGTGACTGCCATTCTGACACCTTGACATGCCAATTGGTGCCCATGAGGCCACTGCTCTAACCTCTTGAAGACTGCCGTCTCAGTCTTTGCATCCACCGTGAGGCTGAGCGTTTCCTTCATGGAGCCGTTGATCACCGTCTCGGTCACGCTGCGCTGCTCGCTAGCCGCCTCCTCCTCTGCCTCGGTGCTGCTGAGCCTCTGGGCGGGGGAGGACAGCGGGCTCTGGTCCGCCGCGGACCACCCGTCACACTCTGCTGGGAGAAGAAGACCCTCAGGTTCACATGGTCACAACTGATGATCCACATGTAGGAATGGCAGAGAAGAGGTTTCAATCACCCTTCAAACGTTTGTATAACTCAAGATTCAAAAAGTAATGTTACAGCAAGGACATTGACCTTTCTGGTAAAACAGGTGATAGCGTTTACTATTAAATGTATGTCAATGCCTTGAAGTGATGAATTGGCATTGAAATTAGGCATGTTTGCTGCTGGCCCTGTGATTTGAAGGGAGTGTTCGGATGATGGTTCACCTTCGGGTTGCATGGGTGCGTTGACTCCCAGCGGGTCCATTGTCTCCACGCTGGTTTCCATGGCTACAGGAGAGTTGCATCTCAGAGGGTCTTTAGGACTTTGAATAGAAAAACATACCAATTAGTTACATAATTGAGTTACTAATTACGAGAAGCTGTGACAGTGTTGATTACTATGGCTGCTTACGCTTGTTCTTTTGATTAATCCTTCAACAATGTTAATGTTTAAAGTATAAAAAAGTAAATATAAAAGTGGAAAACTGGCATTACTTATTGAACTAGATAATGCAACTCCAAATTAAATCAAGCTAATCAATAAGTGGAGCATAAGGTAATTCAAGTTGTGCCCGCAGAAATTCAGTTTCTCGACTGAATTGATGTGATTGATAACATTGACAGCCCTAATTATTACAGTGATTATGAAATAGAGTGGTAATCAGTTGCCCACCTGAGATGGGGGAAGTTGGAGAAGTCGGCCCAGCTCGTCTCAGAGTTGGAGGGGGTAGGGGGGCTGCTCCAGGCTGCACCGGGGACCACTGGTACGGGGGAGGAGAGGGCGGGTGTGGGGGTGCTGTTGGGGCTCGGGGCGGGTGCAGCGGGGTTGCCAGTGTCCATGGGGATGTCTTCAAAGTTGGCTGTCCACACAGGTCCTGAAAAACGTAGACTCAACTCTTGGAATCGATACACACAAACTACCAAATACATTAAATAAATTGCAATGCTGGTCCAGTGCCACGTTCTCAATTGGTCAGAGTCGGAAAGACAACGTAAATGGTCCACCTTTTTCGCAGGAACGGACTTAAGGTGGCAGCATTGTTCAAAACAGAAACTGGTGTTGGCCCAAAATGGTTACATTTTTTGGCCAGAAAATAAAGGAAATTAGCTATGCTATGATTCATGCTACATTTTTGTTTAAGTGACACATAAAACATTTATATATTATATTATTTAGACCTACTATATGCAGCATTGCTAACAATAAAGAAAACTAAGTCGCATCAATTAGGATTCTTTCATTAATTTGTTATGTGGCAAGACAAACCAATTAACAATAGATGACGTACAATACTCCACCCGAATATATATAGGTTATGTTATGAGTAAGCAATGAGTATCATGTACCTGTATCCACATCCATTCTGTCGTCAGTACTGAGGCCGGGGACTTCAAAAGGATCCCTCTTAACATCTTCCTCCTCAGAGTCTGTGCTCTCTTCACTGTCTGTGCTGCCAGAACTCCTGTTTAACACACATTCAAAAGGGGTGTCAGAGGGCCAGCCCCTTTCACTTAATTCTTCAGGGTTCACTAAACTTAAAAGGGCTGATTACATTGTACATCATATCCGTTGTTTTCATACTTCAGATGACATTGGTGAATTGAGCGGACACAATATGTGGATCATACATTTACTTTGGCAGTGAATAAAACATTTTAAAAGCTGATTTCCTTAACTTATGCTTCAGACCATTCATCCTAAAATCTGCATGTTTAACGTGATCAGCATTAAATAATTTATATTTAATTTAAAATGTTTCCCCCTTTAGCAACCTGCAGGTTAGTCTTCACAACCGACGATGCGCTTCCATTATTGGCACATGATTTGTATCATTTTAAACATGAACTCAACGGTATTCATCGACCTCTGGGCAACAGTACCTATGTGTTGATATCCCCAAACCCAACCTAGCACCCGATGCCGTGTTGAGAGATCATTGTGTGTCAACACATAAGGGCTTTGGCTAGTAATTTGCAGAGTTCATTAATAAATTCCATGAGCAGCCATTAAGAGTAAATAAGATGTGTGCAAACCTGGGGCGTCTCTGTGCCTCTGGAGCGAAAGAGACATCTTTTTCATCCCAGATGTCTTCTTCGTCAGACCCAGCCTCTTCAAACTGCTGGATCTTCTCCTTGCAGCGTGCCTCAAACAATGCTATGTTGGCCTAGGAACAACAAACAAGTGGTCACACCGTTAAAGATCACACCAAACACAGACAGTTTGTGAAATTAATTTTCCTCCGGTTCCTATCTTGAGTATGGCTCGACAACGGGCCAGTAGAAAGAATTCGATAATGGTCGCTTTGTAATAACATTTCTGCAGTCTAACAACATCTATAGCAAGGGTTGATTGGTGGGAAACCCTATCACATAGCCAAACTGGTAGCTTACTCCGAGTCAAGGCCATAGTCCATAATCCCAGACAAGAAAAAAAGTCTTATAATACAACTATTTTACCTTGATGTATAATTATTCATTTATAAATAAGATGCTTTCCCCCCTCCATAAGAGTTGGAAAGGCAAATTACCTTAATTATAGAGCAAAGCAGTGAAAATTGAACATAAACACATTTTTTTATATTCAGTCAATGCCATTTACTTTCCCCTACAGGTAATGATCCGTAATATCGATACTTACACTTTCATTTGTATTCAGTGAAAAACTGATGTCTGATATTCTATCAAAGGGAATACTGCAATGTTAAAGAGAACAGAGTTTAGTTTAGTTAGAAACGTTAGGCATAAACACACATGACAACATTCCAACTCCAGTATTGACTGTCCACTATTTGAGGAACCTCCGGGCTACATTTATCTTAACTCTAAAGTGCAACAAAAATTCAGAAAAATATCTTTTTTACATGTCTGCAACTACTATAAATTATAATGTACCCTGTTGTAAGACATTACATTTGCCATACTAAGCAATCTTTTTGTAACCTACACAGCATGGAAACCATTACGGCATTTGTAAGGGTGTCTATCCCATAAAAAAAAAAAAAAAAATGGGGAATTCAAACAAATCCAGCTCCTCTCTGTTATGAGTGGCAAGTATTCACACACAGACAGTCTTCACTCAAGAGACAAACTGCACTAAAAAGGTGAAAATTAATACTTTATATAAAATAGGTGCAAATCAAATGGTTATTTGGGTAATAGCAAATTAGTTAAGCGGATTAGCGTCCTCTTAAAAAAAGCAGCAACTTGCACACCGTTAATCTGGATCATCCCTTCTCATGAGATGTTGTGATTGACAGCTAATAATAGTCAGTTCAGTTAATGGCCAGATTAAAAGATGGAAATGGTTTGTGCAATGAGGGTTGAGTTATCAGGGTGTGTGTGGCCATGGTCAGCAAGGTCATTCACATATAAGGAGGTTGGATTTGCTGGAATAGGGGATAGGGAAGAACAAGCCCCTTGCCCGCACCCCCCACACACCCTTTAAATTATGTGAGCCACCAATCACCAGCATCCCGTCATTGTGCATTCATGACAACTTTCCAATGAGACAAATGTGTCTTATCTTGGTCAATTTTAAAACGCTGAAGTTAAATTACATGGTCAACCCAGACAGTACTGACAAAGCTAAACTTCAAATCTCTTCATCAGTTCAGAGAACTGTGACACAGCTCTGAATATAAAACGTTTTACAAGTCAAAGATTGTCATGAAAGCTGCTATACTTCAGGTCTAAAGACAGTAAAGAAACGGGCTCAAAGAGACTTCACCTAATTCAACATAAGGAATCCCAGATACATTTATAGACAGTTACTAGTCTCTCAATAGCACCCACAACAAAGACCGCAGACTTTACCCATAACCATTAGCTAGGTTTTGAAATAAAGAAAAGGGACGGCATACTCGATCAATAACACATGAACTGTGATTTACCTGGATATTTTAATCTTCCAGGATTTGTTTGTGTGACCAGAGACTATGCCACATTTTAAAGTAATATTACAGATCTATCAAGATTATTTTTCAGGTCACAAAGGTATTTGAAGTTAAGCGATTGACGTAAAGAGCGATACTCCTCAAACTATCTACAGGACTTGTACATCAGAATGCAATGATTTTTTGTTGGACTGTGCAATTCTAAATCACCCATGCTCATGTAAACTTTGTTTTACCACTTCTCAAATGGGAAACGGCTGTGCAAGTTCAAAACGTAATGAGAAATCCTTTCCAGTAATAATAATAATAAAAAACTACTAACTTAATATCTAACATTCCTATGCTGCTGTGCTTCCAACAGTGACGTCACGATGTACAAGCCCTATATACACACACACAATCAAAATCTGGAACCAATAACCACTGTGAAGACCCAATTTGAGTGGGGAACCCTTTCCCAATGTGTTCTGACAAGTGTACCATCCCTTTTCTTGTGACAGCAACGATCAGAGGCACAGTCTAGCCATGCAGGATAAGTACTCACTCCACAACATCGTCCTGGTCAGCAAACTCTTCGTCATTGAAGCCGAACTGCTCAATAAAATTGGACGTCATTTGTTGCATCTGATAATCAGAAAAGGCCTGGCAAAGCCCAGGACCAACGGTAATGATATAGTCTTAGCACTACACAAAGCTGAAACTGAATATGTAATGCAGGAAATAACAAAGGTATGCTTGAATATATTAAATACAGAGATCTAGTTCCATAGGGTTAGAATAGCTCAACATAACAGGCATGCAATAGTAAGGTGCCAAAATGCTCCATTTTAGTTGCTCAGATTTAATCGTAATCTTTAGTACATATCACAGGTTAAGTGTGAATACATGGAATCAATTTGAGCTTTTAAAATGGACACATTGGCCTTCATGCTTGAACAAAACCAGCTACACTGCAAGTTTAGATTAACAATATAAAATGTAGGAGCACATTTGCTGGTATAATAGGTGGTAGCTGCATGATAAAAGGCATACACAAAAATATATATTAGGAAGTCCATGAAAGGATTGCTGTATGCATGTATGTATGTCTGCATGCATGTATGCATATACATACACACACACGCACACACACATATATAGATATATATATTGGTGTGCACGCTTGCATATGTGCATCTTACTTGTTGTAGAGAAGAGTCCTGGTGAAAGCTAGTGTCTTTAAAGTCCACCTCATCATCACTGGACGAGTGGATGTGGTGCATGTTCACCTGCATAACAAATAATAGCTTTAGTCACTACTTTCTCAGGTACATACATTCTACCCTAGTGTTCATTGTCAGGGAAAAGAGTACTCAATAAGCATATATTTTCCATAGTCGCCTTAACTGAACCTCAAAAACAAAAAGAGGATCAGAATGCGAAAGTGAATACATTACAACTTCCAAGTAATTTGGAAGCACAGGCCATACATTTTTTTAATCAATGTGTACATGTTCAATTTGCATTCAACTCTTCCATGTGGCATACATCAGTTCACAGGCCAAAACTGCACATCTTACCAGGTCAACAGTGTTCCTCTTGTTTGTGTCTGACAGCTGGCCAGAGATGAAGGACTCCCATCTATCTCTGTCTTCCTCTGGGAGCTCTGCGGGGAAACACACGCAGCATGCACAACACAGAGGTTGAGTCGTGATAAGTCGGAAACCCGGCGAAAACAGGTTCTTGTTTAGAACCTGGTTTCAGTATCTTCGTCAAGGTTATCTGGTATCAGTGACGCATCTCTAGCCGAACAATGAATTGGATGTTTGTTGGGAGAAAAGCTGAATAAAGATAAATAAGTGGAGAGGAAAGAAGGTCCATACCAGAGATAATATGTTGAATCTGCGGTCCGTTTGGGCCCTTGTCACAGTTATGAACTATAGAGTTAGATATTCTGGTCAGGTGACCCATGTAGCCTCGCCGCCGGCCCCCTTCCGCTCTGCAATAGAAGACAGAGAGACACACGTAAGTGAAGATAAGTTTCTAGCATTATGTTTGACAATTATTAAAATTATCACAAAGAACTAAATGTACATTCAGTTCTTAAGTGGAACCAAATACATCAACAGGCCAGCCAGTGACAGGCAGTGTTGAGGCCAGCTGTGTTCCTCCATTTGGGGTTGCCATATTGATTCTCTCCAATTTAAAAAAAATGACAACCCTGATTTAGAGTCAGAGAAGGAGATAATTACTTTAATTAAATTCAGAACATAAAAATAAAGTATATACACACTTACTTTGTGATCAAAGATGCCATTTGAGGAAACTCATAGCCAGGTTTCTTGGCAATTTACCCTTTCAATGATTGCTAATGCGAATTACTAAATATAGAAATAAATTATTTGAAAATCCATTCACCATTATCACAGACATATATACTCACTGTTCCTTTTCGTTGGAGGTCCATGCATCCAGAATTCTCTGTATAAACCGGCATTTTTCAAACAGCTGTTCGAGAGAAAACAAAGTTGAGTCAAGAGAAAAGTTATTGGATGGAAATTCTAGTGTGGATCTCCCCAATGGTCACAACTGGTTCCTATTATCAGATTTCATTCAAACAAAATAAAACTTTGATAAACAAATGTACACATTGACAGTAGTATACCAACTTTTAGATAACATTTTTGTATTATAATATTGGGAAACCACGTGTACATGGTTGACTGGTCGTTATTTAAAGTTTGCAAAGGCTTGTAAGGTTGTCAACTATTAATAGTTGTAGGTGCCATAATCTCCCAAAAATAGGTCTTCTCTTAAATATGTATCATCATCATCAACATATATGATCAGCCACTAAGAAAACAGGAAATGTGAGGAGAAATCCTTGCAATTCTAAATATGATATTTACCCCTCAAGGGTAGCCTGGCTATTACCAGACCAAGCCAATCGTAGATTGCACGTTGGTCTGGGGAAGCTGCCGTCATTCTCTTCAGCATAAGAGGTGTGATCAATGGGCCTAGTTCAACTGACTCAGTACGCGATTGGCTTCTTGCCGTCACTTCCCTGTCGTCATTGTGTTAAACCAGCCAATAGCGTACCAAGGGGAAAAGACAGCTTGGTGATTTTCTCCCGCAAAAACGTATCGGAAACAGAAAGAAATGTATTGCTTTTCTCCAGACCCTTTTGCATGGCGAACTCAATTCACCGGAAGTATGGGCGGGGCAACCCAGGCTACCTCAAGGGGGCATTTAGACTCCTTGAGGGGCATAAACTATTATGAGATTGAAATACAGATTTGGCACAGCTACAAGTCAGAGACGTACATGTTTGATGAGGATGCTTTCCCTGGCATAGTCCTGTTCTGCATCCGTCTGTCCATTTGGGCTGAGGGTGGGGGCAGGGGGCATGGCCAGGATCATGGCTGTACAGATCTCCACCTGGATATGGAGGAAGTTGTTCCAGATGTACTTGAAATACATGTCCTGGAAAGAAAAACAAACAGTATTAGAAATGTATCCATTTTCATTACTACGACATACGACATAACAGTTACTGTTACAGATATTTATGTTGGGGGCCGACATATCTTGTCAACCTACCCATCTACCTGATCTGGGGCAAATAAAGCACCGTCAGTGTGTCTAATGTGGGTTCCACTAACATGGATACTTACTAATATGACCCCCAACGTGTTGAGATTGATGAGTTCTGTGTTGATGGTGTGCGTGTTGCTCTGCAGAAGGCTGGCCACCAATCGGACCACATTCAGCCTTGTGTTGCCGACTGGGGGGTCCAACACCCCCCACGTTGTCTTCATCAGGTTTTTCTGTTGGGGTTCAAAGAAAATGTAAATGTAAGTTAGTACAGTGCTGTTAAGGTATTTATTCTATAAAATTAGGATTCTTAACTCAGCATCACACATCAGTTACAAGTCATTTCATATAATATAAAAACATCCAGTGCAAAACTAACAACCAAATCAACGATGGAAAGTAACACCATGTGTGAACTTTTTATTATTATTTGTACATTTATTACTATTCCATTTTGGATATATGCCAAAGGGAATTCCTGGCCATGGAGTGTGAATGGCTGCTAACCAAATGTACATGACAAATCCTTTGGAAGTCCAGCTGTGCAGCATATGCTTGGCTCTAAATCTATTCAGTATCCCTAGCAAAGTCACATCTGTTTGCCAAGCATTGAATAGTGATCTTGGGTACCTTGGGAGGTTCAAGTAAAAGCTGGTGAAAGTCCTTGAGTCTGGGCCTGACAGCTTCCAGGATGCTGTGGTTGACTGAGAACAGAGGGTGTGACATTCCTGGAGGACAATCCATGTGACCCTCAAACCTGCAACATAGAAAACAAACATCATTTATCATATTAGACTAAAAACCTACTACATAGAAACCCATCCTCCTAAATCACATTGTACACTACAAATCTAGAGCTGTCAATCTTCCACTATAACCGCATTCCTTATTATTTTTAATACCAACCCTTTTACAGGTGGACCATTTATGTTTTTTTTTTTCATGCAGGCTGTCAGACTGTTGCCCTGCAGCCTGATCTATACACAGAGTGAATTATATTTATTTTGCTTAGGCGGCCGCCTTAGCTGTTAAGTGCTGTGTGAAACCCTGGTAGAATATTTTTTACTATTCTTATTATAATCGACTCTCGAAATTCGTTCGAACAGCCCTGATAGAAACCCAGCCTCCTTCATCATATCATAGACTACAAACCTAGACAATCATCATCCTTATTATTCAGACTTACGCTGGCCTCCTCGTCTCAAACAGCGTGAGGAGGATCTGAATAACGCTGACGATAGCGGATTCATTCTTCTCCTTGTCAAAGATGTTGGCCAACAGTTGCTCCACCGTGTCCTGCCTGATGAGAAGAAATGCAAACAAAAGGTTAAAAAAAACAACTTACAATGGAGCTGGAAGAAATGACTTGATAATAGGAGGACCACAGACAAACAATAACGCAGGGTTTAAACAACCAAACTGAAGGTAATACATTTCTCCCCATCACAGCTATTTGGCAATGCATGTTAATTAAGCATTGCACGCAAACAAATTAACCTAGTTATTGCTTCTGTCCACCATGAGGGCAAACACTAAACTTTTACTAGTCTGTACTAGTTGTCGCAAAGACTCTTCCATTCACTTCCACTACAATCCCGGCAACAATAATGTGTAATAAATGTGTGGATTCAAAAATGCAGGCTGGTGCAATTACATGACTCCCAGTGTAGACTATACACAACCAGGATCATAAAAAGCTGCCTCGTTAAGACACTGCACATTGTTGTGGGGGCGCAGATATCCAGAATAGCAGATGGAAGTTACTTTATTTCACACAAATTATATTTCTATAAAAAAAACACATGCAAAAAAAAACAGTTATTTTTATATAACCAAGAGCGTACTTCTCCAGTGTGGCCAGCAGGGGGTCTGGATCAGAGCTTCCCTGAACCTGGAACATCTGATCTCTGCTCAGTCTGATGATCTCACAGAGAGACTGGGAGGCGTTGGAATGTCTCTATAAAAGCCAGGATAGGCCGTATGAAATACATACATAAGGTAAATATATAACAATATGAACGTACCAATTCAGACATAGTTCAATGCAGGATATACTAAACTATACAATGTTTTACCTGCTGCTTCCATTTATTTAATAATATTGCCATGTGATCAAAACTTTGCCGCAAGGTCATACAATTGTTTTAAATAATGAAATGACTCACGTCCTCGTCCTGACTAGATTGTACCATGTCCACCAGCCTCTGGATTACCTTCTCTTCATTCAGCCACTACAGTGGCAGACAAACAAAAGAGGATGGCGTAAAAATGAGTGTTGGATGGGCCAATAAATACGTAAATAACAAAACACTGAAAGAAAATAATGACATTGCAAACTCAATCAGCCATGGCATTTGAAATACTAGCGCCACATTTTGAATCAAATCATTGTGGTATTCAGTGTCAGAAAGTATGATGAGATGAACTACACTTGCGACTGTGCACTGGCAAAACATACTAGGTACAAACAAGGCCTATATAATAAAGCGTCTACGCACATTTAGCACGTCCTGTCTCAGCTGCTGTGGTTCGATGCAGGTCAGCATCCTGAGCAGCAGGTCCATGATCGCCGACGTCCCGATGTGTTTGATAACCAGGTCGACAAAGTCCTCCCGCTTCCGCAGAAACTCTACAATCTGAAAAACAACGCATGCACACAAACACACATGAATTGAACAACAATAAGGTTATTCCCCGTTTGTCTACAATATATATATATGGTATCCTTGCATCCAAATACACTCTGTGATTTATAACTTATAAAAGTGTTATTTTTAGAGAGAATTGCCCCACAATATGACTACAAATTTGATTACATTTTATTTAGTATGCAACTGTGGCATAATCGCAATATTGCACTTGAGGGTGTGCTTCACCGTCATTATTGCGGCGAGTTCTGTAAGCATCACTGAAGTGCACATCCTCTTGTGTAGTATTGCTTAAATCAGTCTCATGAACCAGGGCCGTGTGGTGGCCAAGTAAACATGCACACAATCACCGTGATAGCCACAAGCTAGGGCCGCTAACTGGGTTTGTACCTGTTCTGGCTTTCGCCCAATGAGAATGGAGAGGACTTTGGAGAAGAAGCTGGCCAGGAGGGGATTCAGTGGTGGCTCGTTTTGGAGAAAGCCGTAGAGTTTCATCAGTAGGTTGTCATCTTCTCCCAGTCGGTCATTGATCTGACCTACGTCTGATGTCAGCAGCTCACACGATATGTTGGGGTACCTAGAGAATTAACTCAAAAGTTTCAATGCTTGTTTCAAGTTTCAATGCTAGTTTGATGCACACTCAAATAAAACATGCTTACATATCTGCCTGAAATGATTAGCAAATGTTTTTTTTATCAATGAAATACTAGTTAAATGAATCAAGCCACACAAAATAACTAAAATATGGAATACAATGCCTGAATGCAGCCTTACTTGTATTTGACCTTCTCCTCTACATCAGCATTGGGTTCCTGTGTGATGAAGGTGACCAGGTCGTCCATGCACTGAGGCCTCAGCAGGAAGTCCACGAGCTTGTGGTTCTGAGCCTTGCACTCCTGGAGGACGTCTTCCTCGTCCATCACTTCAGTCAACGTCACATCTTCCTTCTCCAACAGCGTGTCGATGTGAGACGTGGTGTGGAGGTCAAACTTCCAAAACATGACTCTAAATGCAGGAAGTCGCCACACCATACAATTCCAAGTTACAACACCATACAATTCAAGGAGGACTTGAGTACAATCAGAATAGGCATCCTATCCCGAGGTGGTGAAGTGTGATTGCATCATCTTTTTCATGAATTATCTTTATACAACATCATTTAAATGTTATCCTAAACCTATAGTAGTATAATAGTGGTCACAGTGCGACAGATCTGGAGTTCACACTTGAATGGAGGTAGATAGTTATTCATGTGGTTATGGTAACTCAATTCAGTATTCATTAAAAGCAAACCAGACATGTTTGGAAATTTTATAAATGTTTTTCATGTCCAAATCCTTGTTCGTGAAATGATACCTTCTTTTTATATGAAAGCATTTTTGTGTTCGTTTTTTTGGTATAAACTGTGGTTATTGGATTTCACCCTTTAGATGGCAGAAGAAATAACTGAATAAAATCAGAGATCGAAGGTTTTTGTATTCCTGGTAACAATTAGCTTTTCCATGCCCACCTGCTTGTGTGTGGAGTCCAGAGACTGGAACTGGGGTTAAAATGAGGAGGTGTGTTCTACACTTTGGGAGTTGTGGCCCATTACAGGCTGGCTTGCTGGGCAGAAGGTGGCGACAGACAGACACAGCAGCACACATACAGCAGCAGTGGCACCCAGCAGCTCCTCAAAACATCAACAGCAAACACCTGAGAGAACAGCACACAAACAGAAAGAGTATAAACCCCAGGAAGATTCTTTTTGTGTCTCGGTGGCCACGGTGGAAACGCAGAAAACAGCAACTTTGCCAGATCCAGACAAGATATAGCAAACTATAAGTGCCCTGAATGACATACTATTCTGCCCCCCCGCCCTCATGAGATCTAAACATAGATTACCTATTTTGGAAATAAAACGGGTTAACTTTACCCATTTGCATGCATGTTAAGACCCTTGCATTGTGCCATCTTGAGATACTGACCAAATTTAACAGGTAATCCTCATATGCTATCTGCATGCATTATCACGTTGCGTACATACATTGACTTCAATCTGGATTGAAGTAGACAAACAAGACTCATCAGAAGTGAATCACAATTATAGCCGGCAATACCCTTGTTCAAACCTAAACATTAGGATATAGTGCCGTGCTGCTTTCATTGGGTCTCTACATAAAAGCAAATTACATGGAATAGAACCGGAAGCCTTTATTGTCATTGTGCAGAATACAACTAAATCAAGAGCGCTATTTCTGAACAGTGCAAAAAGACAAAGGGAAATGGAAGACACAAGGAAACACCACAATGGGAGAACTGTTACAAAATGTTTAAAAACTAGTGGATAGAACTCTTATATCCCTGGTAGCCTATGGAAAATGGTACCATCCCATTCCAATACCATCCCAATCTGTACCATCCCATTTTAATGTCATGTTGACTCACAGCCATTACTTTAGACTCCATCTGTCAAGTTTAACCTTGGTAGTTTGCACAGCATATGCTTCACCTCCAGAAGGTTTCATCTACTAATTACTTTAGCAATAGTAATAATTTAGCTTGAATTCATCATTATATTATTTTATTCCTCTACTCTTACAAAACATGATAAAATGCATTTCCGATATCTGTCTTGATTGATTGCATCCCTAAAGTCTAAAGGCTTTTGGCTCTGAATAAAAAGTAAATCAGACAGCCAGAGATGTTAAGACCAAAGATAATGCCCTTTCTCCCCAGCTATTGTTTAACATGGTTTCTATTGAGTCTTTAACGCACGCCTATCAATCTATTTTAAGAATGATTCTCCACACCTTTTCAAAACAATGGCAGAGAATCGCACTCGGAAAGGTATATTCAGCTCATGTCCATTTGTGTCTCGGTCGAAGCCCATATATTGAGTGGGAAATCAGAAGTTCCTATTAACACTGCCGACCAATTTAACTTTTTATTTCTTAGCCGGATGATATATTTGGATTGTCTGCCAACACCAACAGATTAAATAGTTAGGTTAACTACAATCACTGCGCTTGATGGTAGTTAAATTCATTGAAGCATAATCCTAACCTCACTAATAACCACGGGTTATGCTTGTCGGTCTGCTTGTTTTGTGCTAATAACATGTTAATATCTTCAATCTACCGTCAGATCTTTATATATTCTACTATCATACATGTTATTCTGTAAGGTTTTATACGTCTAACGTTATTGCTCCTGATGTGAGGACATCGTTGCGTCCCAGATGGTGTGAAGACACGTTCCACCTGCGGCACTAGTGCGTCCAATGTTTACACTCTCTATGGTAAAGCCATTCTACATTAGAGCTACTCTAAGCTCATTGCCAGAATGAAGACCATAGCCGGGTGCTCCTGAAACATAATTCACTAAGGTTGGCCACAGATCTAACATTTTAACTTCAGTCTCCAATTAGCATTGGGAACGTTGGCCAGAGTCATAATATGCGAACGGACTATGAAAATTAGTCAAACCAACGAACACAGTTAATTACTGTTCAGCACAATAACGTTAGAGTTGCAGGAATCACGTGAAGCGGGCTGCGATATAATGCTAGCGATGGTGTTTGCGTTGACAGCTAGCTCCTGCTAGCTAACACAACTAACATATAGTACAGGGAACGGTTCAAGGAAATAAACGGTGGACCACAGAAACAAAGCCTTTTCATTAGTCTGACTACAATATGTCAAACGGGGTTGGTCATATTCGCTCCTAAAGATCTAACTTGCTACAATATTCACAATGTATGTTGTCAAAGTAACCTTTATACTGCAAAAAAGCAAGATGGCCAAGTATGCTCCTTGCTAGACAGTTAGCCGTAGCCGGCTATGGAAGACTGTTAGCTAGTCGCCAGTTCTTGTCTTTTCAACGAGAAGTGCATCAACTGGCCAGGGTACCTACCGATAAACAACAGCATACAACACGTATCCGGCATGTAGCTTATTCAACCATTAGCCCGACGCCACCACTAAAGAAACATTGACACAACGCGCGACTACGTTTATAAAAATATATTGTTTAAAACTGATTCTGACGGGCGCGAAAACGTAGATTATCTGAGGGTACTTTTCAAGATGGCGGTGTCGTCAACTTCAGCGACCCCTTCCCCCAACTACAACTTACCTATCAGCCGAATACAGTAGCGCTCTTCGTATTGGTCGAGCACCTGCCACTCAGAGAATACAGTGCCATTTTATTGGCTAAACAGTGTGCCAGTTCACGATAGGATAACTGAATTCATGTTTTACAAATCATAGCATTTAGTTAATATGAACATTAAACGTTCACGATAACGTTCACGAAAAAGTGTAACAATATTGCGTTAATGTACTAATTTCACAATATTTAATTTTGTTTAGAATTAACTATAACCAAAACCATTGACTCCACCCATACATTTTCACGGACCTCTAAATCCAACGCACCAATAGATCACATGTTAACCAGTCCTCTATTAGAGACAGCCACTGATGCGACAATGAACATTTGAACATTAGACCTTAAATGCATGTATTTTCAAAACATATGCATTTAAGGCTTATTAATAATGTAACTACATGTTACTCAAATAAATAGATCAAAGCTCTATTTAATTTATATTGCTTTAGATTGGGATTGCGATTTTACAACAGCGACGTCTACAAAACAAATCTGTGCTGTATGGAATGTGTAATTTAAGTCAGATACTTGTGGTCAATGGTCAATGATGACTGGAAAAAAGGGACCAGGAATATTGACATGTTGGCTTCAATATTGAGATATGGCCTTCAAATAAATGCAATCAGAGTAGGAGGGTTGGGATACTTGACAGGAGTGTGTGTGTGTGTGTGTGTGTGTGTGTGTGTGTGTGTGTGTGTGCGCCTGCCTGCCAGCCTGCCTGCATGCCTGTCTGTCTGTCTGGCTGTGTGTGCGCGCATGTGAGGTTGTGTGCATGTTTGTGTTTGTGGTAGAACTACAACCATCGATCTATAGCCAAAATACAATATCCTGTTATTTCATGAAATTATTAGGGTTATAATTATTATCAATAATATAAATTCACAAATAAAGAAAACAGAATTATGTCATCAAGTGAGATACACTTTTATTAGGATTACAAATGTTTAAACTAAGACCCCTTGATTTGGGCAGGTTTATTGATATAGACAGTTCCCTGTATAGATTTGTATGGGATCTAATGATATGTCGTTAGGCTACGGAACTAGGGAACCCTAACTAACAGAACTGTGTGTGGATATGCCCAGTGGCCATTCTACTAAAACAGTAAACATTCAGACTCTTAAACAGTCTGACTGTTCTGTAAACTAACCATCCAGTCAATAAAAAAAGTCAACAAAACACATTCTTTAAAATATAACCTTTATTATACAAAAATGCTTATGATAAAAAAATCTCAACAATGACAAGATTTGTTCGAGGAACATAGTTTTACTGGCACAGTGGTTTGAGGAAAATGCTTATAGATCTAAAAGAGTTGGGCTGCCATGATTGCTATTCTAATTAAATGTTACCTATAGCACAAGTAAATTCCAGCTAATTAGCAGCAACAACCTGGTTACTGAAAACCCCAAAGCTCCCTTCACTTCACACCCAAAAGCAAGACAACTTTTGAAACACACTACAGGGTTTAGGTTTGGAGAAGGAGTCACAGAAAAAAAACATACCAAAGGTGACAAGCAGGACAAATGTGATGCATAAAGATCTCTTGGAAAAGATCTCTTTGAATGGTTTTGGTAGCTCCTGTTTAATCTTTAATCTGTGTTGGGTCAAGATTTGGAGGTGTGTGGATACAACGACCAAAAAGAAAATACTCAAAAGAACAAAATACAGATTCATAATTTGGAAATAGTTGTCTCTTTCCAAGATATGCAACTATGCCAAATATGCAAACCAAGAACCAGCTAACATGATGACATATACAATTACAAAAAACTTTAGAATAGAAACAAATGCACAATAGAAATATAATCTACAATAGATTTATTTTACTGCAAATGTAAAATGTATATTCATGCTCTGATCATATATTGTATGTGGTAATTGCGGAAAACATCCTGTTTTAAAATAATAGTTGTAACCTTTTTGGACTTTGACACCAGAACACTATTAAATACTATTGAGCTCAATGTTGCTTTTACATATTATACTGATAATGCTTATACAATTATAATGAAGACCACATGACAACATATTTCTGCATCTTCTACAATAGGATGCACCTTTTTGTTTGAAAACTTGCTATAAGAACACAAACTTTATCCAATAAGAACTAAATACAATTTGCCCCACCGATGTTGGCTCTTTCTAAATCAGAATTCACCAACTGTTGTTTTGCCCACTACTAGTGAATGTGAGCTGGAATTAGCACATTGTAACACAGATTAGTGTTATCCTACCGATGATGTGTTGCAATAGTATATAACAGTCAAAAAATAAAAAGTTTCCCTGTTCATCCATCTTGAGTTTTTAAGTGCCATGATTGTTTTTATCTTTCATCTTGTCTTATAACAGTTGCAGGGATGACATGCTATGCATTTGATAAGTGCCGGATGAACATTCTGAGCAAGTCTTCAAAGTGGTTGGAATCTGGTTGGATACATGCTGGCAACCGTGGATCAGCTGGTGTCTGCTAACATCGCTTATTTAGCTGGTGACATCCTCCACCATGACTTAATCAGCTGGTGACATCCTCCACCATGACTTATTCAGCTGGTGACATCATCCAACATGGCTCCGTAGACTGGAGACATCATGCAACATCGCCAAGTCAGCTGGTGACATCATATAACTTCGTTTTACCAGCTGTTGTCCTCTGACATCAATCAACTCACACCTATTGACGCCCACAACATACAATGGACGTTTTATGGAGGTTACTAAAAGGCTGAATGCTTTAGAATGACGTTATCCGAAGCCCTCTACATTTGGAGAGCGACCCAAATTAAGCATTTTTAACTTGAAATTGAATATTTAAATAAAAACGTACATATATGTCACAACGTACACACAAATATAATTTTGCATTGTCAAAAATTACTATGTGATTATTAAGGTTATTTTTTATGAACCATTAAATAGATTTAAGATCTATTATCAGAATGAAAGTTTAAATTTGGACACTTCTGTATTGTATAAATGAATAATACATAATATATAGTATGTACACACTAGCAGCCAACATACTTAAACAGAACAATGTGACCTGTGGCGATGGGAACAGGTTCTAATTCACAATACAAATTGCTAACTACCTAATTACAGTTATGTACAAACATTACATTTCATTTGGTATTGTTTTGTCATGTAGTAGGGTTAATTACCAAATAATTTTATATGTACATATCTGGTGAAACACACATTATCGCATTCGCAATGTCTTTTGTTGAAATTGGCACGAAGGGACGTCACTTTTCAAAGTCCCATCGCTGGCTCTCATCCAAGCCCATCCCAGACAGTAGTAGGGTGATGAAGCTTACAGATGTGTTTGTGCGCTGCTGTCACAGTGGTTTGATTTGAGAACTTTGATGCTTCCTCTTTCCTTTTCTTCTACACTTTCAACACATGCCAACCAAGCTGATTGAAAGTTGTTATTTTTTTCAAATTTCTCATCAATTAAAATTCAAGGGACATATACATGTAAAATGTGAATATATTGAAGTTGAAGTACACAGAAGGTTTCACCCATTTAGCTTGTGACGATCTCACCCATCAAACACTCTTCCATAGGCCACGGCGGCCCACTGCCCTGACCCAGCACGGTGATACTTCTGTCCCCTACAACACTCACCGTCCGGACCCCATTCAACCACCGACATCTTCATTTATCTATCCTAATATCTACTGAGATATCTTCAATATGTGTTGATATGGATATATTGTACATAGTTCTCTGCACCACGTCACCCCCACGTTGGGAGGATGAAAGAAAGGTAGGCAGAGAAGCTACTAGGCCTGAACGATTTGGGGAAATAATCTAATTCCATTCTTTAGTATGACCAACACAACATTGGAAGCAGTCAACATGAAAACTGCTCTTTTCTTTAGGCCATGCCGATGTGTTGAGATTCATTTATATTATAAACTTCTTTATTTAACTATTGAATTGTAAAATAAAAATACAAATAATTGAATCATACTGATTTCCATCTGTCAGTAACGGTAACAAATCACCTTTTATTTTTCTTAAATCGCAGCCTTTGCGATTTGGATACCGTGTTCTATTACATCACGATTTCGATTTGAATTCGATTAATCGTTCAGCCCTAGAAGCTACAGAGATAAACTGAGGTGGAGAAGGGGGCAGATGAGATAAAGTGGGTGGAGAAATGGGTGATGATAGGAAGGGAGGCTGAGAAGGTGGACGATGAGAGAGAGTGGGCGGAGAAGCTGGGGGATGGAATGCTAGGAAGAGGTCCCCAGGTCAACCCAAATGTCAAGCAGCGTTCAGCATCAGAGTGGTGCTGCTGATGACCTCTGATTACCCGTCCTCTGGGAGATAAGGATGCCAGGATTTTAAACACAGTATAAATAATCCACCTGTTCTTCAGCCGACTGCCACTAGGTGAGCAGGCGTTCAGTGTCTGAGTGGAATGCCCGATTGGCCGACGTACGCCACCGTACGCATTAGCAAGGCAATTGAGCCACTGCCTGATTCCAGCAGCAGACAATCAAACCATATAATTACGAGTAAGACCCTTGATCTTCCCCCGATAGCACCCGAATCATTGTTCTATTTTCTGTACTTTCTTATAACACAATATCTCCCGGTTCTCTTTTGGTTGTGTTCCCTGCCCCAGCACCAGAAGTCCCTTTCCAACGGGTTTCCCCCATCGGCCTGGCTTGTTGTTTACCACCTCGACGTGGGCCGTAGCGCGGGTCAGGAGGAGTCGGTGCAGGGGGACGGCGGCGGCGGACAGAGGTGAAAGTAGGAGCGCTCGGTGGACGGCGAGGGCGGGCAGCTCTCCTCGGCCGACAGGTACTGCGAGAGCGGCGTGGGCGGCGGAGGGTAGGGGTCCGAGTCCGAGTTCAGGTCCATGTAGTACTTGTTGTGCTTGGAGTGGTGGCCGCCGTGGCCCACCGACACCTTCCAGCGGCTGGGCGCCCCCGAGGCGCTGCCGGGGCCCATGCTGCTGCCCGGGGGCCGCCGGGGCCCGTAGTCGCTGTCGCACACGTCCGTGCTGCAGGGGGTGGTGGGGGGGGCCCCGCCCCGCACTGCGTGGTGGTAGGGCCTGGGGGGAGGGCAGAGGGAGCAGGAGGTCAGAGCCCCGTTTGGGGAGAGCGTCGTGCCCCCTGCCAGCGCCGCCCTCGTCATACTCCGACTACCTGGTGGCTCATGTGCAGCTGGCTGGTTTGTGTGGTCTCCTTGTAACTCGTGTTATCTGTGATAACATCAATCCAATCGAATCTCACCTTATCAAGGGTCGGACCTGCTGTTGGGTTTTATTTGCAAATAAACTAGAGGAGGCAATCAGTGAGGTGGTGCACAATCAATCAATCTATGCCTGCTCAGACGCCAGATGCCATGGTTCGGTGTCTCTGTGCTCTGTGTGAAGGGTTCTGAAGCTGCAGGACTCAGTGTCTTTAAAATCGGACACTTGGTGGTACATCAAACACTATGAACACCAGGGCAGTGGGTTTTTATTTATGTAGTAAATTCTTCGGAGTGTATCTCTACTACCGTCCTACACTTGCTGCTGTGACACACACATTTCCCATCTGTGATCCTCTAGTATAAGTCTTATCTTATCTCATCTATGTCAGCAGTTAGCTACAGAACACTTGAACTTTGAGCCTATTTTTGTCTGACAATAGGGCAGGTCGTGATCGTCATCATATAGGGTTAAACATTCACTTCGAGCAGCCGTGGTTATGTGATTGCCAGGGTTACCTTACGCAGTGCTCTCCATTTTATGAAATCTGATCCTATATTAACAGGACTGCTACATCCGTCCATTACTTGTAGCTTCAGTGTGTAGGAAGCACATGCTGTGAGTGCTGTGGTGGCAGCAGTCCACCTATACTAATGCGGTCTATTTGCACTGGGCCTTGTATCAAAAAAGGGACCGGGAGGGCTGGCAGAACAGGTTTCAAAACAAAAACAACAGAGTAGTCCCCATGGCCACAGGCACATTGTTACAGGGTGGTGGGGAAATCAGTTGAGGCCGGCTTTCAAAAGCAGCTTGTACACAAATATGTGAAAATGCTGGAGTCATAATCAAGTTATACAGATTTAAAGATTGTAATATCTATTTATTGTCAACATTTATGAGTTTGCTGCCCTCTAAAGGGTCAATAAATATCTTGTATAAAACTCATCCATGGGATTGATCATGACTGAGACTTTTGGAACGTTGCCACGTACCAAGGTCCAACCTCACGTTCCAATGACGTGTGTCAGCTAGTGTGTTACCTGTATGATCTGGTAGTTGACGGGCTATTAGAAGAGTAGAAGACCTCTGCATTGTAGAGGGATCGGTCAGTGGCAGGGGAGGGCGGAGGGTTTAGAATCTGTGCACAGAAAGAAAAATGCAAAATGGAATCAATTTACAGATCTGAAGCATCAATGTACTGTTTATTACATGTGTGTAAATAGCCAAATACATTTATTATAATTGATGGTAGCAATTGAATCACAAAAATATTCATGAATTAATCATGAATTGAAAATGACAATAATTGCAACTTCTGGACAAAGATCATCTGGAGAATGGCTTTGTATTTTGCATGTGTGCGTGTTTGTTTTTGTGTGTGTTTGTGTGTGTGTGTGTGTGCGCTTTTGTTTGTGTGTGCACGCATGTGTGTTCCCGCACTCGTGTGCATGTGTTTGTGCGTGTGCGTGCGTGTGTGTGCGTGCGTGCGTGCGTGCGTGTGTGCGTGCGTGTGTGTGTGTGTGTGTGTGTGTGGCTGCAATGCCTACCTGAGGGTAGAAGGCTCCCTTGGTGGAGGAGGCGCTGCTGGAGGAGGCACCGGTCACGTGGTTCCTGTCGTAGAGTGGGGCGCCGCTGCTGCTGCTGCTGCCCATCAGGCTGACCGAGCTCATGATGGACTTGCCACAGGCCATACCTGCACACACACAGACACCAAGGACACCTGGTTAGAGAGATATCAGCCCCCCATCAGCCCGAATGATAGTCTAAAATGAGTCCGCACACACACATGCTTGCTGCTTTCCTGCCTTTTTTTTTGTCGCCTTGGCGGAGCATTCTGCAGAGCGCCCTGGTCGCCCGGGTCTCAAACAATTGCAGTGCAGTGAGCCCCTCTGTGATTAAAGCTCACCTCCAGTAGAGCAACTTTAAACGAAGACCAAGCAGTAAACAAACAAAGTGTTCAGCAAAAGGGCGACTAAAGCATACTCGACTGCCCTGTAACAATCGGACGTCCGGCCAACGCCAAACGTTGTTCCCCTGCATCTGTCTGACGGAGTCTAGCCTTTAGCTGGCCGACGCGGGGCCCCCCGGGGGCCACATACCTTGGAAGGTGCCGTGCTGCGACGTGCTGGGGTCGATGAAGTCGAGCGGCACGTGGGGCGTGCCGCTGATGTACTCGTGGGGGAAGGGGCCCGCGGTGCCCTTGTAGCGGCGGCACACCAGGCGCTGGCACACGAAGTACACCACGATCACAAACACCAGCAGGATGAAGGCCATGAACAGCCCGATGGTGGAGGAGCTGGAGGGCAGGTCGCTGGACAGAGGGGGGTCTGCTCACGGGGAGGGGACAGGGGACATTGTGGAATCAGGGTCAATGGGAACGGAGGCCTGTTTGTGTGCCCTAGGGACCAGACAGGACAGACCGCACGAGACAGGCAGCACCGGACACACATGTAGACAGGGCCGAATCAACAGACAGACATGTAGGACCGGACAGACCGAAAAAAAGACAGCACCGAACAGAAGGACGGACAGAAGAAGACATTAAGATGGACTGGACTAGGCACGCAGACAGACAGGCAGACAGACATATCTTTATTCATCCCTGAGGGGGAATTGTTCAGTTCCAGCAGTTTGGCTCATACAATACCACTGCACAGTGTCAAGTGTGCAGTGGTAAGATAAATATATACCTGTACAGGTCAAATATACAATTCAATTGTTTTCAGGCGGGGGCATAAATATGCAACGCATGAAAGAGTCCAATTGATAATATATCAATGGCTGTAGTTTGATGGATTCATTAAAATAATTTCTTGTTAATTAAGTGTTCTGGACTAAATTGGGGACCTGTATGAAGTTTAACACAAGGCCAGTTTAACCAATAAGATGCAGTACCTAATGTCTCGAGGGCATTTTTTGTGATTTCACTGCATATATATATATATACATACCACAGCCAAGCTCATCTGAGCTATCCGTGCAGTCAGAGTTTTGATCACACTGCTGCTTCTTGGTGATGCACTGGTTGTCCCCACAACGGAACTGGTTGAGAGAACATATAACTGGAAGGAGAGAAGGCAGGGCAGTGGGTAAGAGTTGGTTCAGTGTCTGTGGATAATGATAATGTGTAAACATCATTCTCCATCTGCCAAACCCGAGCAAATCACAGAGAAACTGTCTGTGTGCAAAGCAGGGGGTCAGGACACATAAGGGTCAAGTAAAACATTGTTGTCTGGACCGGGTGTTGAAGGGTCCTAATGCAAGGCCATGAATGGAGATGGGAATGTGAATCTTTACATTGCTTGCCTATCCAAGAGTAGTGCCCAGCCATTCAAGTCCAAACAGTGTGTAGAAAAAGACAACTTTGAACTTAACTGAATAATGTACATTACGCCCTACCAGCGCTGGAATGATCCATCATTTGATTCCGAAATGTTACACTGTCAGTACAGCGCTGGTTCTAATTCAACTGATGCTACTTAACATTTAAAGTGTGCACAAAAACAGACGGACAGAATGTTTTTTAAAACCTGTCCTAACCCACTTGATTCAACTGCTGCACACTTCCTTCATTTGATTGTGGATGAAGTGGGAGTTGTGGCCTGTGTGTGCGTGCTTTTTTGTGTGCGTGTGTGCGTGTGTGAGCCTACCATCACAGTCGAGCTCGTCCGAGTGGTCGGTGCAGTCGGGCTCCCCGTTGCAGCGCAGCGGGCCGTCCACGCAGCCGCCCTTGTCACACTGGAACTGGGACGGGAGGCACACCGGGCAGCCCTCCTCGTCGCTGTTGTCGTCGCACTCGGCGAAGCTGTCGCAGCGCCACGCCTTGGGGATGCAGTCGATGTCCCCCGTGGAGCAGGTGAACTGCTCCGTGGAGCAGGTGGGGGGCTCTGGAGGGGGTGGGGGGCAGAGTGAGACACAAAGGCAGACGCATTGGAACCCGAGGTGGGAAAGTGCTGTTGTGCGTATTTGTGCCTTGGTTTGCATTGTTTCTGTTTATGTCTCTATCCTCTGCTGCTCTGTCACACATTTCCCTTACAGGATATCTTACAAATTATGAATATTAACATTGATTTCAGCTTCTTTTAACAAATAGGTGTCTTAAGCAACATTGTGATTCGTTAACCGGCAACTGGGTCATTTTTCTGCTAAAAAAAGTCGTTTTTGTTTGATAAAAATAAAGAAAGTCTTTAATCTATTGAACGGCAGAGGTTGAATGGCAGCTGGGGGACCCTTTAGACAGCGGGCGTCCTGATTGGTTACCTCCACAGTGGAGCAGGTCCTGCAGGAGCACCAGGTGCACGGGACAGGAGCAGCGCGGCGTCCCGTCACCCTTGGCGATGCAGATGTGAGAGCAGCCACCGTTGTCGCGGGAACATGGATGTGATGCTGGGAAGAGAGGAAAAAACACATTCGCCGTTGTTGTTAGTCACTAGGAAAGCAAAACTGAGGTGTCAATAACATTGGCACTATATGCTCCTTGTGTGAAAGCTAGGATTGTGTATTTTTTTGTTCTTTTTTCAGTCCTAACCATTGAGGGGATGAGAGAACCTCTGGCCCCAGCCCAGAAACACTCAAAATCGACCTTATTAACTGGCTTGTGACGGGTTGGTTTAAATGGGACACTGATCAAAACAAGTGTTGTTTCATGACATGTATCACATTCGGAGAACTCTTCCAGGATCACACTTGTACATCATTAGAGCTGCCATCTTCAGTTGGTAACTATGTGTAATCATATCAGCCAAAGTAACCTCGTGGTTACTTTGCGCAAAGCTAAACCTACCCTCACACATGGGAAGCCAACACCGAGGTGAATAGAAGTGGCTGAGGTAATGTCTGAGTATTGCTCCCTACCGAACTCCAGCGGGTCCATCTCCTCCACGGCGTGGATGGAGGTCAGGTAGGAGATGCGGCCCTGGATGCGGGTGCGCTTGTCTCCGCTCACTTTGTCCACCCTCTCGATCATCTGCTGCTGGCGGTCGATCCAGTACAGGTGGTCCCCCAGGATGCTGAGGCCCATGGGCTGCAGGATGTTGGAGTCCTGCAGGACGACCCGGTTGGCTCCTGGCAGGGACAGCGAGAGGGAGACACAGGTGGTATAGGAAACTGTGTGCACTGAAAATCAACACATTCTGTATTTTGAACTTAGCGGTGAATGTAAACGGCAAATGTTTCAATTTAATGAAGGCAGACCATACACCTCACTGTGTCATTGATTTCATTTCATTTTTTCTGAAGCTAGAAGTGGATACCTAAAGGTACATTGACACTGAGAGTATAAAATGGGTTCTGCAGTCCAACTCCCCAGTATAGGAGGGTTGCCTCCGCCAGGTCGAGGACACTGAACGAACACGAGGGCCAGACGAGCCGACCAAAACGTTATATTGTGACAATAAGAGTGCAATTATTATAGTTTGACAATAAAAATAAACTATGAATCCTACACTATAAGTTGATCAGCGTTTGGATTCATAAGCAATTTATTATTTTTATTTGCAAATGTAACACTTGTCTCTCAACTTTTCATATTTAATGTATATTACTTATAATTTCTGAATCTATATTTTTTAACTATATTCTATCCTCAATGTAAAAAAGGCATAAAGTTCAGCACATGAACCAACACTGAGGCGGAGGGAGGCGTTTACCCGTGAGGTCGCTGCTCTCGATGCGTTTGAGGTCGGCGTCCACCCAGAACAGCTTGGCCAGCTTGTTGTCCAGAGCCAGCGCCACGGGCCGGATCAGCCCCGTGGTGAACAGGGACTCCCTCTCCGTGCCGTCCAGGCTGGCCCCCTCGATCTTGGCCGAGCGCTCCTGCACCGTGGTGAAGTACATGTACCTACCAACAGAGGGAGTGTCACCGGGGAACACACAGCATGGTAGATGGTGGTGTTGATTGTGGCTGGTATTGCAGTTGTTCGTGCTCACGACTATGTCAAAGGCTTTCCAATTTTCCTACGTGTTCTGTTTTGCAAAAAACTAACAAAACACAAGAGCGTCCGGACTGTTTTCAGAAAGGTTGTGTCCGACATCAAATTCAATCCTATACGAAGCGAGCAGAAAAAAATAAACCGTGGCAATACATTCGTGCTCTGTTTGCTTTGCTCCATTGAAACAACAGGATCCTATATCTTTCTTGGGGTCCCTCTCCAAACACGGGCCGACTCTCTCCGTGCTTTGTGCTCAGCCAGCCGTGCGCTCCGGGACCACCGCTCACCCTTTCTCGGCGTTGACCACGATGGCGCGGGGCTTGTCCGTGTGGTCCTTGAGGACCACGCCCACGGCGTGCCCGTCCATGCGCTGGGCGTTGATGGTGTTGGAGCTCTCGCAGGTCCAGTACACGTGGCGGCTGTACGCGTCCAGGCTCAGGTCGTGAGGCTGCTTCTCGGCAGGCTGGGCCGCCCCCCCGCCCACCACCGTGGCCGCCTGCAGGGACGGGAGACAAGAGGGAGTTAGGCATCACAGTATGTATATATACTGTATATATATACACAGGTATCATATTATATATATACTGTGTATATATACACAGGTATCATATTATATATATACTGTATATATATACACAGGTATCATATTATATATATACACAGGTATCATATTATATATATACTGTATATATATACACACGTATCACGTTATATATACTGTATATATATATATACTGTATATATATACACACGTATCACGTTATATATACTGTATATATATATATACTGTATATATACACGTATCACGTTATATATACTTTACACACACACGTATCACGTTATATAAATACTGTATATACACACATATCACATTATATATACTGTATATATATACACATGTATCACGTTATATATACTGTATATATATATATACACACGTATCACGTTATATATATACTGTATATATACACGCATTACGTTATATATTGTATATATATATATACACACGTATCACGTTTTCGGAGCACTATCTGAATCAATGTTGTGCTTCATATATTCATCATCCCTGTTTAGTAGAGTTTCAGAGATCTGAAGTCGTAGAAAACTATTTAGCTGCATGATTGGCCATTATCTCTGCTCCCACTCAAACCTAGTGATGGCAGCAAATAGAAGAATAGCCTTTGACCAGCATTCTCCCAGGTGCTATGTGGAGCTCTGAATGATCGACTGTATGTAAGTCTGTTGTCATTGAGAGAGCAGGAGCGTAGAGCACGTCTAGAGCCGCCTGTAGCTTATAGCCCCCACTCCCTCCAGCGGTCAGTACCATGGTGCCGTCGTCGCGGGCCCGTCGGATGTTCTGCCGTCCGTCCAGCCAGTACACCATTCTGTCCAGCGGGTCGTAGCTCACGGCGCGGATGTTCTTCAGCACGTGGATGGGCAGGATGATGTCCGGGCTCTGCTCCCCCAGGACCATGCGGCTGATGCTCGACTTCTGGCTGAACAGCAGGAAGCTGGAGGGGGCTGCGGAGAGGGAGAGGAATCCACAACAATGCATTGTAAAAGACCCTCGAGTCAATCTGCTATACAACTAAAGCTGATTAATCAGCCAATCGCTCAATCTGTTGGTTTAATTTGATTATTGTGCATCGGTTCCCTGTCTGTTCCAAATTAGACAATACAACATTTGATTCTGAGGTCCCAATCCAATTAGATATGCCAGACCTATGCACTTAGAGCCTGTGTCCTATGAAAATGCTTTGAAAATGTAACAATCCGAGGGTAGACTTTTCCTCATTGGGTATAATGGATTGTTGCAAGCACACAACCGATCTTAGCAAATCTACCTAAATAAAATATGAACCATATTCAATCGGCAACATTGACCCATTACTTGTTGTTCGTAGTTAGCCGACCCTTAAGCCAATTCACCTTCTTTTTAACAATAGTTACTTGGTACCTCTCATTATTTGCTAATGCGTTATCAAAATAATATGCTTGTGTAACATAGATTAATAGCACTTTTCTGAAAAATGATATACAATTCCATTGTGAGTGATTTAATATTCCCAGACCCTGATGTCCCTTATTATCCGAACCAGCTACGACCAGATTTCTCCTATGGATCTGCCTCTCCCAGATGCCTCCAGGAGGCGCCTCTTTAAGCCTGTTAACAGGGGCTGTGACCAGGGCGACCTACAGCTGCAGTTGTGCCTGTCAGAGTCCAGGGTGTAGTGCGAGGCACAGCGGCACTGGGCGCCGGCGGGCGTGGCCAGGCACAGATGGGTGCAGTCTCCATTGTTGAGGGAGCAGTCGTTGGCTCCGTCCTGCCTGGACGAGTGGAACACCAGGATGTCCAGCATCAACTCCAGCTGGCCCTGGGGAAGGGTATGCGATCATATGTCCTCAATACACTTCCTACGCGTCTGGAGTTATAAAACAGCCTCTTTCGTCTTGGCCTCCGGTTTACTAAAGAAAATTTTGACCTGAGTGTGCGAGAGAAGGATTCATTGCACACTGGTTAACTCATCTTCAGGCGATCGGTCTATTAATGAGCTCTCCTGTAGAAAGCTGGAGGATTTCAACTGAGCTCTAGGCCTCACCTCCCACACAGAAACCTTGAGACACACAAGGGGGGGCTAAATAATGAGCCAGAGTGGGCTCCTCACCTGCAGCACCACCGTGCGGTTGAGCCCGCTGCGCTTGTCAGCTCGCTCAATGCTTCGCAGGTTGAAATCGGTCCAGTAGATGAAGTCCCGATACTGGGTCAGGCCGAAGGGCTGAGGGAGTTCATCCACTACGATCTCCCTCTGAAGACCTGCAGGAGAACCAGAGTCATCAGACTAATAGACATGCTGGAACATGGACATGGAAATCAAAACCCTTCGAAAGAAGAACAGCGCATGTGAGAGTGTGTGAGTGTGTGTGTCTGAGAGAGTTTGTGTGTAAGTGTGAGTGTGTCAATACCCTGCATGTTGGTGCTCTCGATCATGCATGTGTCCAGGTCGGTCCAGTACAGCCGGTGGTCCAGGTAATCGATGGTGAGTCCATTGGCCCGGCCCACTTTATCCACCAGGGTCCCGATGACGCTGCCGTCCATGTAGGCCCTGGCGATCCGCGGCCGACCGCCCCACTCTGTCCAATACATGTACCTAGAGGGAGGAGGAACTGGTTACTAACTGGTTCCTTGCTTTCTTTCGTTTTGACCAAGACTCTTGAGCATTAATACGTTTCATTTTGTTTTGATTCCAAAATTTATTAGACATGATAAGCAATGAGATTACTCTGTGAGTGTATATGGTGACTTTACTGTCTGTGTGTGTGTGTGGGTGTGTGTGTGTGTGTGTGTGTGTGTGTGTGTGTGTGTGTGTGTGTGTGTGTGTGTGTATGTTTGTGTCTGTGTCTGTGTGTGTGAAAAAAGGCCCCAGGGTGTATGTGTTGACAGCTCAACACAATGACATCTCCTGGAATAACTTAATGACACCTGGATGAGTTACACACAATGATTGTGGCAAATTCCCACACATGCACACAAACACACACACATACACACACACACACACACACACACACACACACACACACACACACACACACACAAACACACACACACACACACACACACACACACACACGTATACACTGTCTCAATCTGAAAACTTTTTATAATAGAGGTTGGATTGTAGTTAGTACATTACTAGGATTGCAAAAAGAAACCTGCATTCCACTCTGGTGACACAGCTACACTCTAGTTACCTTATCCTGCACTGAGAGAGTGAGCAGGCAGACAAATGAGGTCATAGCGTCATGAGGTAAGAGAATAAATGCAGGTGTGGTGCAACTACAGAGGGTGCCATTGTAACAGCTCTGTTTATACAACGTGACTTAGCTGTGAGTTACCACCCTGATGAGTACATCATTGCTATTAGTTCAACCAATAAAAATGTAGAGCCCTAAAACCAGGACACAATCTAACTAGCGACTCACAGCTGGGAGGTATGTTATCTGCCATTTATGACATGAAAATATACACCAGTCTAAATGTACAAAAAAGGTGCTGTTTGGTAGCTTATTTTTCACCAGACCTAGTTTTTTATTTTTTCAGAAAATAAGTAAATAGAGTATATCTCCACGACTGCAAGGGCTATAATATTTTATCTTGGAACCAAAGGAAATATAACACCTGTGAGTTGAGATTGTTGTGCAAGTGAAATTCTCAATGTTGATATAGTGGAGTGAATAAAGCTAGATCACTCACAGCATAAGTGGAAGATTAAAATAAAAATAAATGTCTTGTTTTAAATTGAATACCACATAGTGCAAAATCAGTTGGTAGCCCTATAGGGCCATAGCACAACATCTGAGTACCCGGGTCAATATTTGATGTGATTAAAGTGAAGTAGAGCAAAGATAGATAAATCTTAGTATAGGAAGGTTTAGGAAAAATCTCTAAATAAATCAATAATTCCAATGCGCAATTGATAATATAAATCTGATAAGACACAAAACCTCTCTAAAGTCTAAACCCTCACAGTTGCACCATACGGCCACCAGACGGCGATGAAGAACGTGTGTTCTAATCTGAGGCATATCCTCTGAAACCAACTCTTCTCTACTATAGATTGACTGTAATCACCATGTTTAGTAGCAAAATGGTGTCTATACACTGGTTTACCAATATACAATGGTTTTATGTGATCATTGACACATCCGGGTTGGATTTACGGGATGAAGAGGTTAATCCATCATGTAATGACTTTATTCATTAAATAAATTGTCCAGCACACTAAGTCATCCATTTACCCATTGGCTGGATCCAGGGCTAACGACCGCGGGCTGTCCAGTGAGCGCGGGTTCTCCAAATCCTTGCACACCAGAACCTGGCGGTACTGGCCGTCCAGCCGGGCCACCTCGATGCGGTTTGTACCGGTGTCGGCCCAGTAGATGTTGCGGCCCATCCAGTCCACGGCCATCCCTTCAGGGTAGTCCAAGCCAAACTCAATGACGTGCTCCAGAGAGCTGCCGTTCAGGTACGCTCGGCTGATCGTCTGTGGGACCGATGATCAATGGGAATCGGTTAAGGAGGATATGTAACACACAAAGTTCACATCGAGGTACACTCTGTGTGTGTTTAAAGAAGCGTAACACACAACCCACCTTAGACTGGATATCTGTCCAGTATATTCTGTTCTCGGAGACGTCAAAGTCGAGAGCCGAGGCCTCTTTGACTCCGGTCAGAGGAATGGCCACGTCGTTACTGTTGGTGCCCAGTGATATACTTCTAATACTGTCCCTGGAAAGTCACACATTCAAACACATTAAAGCAGCCGCACGCCATTTAGGGTTGACATTGATACGTACATGCGTCCACATTGTTGGATGATGAGATAGGGATGAGGTAATGGCACCTGTTTGTGAAGAGCAGGAAGGCCTCGGGCACTACGCAGGTCTGCAGGTCTGGCAGCAGCTCCAGGCCCATGGGGCAGGCACAGCGGGCCCCTTGGGCGTGCCAGAAACACAGGTGACTGCAGCCTCCGTTGTCAGCCGCACAGCCGTTAGTACCTGAACAGAACACATTTAAGTCAGGCACAATAATTCCCTTCATTTTTTACCTTTTGTTCTTTTTCTTTTTTTTTACCTCTAATTGTTCTTGTTTTAGTTTAGTTCTTTTTAGTTTTTTGGTTACCTCAACATTCAGTAAATCATAAAATGTGCTATCATGGCATCTATAGCGGTAAATTACATTTATAGACCTGGAATTATCACTGTCTGTTATATGTATTGATCCTTCATTTCAACAGCAGTTGGCACAACAAGCCGATGTTTACTTTTACTGCAGGACTAACGGTTGCTTTCGATCAAATTTGCAGTTGTATCAACAAAAACAGTTCCCCGAAACTGTTTTGTTCTTCCAATATAGAGATAGCCTACTTTTAGTTATCGAACAGGGAAAACCCAAAAACTGAACTCTCCAAAACATCGATGCATTGAATAAAACCCACTTCATAAGTGATGGCGTAACTGATGTCTTAAGTGATTGTCGTAAGTGATGCCGTAACTAATGTCGTCACTGATGAAAATGTTTGACTGGATTTTGTTGCTTAAGGGGCCTTCATTTTCCCAGACCTTGGCGGGTCATTAAGCTACGGAGGAAAAGTGTAGCAGCAGTCGCTTCACAAACAGGCGACCATGGCTGCCGCTTCAAATGTAGTAGAAAGTGAGCAACTTCATGGAAGTGACAATGTCCATCCTCCTCCTTCTC
>NC_136942.1:12612444-12642444 GCF_949987615.1 Pollachius pollachius
GCTGTTGTTTCTAGGGAGTGTTGAAAGAATGTCAAGAGTACTGTAGCAGGAAGTATGATATCTAGTAAGTTTATTTTAATATCGAAAAGGTGCCGTAGGTATGATTTAAGAGATATTATTTGGCTTTTATTTGTAAGAAATGGAATAGCTATTTGTGAGTGAAATGCTCTCCGAGGATTTCTGCTCTGGTTGACTATGCCTGCTTCTGTATCAGACAATTAATATGTTAGGGCACCTCTACCCTGATTGGTTCTGGGAATCCATCTGGCCTGTCATTCAGAGGGGCTTGAATACAACACTTCTCACTGGAGGAGGGACAGAGGGACGGAGGGAGAAGGGAGTCTCCCTCTCTGCTCACTCTTTTTGTTTTTTCAAAAATCTTGTTGACTTCTGCTCTCTCCCTTTGAACCACTAAAATCATACCTACAGCACCTTTACTGGGTAAATCAAACTTCTCCATGGTGTCTGCATTGCAGCTTAATGACCACACATTGATGCTTTTCTCAATTTATGGCGGATTCAGAACCTCCTAATAATGATGGTTTGCTAAGTAGATGTTCTCATACAGGTACCGATGCAATGTGTGTGAAGATTTCAGAGGGTGAAAACGGCAATTCAATTTCACTCCTGTAGTTGATTTAATAGATTTCACAGACCAACAGCAGTGGACCATTCTAAAGGACAACCATAATAGTAATGGTTGTTCTATGAATTCCAATCTTCTGTCTATATGTTAAAAATACAGATAATGTATCAGATGTCAAGCTGGACAGACATACAGACAGATAAAAAGACATGGCAAAATACCTTATTGTTCTGCCGAGTGAATGAATGTGCCATGTGCAATAAATCTGCATAATCGCACAACAAAGCAGACATTTTGTGTGTGTGGGTGTGTGTGCGCATAAAGAAGGCAATACATCCATCAAAGTGGCCAACAGAGACATACACACACAAGCTCTCTCTCTCACTCACACACACACACACACACACACACACACACACAAGCGGGCTCACATACACACAACTTTTCAAAGGAGGGGGTCTGAGTGCGGCGACTTCAGAAGCTATTTTCTTTCACCATGAAGTGGGGTGGAGGAGGTTTTGAGGTGGGAGGGGTGGAGTTTGGGGTGAGGGAGGTGGCAATTGAAGAGTCAGATTTCTTAAGAAAAAAACTAAAAAGAGAGTTGAAAACAGAACAAGAGGGGAAAAAGGAGGGGAGAATGGCTGTGAAAGAACCTCACAATCCACTGGTTAAATGAGAAATAGGCCTGCATGTCAGTCATTTATCATTCCTTACAATGTTAAGTGGTTGATGCCATTTAGTTTCTTGCTGGCATCACCAGCAAATATTTATGTATTAAATAATTATCCATTTGAAAACTTTTCCATTTTTAAAATACATGTGACCATCAGTGCGTGCTCTTGGATATTTAACAAAGCCTATGAGGTTCCCAACTATCGGAGCCATCTCAGTCAATGACAACACGCCTTCAGCTTCACAACAGATGGACTTTGAAATCCACACTCACGCCTGCATGACTTCAATATGAACCTTTCCTTTGAACATGAAACAACACACACACATGCACACACACAGGCAAAAGTAATGCATACTTCTTCATCTCCTGCTCAAACCATTGCAGCAACAATAACAGTGAGAATCTCCACAAAAGGGGCCATTAACATTTGTCCTTCCACCCTTTAACAGATCATGAGGGAGTGGGGGATGCAGAGCAGGGAGAACAGAGGTGCCAGGAAGACAGAGAGAGAGACAGAGATCAGCACCTTTAAATGGTGAGCGTTCAGCCGGTGATCCGTGACCACTGCATCTCTAGAATGTGGGCCCACTTGCCCTCGCTGCTGCGTGGTAAACACTGCGGTGGTAACAACACGGTGGGACTGGGATTGTATTCACAAGTACCTCATAACCATTGGGCCGTGAGGAAAACCCCAGTAAGGTGACCTTATCCTGGAGGGACATTCAGGACGCCTGGTATGAGTGCAGCCATTGGTACCAGAAAGGAAAGAGAGTGTAAATGAGTGTAAACAAGGCCCGGCCCAGCAGGAGCGTACCTCTATCTTGTCCGTCTTGGCGTCCCCCCAGTACAGCTTCCCAGCGGCGTGGTCAATGGCCAGCCCGTTGGGCCAGCCCAGAGACGTGTTGAGCAGCACCAGACGCTCCGACCCATCCAGGTTGGCTCTCTCTATCTGGGGTCGCTCGCCCCAGTCCGTCCAGTACATGAAGCTAGAGGCATACAGAGAAAGAGTGGTTCGAAATGTGTATGCGTAGGCGTGGTGGGGGAACCATCCTCAAAACACTCAATACACAGAGAAACCCAGCCGAGGCGAGCACCCACACTTACCCACTGACAGGGTCCAGGACTATCGCTCGCGGTTCATCCAGATTTTCGGAGATCAGGATCTTGCGGCAGGTTCCGTTGAGCCTCGTTACCTGTGGACAGCACGGGTTGAGACGCGTGTGAGATCACAGCGTGACGTGCAAAACAGCCACGGGCCGACGTTGGAACCCAGCCTGTACCTCGATCCGGTCCGTGCCCGTGTCGGTCCAGTACAGGTTGCGGGCCACCCAGTCCACGGCGATGCCGTCGGGGTGGTCGAGCTCTGTGTTGACCAGGGTGACGGCGGCGCTCCCGTCGATGCGGGAGCGCCGGATGGCCTTGACCTCGTCGTCGGTCCAGTACACGTGGCCGTCCACGGGGTCATAATCGATGGCGATGGCATGCCGGATGTCCTCGACCTGGGGGAAGGAGACAGCCCGGTCAAGGGAGTGTGTGGATGTGCGTGTGCTGCTGCTCACATACTTGGAAAGAACTATGCCCAGTTCCAAGTCCTTTAGCAGATGTTTACCCAACTTTCAGATATTATAGTGTGTGTGTGTGTGCGTGCGTGCGTGCGTATGTGTGTGCACATGTTTGAGTACCTGTAGCACGATGTCAGTGAAGTCGGGCAGGTCGAGTGAGATCCTCCTCAGGTCGGTCCTCCGGGCCAGCAGCAGAACCTGCTCCGCTCCTGGACACAGAGTGCGATCAGTGACAGCTGGTTAAAACATGCCTCATGCCTCGTCTCCTGATGGGAAATGCACACTATAAAACGCCTTCAGCATCATGTTGACCAAATCTAAATGTATTCTCCATAAGGACGAAGTAACGTCTTGGATTCATGGAGATCCATGGCGGGAGAATCTGAATCCTTTAATCAGGGCATGAGGGTGGAGGCCAAGGGTGGCAAGTTCCTTTCCTTTGCTCAAGCTGCTCCATTAGACCACTGGGTTTTCATATTATTCATAATTATTATACATCATTTCTAATCCTTTCAACAAAAGTTATGCTTGCAATGATTATAGTAAATATATATATATATATATATATATATATAGTGCAGCTTTAATAAGTAATTATTTTGGGCATAGCCGTAGTAGTCTATCCTACAAAAATGTGCACATATTAATGCCAATACAAACGCAATAAAAAGCAAATCAATACCAAAGAATTACTGAAGGCTCCAGGCAGGCGTGACATAGGCTTGGGTCTGGTGGACATTCTGTTTTATGTCTTAAAACAGTTCAACTTAAGGACAAAATTGAGTAGCCTACTGGAAGGCTTGCAGCCCCCCATGGCGAAGTGAAAAGGGGGTTGGAGAGAGTTTCACGGGTTTGAGTGTAAAGATTTGTTTTTTTGTCCTGGCCAATCAAAGCACAAAAACAACCTTCCCAAGAACCCTCTGGAGGTTCTTTTGTTTTGCCGCTCGGTCTGATTTAGAGGGACCAATTATATCACAACACACACACACACAGCTTTAGCCTTTGTATTGGCTCTGACTATGTTATATATCATTTGGTTCAAAGCACTTTCTATCCAGCCTTTCTTTTCTTTGTTGTCTCCAGACTTCACTAGCCAGCTAATATATCTACCTCCGTCTATCTCCAACTCCCTTCCCCCATGGACACCAGGAGTGTGAGGAAAAACTCAGGCTTTGAATGTTAGCAGGAGCAGATGCAGCCCTGCTAACCAATCAGAAATGGGCATTCCTGATGCCAATCAGATGTGACATAGACAGAATGCTGCCGTCTTTAAACAGAGCCAGTGGACCGAGGGCCGAATAAATGAACATTGCGAGAGAGGGAAGTGGAAGGCAAAGAAAGAGGGAGGAGCTTTGGCTGTGATCTTCTCCTCGCTTCACTCAACTTGAGAATTAAGAACCCCCCAACACACAAACACACACACACACACACACACACACACACACACACACACACACACACACACACACACATACACACACACACACACACCTGCCACCACAATAACAAATGCCTTCAATTTAACCAGCCAAGCACAACAAATTAAGAGGCCTGGGTTTTGCTCATTGTCATTCACACACTTAAACAGCACACACACACACATCCCATTTTACAACAATGGGGTATTGTTGTGTTAATTGTCAACAGCAGCTTTCGGAGTGGACTACATCGCTCATTCAAACACAATACACTCACATAGCCTATAGGAAACACACACACACATGCTTTTGTGAGCCAGACAGGCAACCGTCTAATTGTTTAATTACTGTGGGATCAATATGGCTGCTGATCAGTTTGTGTCAGTTTTGGATTACAGCTCTTATTTAACAACTCATAAGTTAGAAACACTGTGGGGGCAAACATGTGCTGCTCATAACATAGACATTACAACACTATACATAGCTAATCTATGGACAAGAATGAATACAGACACATGTTGCAATATGACATAAAAGTAATTCAACCTTCGCTAAGTCCCGCCCCCCTTTGTTACTGTGGCTACGCCTGTCAAGAAAGTGAATACTGTGTTTTCCACAATATCAGCACCAAATATTCCAAAGGAAATAAAAGCACATTTCTGGAATAAGTAGAAAGAAAGCCCAAGAATATGGATTTGAGAGCTACAACACAATTTCATTTGTCGGTGGAGATATGTGATATGTGGAGGGCATTCAAAGCAAGGGAAAGGTTCAGCAGCCCCAACGTAGGGTTCACAGACATACAGCATGACAGTTCACGTGCAGGACAAATATATACAGCAACATTAATGTTCTCTCACAGCAGGGCCAGTCAAGAACCGTTTTATTTCTGAAAGCTCGACATGCCTCCTGCACCTAGTTACGGTTGCTAACGTAGGATTGGACAGTGGCCATTCTAGAGAGGGGCTTAGTGGAAGGTCAGCTCATCATAAATTAGAAATATAACACACCCCATCTTTAGCTCACCTAAATTCAATTGACACTAGATCGATCATCAATTGAAAAGAACGTATGTGATTTAGTTCCATCCCCAGTTTGCCTCGTGGGTTTATTGATGCTAGTTTGTGTGTGATTTTTTTCTCTGTGGCTTCTTTTATATATTGTCACATGTGTGTGAGCATTGTCCAAGCATTAACGCTGGTGCGGGAGAGCGGTTGCTGTGATTGTACATACCGGGTTTGCACGTTTTTCCATCCAGTCTGAGCTGCACTCCCGTGGGGCAAGCACAGCTGTAGAAGGGCTCAACTGGAGACAGCAGGCAGAGGTGGCTACAACCACCGTTTTGGTCACTGCATGGAGTATGAACTAGAATGGTGGTGGGGCAGGGGGTAAAGACAGTGAAAAGGTATGGAGAGAGAGAGAGAGAGACACACAAATAGATTGAAAAAACATATTTAGAAGTAAACAGCAATGGAAAATCCTAGTTTTCTAAATCAGCCATGAGTAAAAAATGTATCCTAAAAAGGCTTCACATATTCACATGGAGAAGGAGTGTTTTACTGTCCCCTGAACTCTACTAAACAGAGAGCCACGTGGTGCTGGAGGACTGGTTCCTCCCCAATGTTCTCTGGTGTTAGAACTACAGCACAGGAACACACACACACACACACACACACACACACACACACACACACACACACACACACACACACACACACACACACACACACACACACACACACACACACACACACACACACACACACACACACACACACACACACAACGTACTGTAGGGCTGTCTCTGGGGTCCCAGCACTTGGATGTCCATGGGAGAGTAGATGCCGTTGAGTATCTCCCGGGCGTCCGCTCCGTTGTGCTTGTTGCAGGCGTGGATGGAGCGTGTCTGCCAGTCCGTCCAGTACAAGGTCTCCCCAGACAGCGTCAGGGCGAACGGGTGGGTCAGGGTGCCCTCCACCACCGGCTCACTGCATGCGGGGGGGGCACATCATACACATGGTGTGGAATGTCCCCAGATTACCGGATATTTACTTGACCTTTGATTAGTACCGCGATAACTTCCTTTTTTTGTAGATTTAGTAAATGTCTATGCGCATGCAAATACAGGTCAAGATGAAGAGTTATTTGTGTTCTTTCATTTTATTGTCTTTTACTATTTGTAGTATTTGATGCCTTTTGACAAATACACAACTGCAGTCAACACGGATGTATGTCTTCTCTGAACTGTCTGGCAGCATGTTCTGGGTTTGTTTTTGTGTGTACCATCAATTCTATATACTTTTACAATTTCTGTTGATTTATAACAGAATTCTCCACAAAGATGGTGGTTATTATGTTACTATCATTCAGCCTATTTGCCATGTACTTACTTTGAAAACATCTTACGTTTAAACGTTTAAATACACTAAAACTCAGTGCTTTAGTGGACTGCGCAAGGAAAGGTAAAAAAAAAAAGGGTGGGTCCAAAGTAATCCCAATGAACCTTGACCAGTGGCTCCCTGGCATGTCTGCTAACTGCTTTTCAAAACAACTATAGAGACATGTTGTAACTCTTGAAAATAGGGCTGAAACGCTTGAGAAGTTTGGAAGTGAGAGAGAGATAGAAATGGTAAGGGTCTGTGCAATGGGCCAGCGTATGTTATGATTGGGGCCATATGTTTTTGGTTTGGATAGCTACCCCCACCACCATCTCTCTCTTTCCGTTGTAATGTCAGACTCACACTACCGATTTAGTGAATATTTGTGTATGTGTGTGCATGCATGTGTGTGTATATTTTTCTTATTTCAAATGAAAGAATAGCTTTGCTTTTTGCTAAATGCCTATGACTCTTATATCTTGTTTTACGAAGAACCTGAGAACTTGAGAACCACGACAACAACCCATGTTGAATCCCCGTCAGAAGGCACACATTTCGAGTCAGAAACAGAGCAGCATAGAGAATCGTACCGTGCAGATCCATCTAGGTTAGCTTTGTGGATGAAGCTGAGCTTTGCATCGGCCCAGTACAGCTTCTGCTCCACCAAGTCAATGGTCAGACCATTGGGCCAGTATATATCTCTCACCACAATCACTTCCCTGAGAAAGGAAGAACAAAACAATCCAAGCAGAGGGTCAGTTTCAAAGCATTAATTGACCACCATGCCACCAGCACATGGTGGCACGAGCAGGGAGGCCTGGCCGGAAGAAAAAACTCCCAACAACAAACCAGTGCCAACGACTGGTTTCTCCAGTCAGGTCTTGATCCCAGTACCTGTTGCTGCCGTCCATCCCTGCCCTCTCGATCCTGGGATCCTCCCCCCAGTCCGTCCAGTACATTGAGCTGAAACACACAAGAGACATCTTCTTAACATCCATGTAATGTTTGGAAAGCACATTTCTGAAATATATGATGTTCATCAAATATATTATGAAAAGAGATTGCACTAAAGGAGATTGTTTTTCTTTAACCTTCTATAAAGGGGTTAACCTTCAATACAGGTAAAGTGAATACATAAAATAAGTAACCCAAGTTTACGAGACTACTTGAAGTACAAACTTGTGTGTGTGTGTGTGTGTGTGTGTGTGTGTGTGTGTGTGTGTGTGTGTGTGTGTGTGTGTGTGTGTGTGTGTGTGTGTGTGTGTGTGTGGCAAGTGGGGTTGAAACAACAATTGCAAAACCTAAGGCCTTAATAAGCTAATAACAGTTCAACATAAGCTCACAACCTTTGAATGTTTTATGCGGCTGTTAATCAGTGGCAGAATTTCCAAGAGACACACACAACTTTTATTGGCTTTTAAAGGTCAAAGGAGGGTAAATATATGACATTCCTCTAGTTTATTTACCAACCTTCTGGCCTAATACAACAATAGATCGATCTGCTGTGACTGGAGCTGGAGCTTAGGAATATTCGGAGGTCTCAACTTCTTACACCCCTTTTCCCTCATTTCTATCATTTGGCATGTGTTTGTTTCCATTGCTATGGATTATTTGTAAGAATTTCATGCAAGAAAGAAGGAATATGGTGGAGAGAGGACGCAGACATGTAAATGAACTCATGTTTACCGATGGGCTGGGTTCAGGGCTATTGCCCTGGGCTGGTCCAGGTCTTGCCAAAACAGGACTTTCCTGGAACTTCCATCCAGATTGGCCACTTCAATCCGATTGGTTTCTGAGTCCGTCCAATAAAGCTTCCTGCCCAACCAATCACAAGCCAGGCCGTCCGGACTATCCAATCCTGATACAACAGCAGTCTGGCCTGTCCCGAGTGCTTCTTTAAACGCTTCAGAGAGAAAAGAGAGACCAGATGAACATGTGGGGCAGTGAGAGTGAAAGAGAGACCAGGTGAACACTTGCAGCAGTGAGAGTAAAAGAGAGACCAGATGAACATGTGGGGCAGTGAGAGTGAAAGAGAGACCAGATGAACACTTGCAGCAGTGAGAGTAAAAGAGAGACCAGATGAACATGTGGGGCAGTGAGAGTGAAAGAGAGACCAGGTGAACACTTGCAGCAGTGAGAGTAAAAGAGAGACCAGATGAACACTTGCAGCAGTGAGAGTAAAAGAGAGACCAGATGAACACTTGGGGCAGTGAGACAGAAAGAGAGACCAGATGAACATGTGGGGCAGTGAGAGTGAAAGAGAGACCAGATTAACACATGGGGCAGTGAGAGTGAACACAGGAACAATCAAGGCAAACAGCTGCATGTGTGCCATTGTTAAACACATCAAAGGAATTTGCAAGGCGAAGATCCTGCATTCAGAAAGCTCTTAAACAAGCCATTTAGATTTTATTATAGGCACAGACCAAAGCTACAGTCTGATGAGAGTAATCAGCTTGCCCAATGTGCCTGTATGCAGCACTAACACAGCAGGGATTTTAATGAATGATTTAATTATGTTTAATAATGCTCTAGGCTATAACTAATGCAAAATATATAGACTCACAATTATTGCCCTAAAAATGGATCTTTGATAAAACTTCATAGTAAAATAAAAAGAAGGTTGATATAATATACGTTCCCACATTGCACGGCGGAACAATAAGCTTGTAGCGAAGTTATTCAAATGTTCACATAAATAGTATATTGAAAGGTCCGGACCAAACATTTATTGTTCTTTTCAGATATTTACTTTGGCGTACAAGAACATGTAAAGGTTGTGTCAGTGTTGTGCACAACCATCACACTTTGATCTGGTCCGGTGAGCAAACACACAGTTTGCACCAGTCTATAATACAACAAAGAGAAACTGGATGTGTGTTGAATGGGAACCATTCACCTTTTGATACATTATCTGAATTGCAAATAGGTACATGGCCAGCTATACGATTTAACATTAACAGTTATCAACGGTATATATATAATATATGATTGAACTATTAATGATTAAGTATTAGTATATATCTGTCTGTAGTTAAAAGAACATACTAGTCTGGGTGATATGACTATTGTAACAGTCTCTCCTGGCTTCACTAAAACCTGTTACCAATAAAATAGTGAAGGGAAGATGGAGGTGGAGCAGCCTTACAGAGTGAATAAGTTAGGAGGGGTCTGGAGCAGCCTTACAGAGTGAATAAGTTAGGAGGGGTCTGGAGCAGACTTACAGAGTGAATAAGTTAGGAGGGGTCTGGAGCAGCCTTACAGAGTGAATAAGTTAGGAGGTGTCTGGAGCAGGCTTACAGAGTGATTAAGTTTGGAGGGGTCTGGAGCAGCCTTACAGAGTGAATAAGTTAGGAGGGGTCTGGAGCAGCCTTACAGAGTGAATAAGTTAGGAGGGGTCTGGAGCAGCCTTACAGAGTGAATAAGTTAGGAGGGGTCTGGAGCAGCCTTACAGAGTGAATAAGTTAGGAGGGGTCTGGAGCAGCCTTACAGAGTGAATAAGTTAGGAGGGGTCTGGAGCAGACTTACAGAGTGAATAAGTTAGGAGGGGTCTGGAGCAGCCTTACAGAGTGAATAAGTTAGGAGGGGTCTGGAGCAGCCTTACAGAGTGAATAAGTTAGGAGGGGTCTGGAGCAGCCTTACAGAGTGAATAAGTTAGGAGGGGTCTGGAGCAGACTTACAGAGTGAATAAGTTAGGAGGGGTCTGGAGCAGCCTTACAGAGTGAATAAGTTAGGAGGTGTCTGGAGCAGGCTTACAGAGTGATTAAGTTAGGAGGGGTCTGGAGCAGCCTTACAGAGTGAATAAGTTAGGAGGGGTCTGGAGCAGACTTACAGAGTGAATAAGTTAGGAGGGGTCTGGAGCAGCCTTACAGAGTGAATAAGTTAGGAGGGGTCTGGAGCAGCCTTACAGAGTGAATAGGTGAGGATGGGGCTACAGTCGCCTTACAGAGTGAATAAGTGAGGAGAGGGCTACAATCGCCTTACAAAGTGAATAAGTGAAAATGATCAATAAGTGGAGCAACCTTACAGAGTGACTTAGTGAAGATGAATAGGTAAGTGGAGCAGCCTTACAGAGTGAATAAGTAAAGATGCTTGAATTAGAAGAGACATCCTGACGGAGTGAATAAATGGGGATAAGTGGAGCAGCCTTACAGTTGGTCGATTTGTTCCAGTGGGTCTGCTTGATGGCCTCCTCGCTGACGTCGGTCCAGAAGATCAGGCCCTCGGAGTACAGGAAGTCCACCGCCGCCGCGTCCTCGAGGTCGCCCACCACCACCGCCGACTCGCCCCTCACGCCCTGCGCGTCCACCAGACGCACGTCACGGCGGTTGGCAAACAGCAGGAGAGGCGAGCCTGGAGAGACAGGGGACAGGGGGGGAACCTTTTGGTCAGGTTTAGCTCCACCAAGTGCTGCTGGGCAATATACTGCCCAGAATGGATGGTCAATATAATGACACAGAATGATCAGAGAACATTAAGAACTAGAGGACCTAATTTCTTGCCCCGTGTATGTTATATCTCTCCTACTTCAACTGCATTCACTGTTCTACTTCTGATGTGTTAGAAAGACAAAGGGACGAGTGCAGAGAAAGGGAGTGTGAGTGCTGTGATCACTATTAACTTCCTTTCTAGAACAGCTCATGTTATTATGTTATTTGTGTGGTTTAAGGCACACTCAATATGATTGGCCAGTGCAGATTATTCTATTCTCTACTCGAGTTTTCAATAAAAGTAAACTGAAAGTGATGTGTGTTAAATCTGTGCCTCTGTCTGTTGCTAACATTTATTCTGCAGAATTGAAACTACAACAACAACATTGCGAACACCTTTTGTCTTGTCAGGGCCCTTCCCACTCATTGTGTTTGCCATCATTAACAACCAGCAACTGAGGCCAAACCCCTAGACAGAGTCGTGTCAAAAGTTGTGACAGTTCTTAATACCTCTCCACCTCTAAAATCTGCCTAGATTTATCCTGGTTTTACCCTTCTTTTGTCGTTCGCTTCCTTATAGATGCAAAAACTTACTGTTTAGCACAACTGGGGCCGTGGTGTAGGGAACACAAGTGTGCCATAACTATCACAATAAATATACACAGGATTTTACCCCAGAACAGACCAAAACTTTTGAAACAGAAATGTAAAGGATATGGGATACAGTATATCTAGATCAGTTCACTTAAAAAAGAAAAATATATAATTTAGTAAATCATCTTACATATCTTAATTTTAACTCTGCAACTATGTCGCTTTTCCACTCTACAACATCTGACATCATCTCAGATTCACAACAACAATACAAAAAAACTTTTTTGTACAACCAGCAGTACCTGTAAATGACACCGTTAGAGTGACTTGACATCAATCCCTTTTTAAGAATAATAAGAATAGCTGTCGGAAGCAGGCGGCTGCAGCCCCAGCTACTGACACGCGGCTTGTGGTGAGGCCTTGTGGCGAAGGCCCGGCTGGCACGGTGGTGAGCTTGGCACACGGTTTGGCACATCTCCGAGCCAACTCTTAATACCCTCGGCCCAAAGACACACTGCCTGCCAACGCACGTCTGTGGTCATAGCTGGGTCCGATCAATAAATTAAAAAATGAAAATCGCTTGCATATTTTGTAGAGTTGTCTTTCTACAATAGCCTACTGGGAAGCAAATGAGCTATTTGTGACCAGTGTAACCGTACACTCACAGAGCCATCATGGTCGCTTTCATAACTTTTCAACTTTCTTGAGCTTTTGCTTGTGGGCATATGTGGACAAAATGCATGTTGTCCACATATTTATGTGTATCCAGAATTGCAGACATTGTTTGGTAAGAGTGGAATAAACGTCACCTCACCTGGCTTCACCTCACAGTCACGAACATACAGAAAAATGTATACACTTGTCATTAAGACAGTGAGTGCTGTAGGTGAGGGGTCATATTATAAAGGCCTAATATGTGGGATATTGTGATCTCATACGGGGTCAATTCTATTATTCAGTGCATATTATACTCGGGTGGAAAATGACAGATCATGTGTAGTGCAGTTAGGCTCTCTGTGCTCCAAGATCAGGATCGGGAATACAAGAATGATGTGTCCCGCACCTGGAGGCCGTATGTAGGCCCAATGTGAATTTCATCGTAGATTTTCCACAAAAATGATAAATGAGGGCCAAAATGCCTGACACCCATAAAACAAAGAAGAAAATCAATCCACCTTTTAAGCGTGTGTGTATGCACGTGTGTATGAACAGCGGAGAAGTTCAAGGGATTCTTAAGGGATTTTAAGGGGTTTACCATCTGGGTGCAAGAAGGATACAAGAAGGGACAATGGGAGTGTGACACTTAAACCGGGGTTTGATGTCCCCACCACACAGGCATACACACAGAAGCACAGAAACACATATGTGGTCGTACTTTGCAGAAGCCTAACCTGGAAACCTCCTGGTAATATGTGGAGGAAGGAAGAGATTTTCTCTTCACCTCCCCAGTTGGGACAAGAAGAATGTGCATGGCACGCACGCCGCACATAGAAATGCAATTAGCCAGTATGCATGGGTGGACTTGGAGAAATAAGGTGGTCTAGATTAGAACTAACTTCCTCTTCTTTCTTGCCTTCCCATGCCCTGCTCCATACTCCAAACTTTCCATCTTCCACACTCATTTCTTTATATCTTTCAATTCCTTCTACTCTCATTCCATTGAAATCAACCTCCTTACAGTTTTTCTCTCTTCTTCTTTCCCAGTAAGTACAACAATCTCCCTTTCTTTCCTTTCTTTCTTTTTTTTCCTTTTTATCCCTTCCATCATCCTTGTGCTCTGACTGCATGGTATCCAAACAGCAGCACAGTGTTTCTGTTCCACACCAGCAAAAAAAACAGAGACAAAGCAGAATATATATTTGATATCTTAAGCATACGACCCCACTTCACCTGACACACATTTCATTTTACAACATTAATCCCAGCCTGTAAGCCTAAGGGTAGGCAATTTGACATAACCCACCCATTGTTTATAATATATTGTTAATTGTTCCCGCAAGGTAATTCACATACATCGGACACTGTGATGCTGTGGCTTCATTGATATTTGCGGATCCAAGCCGGGGGATCTGACCGTGTTGAGTCATGTAATAAGGGAAATCATTTTGTTTGTACGTTTCCACCTGTGAGGTGCATAGAGAGTGATCAAACAAGAGTTGACAAATTAAACAAACATCAAGCCTTTGTAGCAAGATGCGTTCAAGATCACCAATCGAGCGAGTCATTCACGTTCTGTGAATAGAACGGGAAGTGCAACTTGTGCCGAAAGTGTTCACCACTTAAGATAATGGCTTGGCAGGTGTTTCGGTACCAAAGGAACCAGGTGGAGCCTCTCATAATGCCATTTTTATGTTTGCTGCAAGTATCAAGTATACTTCTTGATATATGTGCACTCACAGAATATCAGGCTTTGGCTGATTCAATCCGTGCTTGGCCAGTACTTCAACACACACGCACGCACGCACGCACGCACACGCACACACACACACACACACACACACACACACAAACACACATTTTCACAAAGAGATGTGATGTTTGCTTGGTCTGCTTGAGTAGACGTTACACTACTCCACTGCTTTCGACAGCATGTGTGAAGTGTGCCTAATATTTTCATGAGGTGCAATGTGTGAGCCCTTCTCCCAACATTCTTAGACTATGAGGGACTATGTCATTTATTCACCTCTGACCACAACAGCAAATAAATGTCCATTCCCCACACTCATCCCATCATACTTGATTTGTTCGCCTTAATAGCTTGTAAAATAGGCTTCACTGTAGTTTGCTATGCCCCGTGAGTGAAATTATCTTTTTGCTAAATAAAATTGCATGCGTTTTAAATTGTACGTTGTTCAGGCTAGGCGATAAACACGCATTTGGAAAGCTATGTATTTTCAAAGGCAGAACCACACCACACAATCACATTTCCTCTTGATCTAGAGGGAATATCGAGCTATTTCTAATTGTAGCCCTATATTCTTTATCTAACATTTTAGTGCAAGTCTATTATCGCTTTGTTAACTCTCGTATAGTCTTAGGTGGATGTTGCTTTGACCCTTGATTAAACACAAAGGTATGTGTAAGTTTGTTTGTGAGAGGTGTGTGTGTGTGTGTGTGTGTGTACTCTGCAGCTGTGGTGAGGTATGAACTATAAAGGTTTCTGCTTTTCAACGTTTTTTTGTTAATGTAATAAAGAAATGTCACTGATTAATTAAATTATTAGGATGCAGTGGACAGTGAAAATGTATGATGTGAAATATTACGGCCTGATCAATTATATTGCTGGTGAACCCAAAATTAGCTTTCAAGCCCAGTGTGATTTTTAAGCATATTTAAAATCGCAGTCGTGTGTAAAGCTGCTTCAAAGAGTTATGCAAAACTGCACCGAACAATCAGTAATATGTATTGTAGTTGTTTGTTCTAATAAAGCATTGATATATATATATATATATATATATATATATATATATATATATATATATATATATATATATATATATATATATTGCTATGCTTTTTTTTTTAAATATGGTCTACCACAAATTAAAAGCCCTGGAAGAGTGCAGTATCTTCTTCAGATGTATGCGCTCTGGCAGTATGGCTGCAGTTTAGTAAGAATAAATTCAAAGCATAATAATTTCATCCATCTCTCAGACATGCTGGGAAACGGCTTTAATCTTCTACAATAAACGAAATCCAAATCATACAATCACAACACCAAAGGGTAGCCCAGATTTCGGGATGTATCGCTCGAAGGTCGCAGACTAGACCCGTTTATGAAAGGTTTTTTAAATATGGTGAAAGATACATAAGCAAATGTATGTCAGGGAATGTGTGAATATGTTAGGAATATGGGGATATGTTATGAATCTACCAACAACGTGTCTTAAATGCATATAGACACATTTTACTGTGGTTTAAGTGTTGTTTGACACCCGACACCGACCGCGAGATTATTAAAGATACTAAGGCCCGAACCAAATGCCCCGACCGGCCAAATAGTTAGTTGATGCTCGCCATACAATCCTATTGACAATGTATGTTGGCGGTAAATAAAAGTACTTTTTAAAAAAAGAACCCAAGATGTAACTTGTTATTAAATGTCGCACACGTCACACACTTTCCTAGACAGTTCTTCGAGTTGCAGAAATGAGCCGGAGGAATCTAAAACCTTTCGATTCTAAATATCTGGGCAATGTGCAATAAGTCGCGTAGTTAACTGGTTATAATAACATTACAACGTTTCACAACACATATTTTGATATCTTTGCAGGTAGGTAGGCTTACAAAAAGGTTATTATCCGCACAAAATCCCAGCACTACTTCCAAGTGTCTCCGAGGGCTCCATGTTCTGTTACCATCGTGTGGATACCTTCGAAGGGTGCCCGAACAAACAAGTCAACCTACCGTGAACTATCCACACCAAGCAACTCCAAAGCAACACCAATTCCTTTAGTAAAATTCCCATTGCAAGTCGTCTCCACCTTAAATCCATATTTGGGACTCCATAATGAGCGTGGTCTACTCCTTGAGAAAGGTGTATAGTAGTCCACTCCGCTGTGAATGCTTCTCCAAAGTTTTATTGTAAGAATCCCAGCGATACTTTTTGTTCCGCCGACTCGCGCTACTTCGTACTCCAGGCTGAGTGACGACCCAGTGTACTACATAACGGCAGGCGGAACTGACGTCTATGGCATGCCATTTTAGCTTCGGCCCCAAACTTTATTCGCCCTATCCCAAGTCCAGAAGCTTTACTCAGTGGAAGAATTACACTTAAGTTGGTTAAGGTTTTTATTCAAGACAGAAGATACATCATTATTACAATTGAGAGTTCCATTTTTACTAGTAATAAGTTAATAACATATGTTACCAATCAAGTAAATGGAAAATGATCCTCTGTTGTCTTCACTACAATCGTTTTTTTTTTATTAAGGTAATCTAAATATCTCCATTCATAGACTTTTATTACCAAACATTTGAGGTTGAAATGATTGTCACCAAACAAAATTAATGTTACTCAGTAACATTAATTATAAGACGTATATTTTTATCTTTTTATGATATTTTTTATGTCGATCCCAATGGACATGACATTAGCAATAAAAGATATAGGACTCTGCAATTGAACCTGCATGATGATGATTATTATAAAAAATATAAAGCAATACTGCTAATAATAATAATGATAAGGATTGTTATTATTATTATTATGATCAAAGAGGATAATCTGTCCTGTATTTTTATCCACATATTTTAAATGCCTAAATCCCTTTTGGCGCCAACTAGTGGTTGAAGAAAGTCCACCCTTCAAATTACCTCATGCACTTTCCTACCTCAGTATCAATGATGACTTCTGATAGCCTCTGTAATTATCTGTTAATACCTGATCATCACAATCTGTGTGTGTGGGTGGGTGTGTGTGTGTGTGTGTGTGTGTGTGTGTGTGTGTGTGTGTGTGTGTGTGTGTGTGTGTGTGTGTGTGTGTGTGCGTGTGGGTTTGTGTGAGGCCAGCGCTGAGTTTTAGCTCTAGGTAATAAATTGATAGATATATGGTTTCTATTACTTGCAACCACATAAGTGGTTACAATGTTGACATGGTCTATGCATAGAAGTATATAAAAACTGGGAAGAGGTGTGCGGGTACGACATAATACCTCTCTTTAACTATACATCTGACAGTATAACACTATCTTCTGGGATTAGTCAAGTAAACAGTCATGTGTCCAATAGGGACATGTGAGGTGTAAATAGTGCTGCATAATGCTGAGTCGTACTAATTATTGGATGCATGGCTTGGAACAGAAAAAGGCCATTCACTAAATTAATGTTGTAGTTAATTAGAGGGTCAATGCCCAGGAAACCAATGACTGGATTTCAGCATTCCGGTAAAAAACATCTCTTCAGCTTGGAGCATGCCTTTGCTATTTCCAGCAAGATTGCCCTGGAGGAAACAGAAGCTCAAAACGTATAGACAGAATCATCTGTCTAAACCCTCTTTGGGTGAATGGGCTACAACCTAAATAAGTCTTCCTGAAGGTATGCCGATGAAGATTTTTGCCACTTTGTGTCAATATTAGCAGCAAGCATCTCAAACTATCAAGCCTAAAGACATACTTCCAATAAAATCCTTAAAGAATCCTTAAAAATTAGCTGCAAGTAAAATGATATGCATAAGCCAAATTTTCGGAGAAAGCATCTGGCCATTTCAGACAAAATCAATCTGAAACATCGGTCAACGGTGCAATTGCACAGGAAAGCATGTCTAATGTAACGAAATATCACAAAAAGACAGGATTCTCATAATTTATTTTTTGGCAAATTAACATCTTTCAATAGTGCATTAACACAATGTCAGTTGTTATGGAAATATTAGGACTTCAAGGAACTAACTGGGCCATCAAACATAATTCAATAGTGAACACATGTGCCAGTGTCCATGATCTTGGACATTTGCGTTTACATTTGCGAACATGAGCAAATCTTAGAATGTGAGTTCCAAGTAATATTAACAAAGTCAAAATCCTAGCAAAAACACAATTTGGCAGATGACAGGAAGAATAAATCACACCTGATTTGTAATGTCTGAAAACTTCACACGCAGAAATATAGTGACCTTTTTTTCCGAGCAGTATCAATAGTTGCAAATTAAACTTGAACAACCCACATAAACATACTTTCACACACACACACTCAGTCTTCACACCAGTATATCAATGTTCTTACATGGTACATGCAGAATATCAAACACCAGTTGATCAGAAACAGACCATCACTCAGACACCAAGCTCACTTTTCTGTATTGCGAAGATCTACAAATACTCAAGAATCCATAACATTAATGAATGATGGCTGTTATTCCTCTGGCTCCACAATGATCTGCTTCAGCCAAACTTTGGCGATGGCCCATGTGGAAGACTTAAGTGTACGGTATATCAATGAGAAGATGAAAGGGCATTTTATTCATCTTGGAATCAGAGAGAATCAAATGCACTTAATGATTCCATTTGTGTTTTCTGGTTTGGGGAACTGTTTTTCATGGATACAATAACTCAAGGCAAATAAAAAGTGAATATTGAATGTGTAAAATTATACAACAAAACAAAAATGTAAACAAAGGGATTTCAGTCAGAGCTGGGGACATCGTCAGAATTACACAAGCTACATTCATTTACAACGTTCCTGCAAATAATAATTAAGCTTGCTCTATAATGTAAATTTCCTTTGGTGCATATTATAAACATTTTGAAGTTAGTAAACAAGTTCATAAACTAGATTCTAAACAGAATCATATAATGGCTTGCAAGTGTCCAGGCTGGAATGCAGTATTTGAAATGGTTAAAGGAAAAGCCTTTGCTTAATGTTCAATGAAATACAAAACCCAGTCAGAAATGTTGGTGTACATGTCCACAATACATAATTATGAATTCCGGTAAATATAGCTCTAGTGCATTACCAAAAATAAAGTGGTTCAAATGTTACACTCTGATATATAGAGATACAATGAATAGCAAAACCAGACCAAACAACAGAATGGAAGACTCTGGAGGGAATCAATTGAAATGAACAGACGGATGCAAATAATAAATGGCGAGACGTTACATTTGCATAAGCCCCTTAAACTTAATCAACCGATACAATCTTCCACATGGTGTTCCATCCCTCTCTGTCCCGTCTCCATCCAGACCAGACATACTATGGCTACGAAAAACACAAGGCGCGCACATACACTGCTAGTGTGCAAGAGACGGTAAAACAAACTATTTCCTCAGTTGGCATCAATACCTTTTAAGGCTCAAACATCCTTCTCGAAAAATACTTGCAGTTTTCTATCTTGAATCATTGCAGAAGTGCAAATAATTCCTTACACTTAATCATTTTTACGATATACATTTTCTGCAGCTGGTCGTGTGGATGAAAGACACATTTCAAATTGTATCCTCTACCAAACAACCATTACATCAGGGTTTAAGTCACCACTAACCTTCAATATCCATCCCATAAAAATAGAAAACAATTGAAGCAAATGTATAATCAATGTAAACAAAATGAATTGTAGTTGTAGTTGTATGCAAGGTCTTTTTTGCGGTCCAGCACTTAAAACCTTTACACAGGCCAAATTCAAACCCGTGTATCAAGGCACCAGTTACTACATCGACTATTGTCTGCACTTGTCCAAAACAATTTAATTTAAACTTTAAACATTACCCTCAGTTACTTCTTCCATGTTGTAATATAGAGGTCACCCCCCAAAAACCCTACTGTTCAATCAATGCTGCTGCCTCTCAAATGTATTCGATGCGTGTGATCTTCTGGAAAGAAAAATGGAAAGGGATCCACAATGCACTCATATCATGTATATGCCTTGTAAATCTGGGGTAGGAAGACAATGAACCCAGTTCCTGAGGAAACCTTAGCCAGCTCTTCCTTGCTGAAGTTCTCTCAGCCCTCTTCAGCTCCTAGTAGCATCACCCCATTCCCCATTCTCACACACCAGAGTCAGTGTACATGCCGTTGATCAGGTAGTCCACCTGTGTGTAGTCTTTCCTGCGGTAGCTCTCAAAGGCCTGCACCACAAACAACGCCACTGTGACTACAAAGAAGAGCAGGCCGAACAGCAAGACGGCCAGTAGAGAAGCAGTGTCTGCCAGATGGAAAACAATTGCAGCCGAGATGGTGCTAACATCACTACGAGCAGCAGCCGTAGTAGTAGTAGTAGCAGTTGAAGTAGTAGTAGAAGAAGTGGAAGTAGACAACTCAACAGGGGCCCCGGTAGTCACTGAGGTCTTGGTTTCTAGGGCTGAAGGAGGAGACGGTGAGGCTGGTGGCTGGGGGTTCCTCTCACCTGTGGAAGTCATGGTTGTCGTTGTGGTAGATGGAGTAGTGGTTGTTGTTGTCTGTACTGGCACTGCTGTTGGGGCTGATGTGGTTTGGCGTTGTGTTAATGCAGTGGGCATGGTGCTAGATGCAGTTAATCCTGGCTGTGACCAAGATTCAGCAGTGCTGGTGGGCGCTACAGGTACGGCTGGCCTAGAAGTGACAGTCGCAGCGGTGGTGCTAGATTTATTGCTAGCGTCTTCTGTAATGGGATCACGTGCATAGTCAGGGCCTTTTGAAAGATGGAGAGAACCGGCTGACAAATTGGACCTGGGAATCGGGGAAGGCGATGTGGAGGCTTGGTCCGGCAGGTGTTTCACTATAGATTCACTTGTTTGGGTAATATGAGCAACTGGTTTGGTGGCTGGTTTGGGTGATGACACAGACGTTGTAGATTCTTTTGGGGGGTCAATCGGTTGTAGAGCATCACTGAGGTAAATTTCTTCGGTTGATGGGTTTGGTGGTTGGTTTATTGTTTTGTCTAGTAGTTTAGTGCCATTCGATGGATTGTTGAAGACTGTGAGATTGTTGGGCGGAGAGAAGACAGAAGTTTCCTTGCCTTGGGAGAGGATGGTTCCTTGTTTCAAAGACGTTTGGTCATTGGGCTCTGACACGGTAAGTCCATCTGTTACTCTTGAAGAGGAAGGGGACATGGAGTTGCTAGAGCTGGAATTAGAGATACCGCTGGCCTGCTTTGTGATGTTGTTGGGGAGAGCCTCCCCACCTGAACAGAGAACAATAAAATGTTGGCATTAGAATTATGCATCATTAAAGGAGTATGGATGTGCAGAGCACAATGATAATTCATTTATAATAGAACTCAGAACGCAGTTTTGTGTTCTTTAACTCTAATTGAATGGCATTCTGAAATTATTAAAACATAATCAATTTAATTAGGATAAATTTTAAATCAATTAAAATTAACTCATGTCACCATTATATTAGTTAAGACTAGTTTGAAAAAAACTAGTTACATTATTAATTATGTGGCGGAGAAAATGTGGCAAGTATGCACTCTCAATGATCTTCCAATATGTGTCAAAAAAAGTACCAAAAATGCTTGCTGCATACCAGTGGCGGATTCAGAATGTATTTTATGGGTGGGCCTAGGAATATCTGGATGGGCCTTGGCTTTTTCAAAGATTAAACAAATATATATATATATATATATATATATATATATATATATATAAAATCATGAAGTGGAGAGAACGTGCAGATCGGTAGTACATTTTAATATGCCTTTTACTCATGTCAGAATATCACATAATAAAAACACAAATCCAACACTGCACAGCTCACGTTATAGTGACTACAACCCGAACATGAATATGGACCAAACAAATCGAATGAATTAATATTCCGAAAAAAACGTTCAGAAACAGCAATAATGCCACGGCGGGCCAGCATACTAGGTTTCGAGTTGAAAAAGTTGATTATGTCATCATAAGTGACATAAAAAAAGAGAGCTGTTTAGCCATTGCTAATTGAGGCTGCAGTCTGATGGTGCACGAAACCGCCATCCGCTGTCTGCGTCGACCATGATGTTGCGTAAAGACGTCACTGGACAGAACTAATGAGTACGAGAGGGGTTTCTGAATATTATTATTTTTTGGTAGCTACTGTAAATATTTTAAATTATAAATGTATTCAAGAAAAAAAACTATATTGTATAAGAAAAGACAATTAAACATTAAAAAATATATATATATTTTTTTTTTCCATGAATCTGATTGGGTGGGCCCACTGTCAATCTGGGTGGGCCTGTACCAACCAGGCCCACCCGTAGATCCGCCCCTGCTGCATACTGGAATGTTACCGGCAATGGTATGTACAGACTTGTGTTTCCACACACACACACACACACACACACACACACACACACACACACACACACACACACACTTGAAAGATACCTCCACCACTGGGCAATGTGATTAAGAGGAAAACACCAACAAAACAAATGGTTCTGGTTCTTCATAAAAGATATAGTACACTGAGACACCTCCCCATATATCTTATTTTCTCATCTTCCACAACCCAGCCACTACAATCCAAAAGAAAGCTCTCTGTACGTGCAGGTATGTGAAATCAAACGGTTCTTGCAGCTGTTTTCCTTTAAGAAAACCGAAACAATGTGGGTTCTGTTAAACTATGAAAAAGTGCATCTTTTTATAGAACACCTGTCTATTAAACTGACAATCATCACCGATACAACCACTTTGTTGTTTGGCTTCCATTGTACATAAAAGTGGGACCCATAATAACTTCCATGACCTGAAACCTTTTGTTTGAATAAAATGTGATTCAAACAGTGGTCAACCTGTTTATCACAGAACGTGGCAAAGTTTGTTTTTTTAATTTGAGTAACAACAGCCAGGCAACCTATGGTACAGCTGGAATTGCATAATACATTGCACCACTTAAACTCCTCATCACTTACCTATCCATTAATAAATATTATTACATTTAAATATGCTGGATCCTGGTTTATATTATCCTTAATCACAGACAAGAAAAGAGTCATTAGGTAATCAATTCCCACATAATGCACTTACTTGGCGTGACAGAATTTCCCAATTTTGGTTCCTCTCTGGCTACTGCTTTGCAGAGGGAGGTTTCTGGGAAAAGCATCAGTAGCGGGAAGGAGAAGAAAAGGAGGAGGACTGGAGGTGGCAGGAGTAGGGAGGGATATGAAGACATAATGGTGGAGTTGGGGAACACATACACCCACGCACACACACATACATACACCCACGACAACCAAACACCCTTACATATAGAGCTGTCCAAGAGCACAACACACATTCACAGTGATTGTACAGTAAAATGAATAACTGTACAAGTCACCTGCATTCAGGGGAAAACAGGGGATCATGGAGCAGCGGAGGGAGAGAGAAGATAACACCACAATTAATCAATTGCAAAAAAGCATAAAAAAAGCATAAAGCATAAATGTTTGACACGATCCCAATTTGGGGAAATCAGTCATACGCCATCAAATTGTGATAGTTTGATATGGTTGGAAAACGGACGACAATGACTTCGAACGCAACGTTGCAGTAAAGTTTTGGAGACTAAAGCTATATGTGTTCCAAATAACTAACTTTGCAAATCTCCCACTAGTGAAATTATGTTTGTATGGGCCTAAAATGAGACGTGTATGTAAATAACGATACAATTCCAAGAATAATAGGCTTCAGGAGATGTCTTGCAGCCCTCCCTAAATGTAAACAACGAAACGTGCCAACGTGGAAGACAACTAACCTAGCTTACACCCTAGCGGCACTTCATTCTGCATTATGCTAGTTCAGTTCACATTTAGTTAACTTAACTCTGGGCCATCTTCTATCAACCACTAATGCGGTTACTTTATTATCACATTTAAAGTTATTCGTTAGCGTGAGCAAACGACTGACGATACCAAACGATGCTCAATGTGACAGCTATAATGCTAAGCTAATACAGTTTGCCATTCCTCATTGAACAGAAGTCAATAAGCATTTTAAATTAACTCAGTTCACTGTTTCTTTATTAGCGTGAACATCGTCCGAGCAGTGAAGTAAGCGCTAAAACGGAAACACAGCTAGCTACTTCCCTCATTTCATCACACTAGCAGTTTCGTGACTTACCAGTTCTGGACCGCTGCTGTCTTCTTTTCACACATTTAGAAGACCAAGCGTAAAGTTCTCTGTCCCGGATTCTTATAAACAGATCTACCACCAAGTATGTGGCTATGTTGTTCAGAGTGTCACCGTATAACTGGTGACCAGTTCAAGCGAGGACAGAAGAGCAAGTGACTGTGCTGGACAGATTAGCTTGCACTACAATGTTTTACCAGGAGATGGTGGCAAGATCCACCGAGATGAATCCGACTGCCAATAACAATTTGTTCAAATAAAGTTCGAAAGAATTTGTGATCAGATTGTCATCCGATGTCAATAGATAGACTAAACTAATAATATCGATAGCAAAAGCTATATATGATGTAGACTTACAATTTAATATAATTTATCATATTAATTAGTTTGCTTATTTTTGCTCTCCTTCAAATTTAAATTCAAAAAAGCTTTATTGGCATAGGAAACAAACGTTTACATTGGAGGTAAAATAAAAAAATAGGAGGTCTAAATATAAAACGTTAAATACAGAATATATATACTTATCAAATAGTAGAATATTAAATTAAATATATATGGTTAATAAGACGATACAACAAGTCTATGAGCATTATAAACAGACCTCAAGATGTCTCTCTCTCTCTCTCTCTCTCTCTCTCTCTCTCTCTCTCTCTCTCTCTCTCTCTCTCTCTCTCTCTCTCTCTCTCTCTCTCTCTCTCTCTCTCTCTCTCTCTCTCTCTCTCTCTCTCTCTCTCTCTCTCTCTCTCTCTCTCTCTCTCTCTTACACACTCTTTCACACACTCTCTCACACACTCTCTCACACACTTTCACTTAGCCAGTCCATAATCTTATTTGACGGCGGACGCGTCAACACCCTTGCAACATGGCAACTTTGAATTTCTCTGTTACACTTTTAAAACGTTCAGTGACCAACTTGGTCCAGAGGGCCAATCTGTATTCTAAACCTGCCAAACACCACATTTCAGCTGGGGTAAGTGTAATGTCTATTGCCTGTTGCCTGAGGGGCGAAGTCAAGCACGCTATGCGTAGCAGTACCGATATTGATTATATATTAATCCAAACTGGTGACTCATATCGTTTAAAAAAAGTGTTTTTGTCCATAGTGGTCGATATCCTACGTTTCTGCGTAGTGTTGCATACCTCAAGGCTATCTGAGGACAGCACAAAAAAATCTTCGCAGACTGCGTAGCTCGTGCGCGGTCTGTAGGCCTATTCAGAAATAGCACCCTGCTATCATGACTCCTTGCGACACAAGTGCGGTCGACCATTATTAATCTCGATTCTCACACGTAGGTCGACACGACCAAGAAGAACAATAATTAAATAAACCGTGCGCATCAAAATGTTGATTAATTTAATCTAGGCATATGCCTACATTAAATCGGTAATTTATTAGTTATTATGAATTACATTCATGGTCCTATTTTAAAGAACATTACCAGGTGACTTGGGTTTATGATTACAGTTCCTAGAGAACGCTGCCCACTTGAACTTGTGCCAAGTTTCTATGACCTTGCTTTGCCTTGCTTGGTTTGCTTTGGGCAGATAAACTAAACGTAGGTGTAGGCTATGCTAAACCTATACGTTTTATGTCAGATATGTGTAACTCCTTTTATTTCATTCGTTCGTTGTATTTTTAAATGCATCAATACTGCCCTGCCAACAAACAACCTCTTATACTTTCGTATGTAACAACAAAGGTCAAATTAACAGCATAGCCTACACATTGTCACTGACCAAAGTGATTTAAAACATTCAAATTCCAAACATGTGTTAAATAACAATAGTGTGGCTTGCTTTGCAACCACACTACAGAAAGATAATATGTCAAGGATATGACGAAACAAATAGTTTCTTTACCCACTGATTTGACAAACATATCTTCACAACTTATCATGGCTTTAACACAGTTGATCACAAGACTGCTTTCTCGTAGCCTTTTTAGCCTAATTTTACCACTGAGCCCTTTTTAATTGGATTGTCAACAGAGTGCTGAGGATAGCACCCTAAAACAATCTAGTCAAGTGTTTGGTTGGCACAGTGATGTTGCTACTTGTTATCAACTGTTATCCACCAACCAACTGTCACTCAAAGCCTTCTGCAAGTGCTGCAGTGTCAGTTCACAGACAACACAAAATAAACCTCTTTCCACAGTATCGGAAGAAATTCATATTTCTGAATTTTTTTGAAATATGTTGAAATAGTGTCAATTATAATTTGTAATTATAATTGACACAATTTCACATGCGGGGTGACACTATTAGTCGCTTAATCCATGCAATTCAAGAATTCATGGATCATTATAAAATTAATACTTGTTTCTTGCTTGACAGATAAAGCAAAATATTGCAGACCTCCCTTTGCACTCTGGTAACATGTGACCAGCATTTACTCTAATTTAGAAATATTTCTAAATGACTAAATGATGAATCAATGTATATGAAAATATGCATAGCCCTAGTGATATAAACATCTCTGTGTGCATGTCCTCCCTGCAGGAGCAGGCCATAGCTATGACCGTCATGGTGGTCACTATCCTGGGCCCCTCTGGCTGGATCCTGGCTCACCTGGAGGACTACAAGAAGAAAGACTAGAGCCCAGCGGGGGTGGACGGCCGGCTGGGAGGGAGGGAGGGAGGGACCAAGCAGAACACCCGGAGGGGAAACCAGCGCTAGTTGCAGCCCTACCACCCAGGCTTGTCCTTCCTGCCTGTGTATCTGAAGGAAGAAGATTGAAGTGGACCTTTGGTGGTTTCCCTTTATCATGCCACACTCTGTGTCACCCTATTAACAATCATGTAATAAATAACTTAGCTCGGTTCTGCCTTGTAATTATTCTGCTCCCCTTGTGGATGTTGCATTTGTTCTTGTTTGTCTAAGGCCCTGGTGACGTATAATTATTTCTTCGTACAAGGGAAAAAAATAGTCAATAAAAGGGATTTTTTTTTTCTTCATATAGTATTATGAGGAGGGCCCCTTATAGTGCTGACATAATACCTTTATATAAAGTTCATAATAGAAGCTAGTCATAAATGTTGACCTATAATTTTGGTCAAGTTCATTTAAGGCAATATCAAAAATCGAAATATCAAACATTTCTGTATGGCTTTATAAATCTTTTTTTTTTCCTTAATCGCCGACTGGATGATCAATAAAAAACTTTTGTCCGTTTGACAGTTGCAGCAAAAATTAATAGTTTCTAATGTGTTTATTCAGAAACTAGCAAAACCGGTAAAAGAGAGAGATAAAAAGTGTTTTACCTGTTAACCAAGAGACCCCTGTCCACTGTCCAACTATCTAAATCACCAAGATGCGCAAATGCAAAACAACCTTTGAATCCTACTATTCCAGTCAATATTCACACACTTGAATAGTGCACTGACTTAATAATGTTCTGTTTAAAAGACAGACATACAGACTATAGACCATAGCATGGTAACCATCTTGTAAAAAATGACGGACAAAATTTTAATATGAAGTTTTTACTTTAAATACATCCCACATTGGTTTGTTAGGTAAGTTGCTGAGGAAAAAATTACAATGACCATATCAATGGTTAAATATAAATGATCTTTAAACATTCTTTCATTCTCATTCTGCATATGCAACACATTTCCATTACAACTAAAATACAATATTTCTCGCTCTATGTTAAAAAAAAGATTGTGATGCCACATATCCATGAGGAAAAATACTTACTAAAATACTATCTAAATATAGTTTAATATAATAAAATATGAATAAAGCTAATACATTTTGCACAAAACCTGTTAAGTTACACAGAGCATTAACAGACCTTTAAAAGGTTTTTTAGAACAGATTCATGTGTCAACTCATAGATTTAGGATATAGGATAAAGTACTGTTCAAAATATTAAAGGTACAGTAGATTCCAAAATATTGCATGGGTTATGGCTGATTCAATATTTATCATTTTACAAGTAGAATGTATCTCAAATGATCAATGTGTGCATGTTCATGTAATTTTCTATCCTGGTGGTTTCATAACCCAACATATCACTCATGCCGTGGGGACCAACATTAGTTAAATTAAAGGCTTGTCATGAATTGTTCAATTACTAACAGTGGTGTTGATGTATGCCAATAGAGAAATGGATGACCAGTCCTGAAACATGACTGGTCCTCTGGAGGGGAAAAAAGTCAGGTTTAGATTTATGAGCAAGCTTTGGCTTTTCAAAGTCATTTTTATGTTCAAATCTATTTATCATGAATGTAGCAGTTCAAATCATGTCTCAAACCCTTCAGAAAGGTTGGATCCCATCAAGCCCCTTTCAGTGGTCCTCACGATGTGATAAAAACGGCTGTGGGTGAGTGAGTGAGCATCTGTGCATGCGTTTTCATGTGCGTCCTAAGTGTGTTGACTAATTGCCCTCATCGCTGTCTGAGCCAGGTGGTTGGGTCCGGGGCTGGACATGTGGATTGTGGACCAGCCTTTGCATGTCATCCTGGTTCAATTCAGTTATCCGACCATCCACTCCCAGCTGCATCGGCTGAATGATATTGTTCCTGTAGAGTCACCGACCAATTGAGCAACACATAGAGAGATTAGAGAAGTGATTCAATCAATACAATTGACATTGTCAAAAACGTATCCAATAAAAGTAAAGAATAAAGCGGGTCAATGCTAATCTGAGTATTTCATAGGCAACACTTGTTTAAGAAGAAAATTGCGATGAAATTAAAACACATTCAACCACATATAATCAATCGGCTAATGTGGAGGTGAGTGTGGTTCGGTGCTGTCTGGGGCAGAGAGAAGATGGGTGTGGCTTTTGACATCGAACTAGAAGACAGGTAATGTGCGGCAGGTGTTGTTAATTACTATAACCTGCCCTCTCTTTAAAACAGAGCAAGAGATGGATCCAAGGGGGGGGGAAAGTGAGGTCGGACAGAGTGTGAGATATTATTTGTGTCAAGGTTAAATAAGCTGAAGCCGTGTTTTTAGTTACAACTATTCATAATATGACCAAACCACTTGACCAGCTGGTTCTCTGTCACACCACACCACTGCTCAGTGGGAGCCCAAACAGGCAACCCTAAGACTGGAAGGGGAATGCTGAGGCAGCTGGCAATGGGAGTGAGTTTTAACCTGGAGGACACCTCTCACACATACACAATAGGAATGGACAGAGTAGTCCAGATAAAGGCAAATGTAGTTAAATTTGATGCTGGAAATTGAAATTGTATGAGAGAGGTCTGAGACTCATAATAATTCCTTTACAACTATCATGGAATGCCTCCCCTAAACTCAAATCATTGTTATTAATGTTATGTACTGTGGCCCTGGATCAAATCTGCCAAGGTTGTATAGAGCATGGGCATTCTACTCTTGGAAAGGTCGACTTAACATCTAGCTGTATGTGTCGCAATTTCTTCCAATGGTTATTCATTGTGTGCGTGCGTGTGTGTGTGTGTGAGATAGCGTTTGTGTTTACCTGGACAGTTTGTCAAACATGCTGACCAGCTTCATGGCTTCATACTCCTTCTGTTCCTCTGTCATTCCCTCCATGGGGTTGGACTGTTCCTCTTCAACCACGCCCGTCACTGGGTTGATTCTGGAGAGAATGGAAGAGAATATGTCACCTATGACATATACTTTTTTGGGGGGGTTTTAATTTTTTTAAAAAATTTTTAGGATTATGAGTTACTGCCTGGAGATCAGCAAGTTGTTTGTATTTATTTTTCTTTTACAATTCAATAGTTAAACAAAGATCTTATAATATCAATTAATCTCAACATACTGTATAGGCCTGGCCTAAAGGAAAGAGAAGTTAATATGTTGACTGCTTCCAATATCGTGTGTTTCATACTATAAAATGATT
>NC_136942.1:12644944-12747444 GCF_949987615.1 Pollachius pollachius
GAGTAGCGATTGGATGCAAAGGAATGAGCAATGTTCCTCCCTTGGTTTCATTTTGGTCCTAAGCACTACCTAGGTGGCTGCAGAAGAAGCATTTAGCAGCTAGAGTTTAGAACCAAGATGGTCTCTAGATGAGTAAGGCCAATGGGAAGGATGCAATTAAAAGAGGAATAACATTTAACACTTCTTTCAGGCTGATAGTTAGTTAGTAATAGGACTGTATGTACACCCAAAATCATATGATTACACGTGTGGACATAATTTTGGAATCAGAAGCCGATTTTTTACTTTAGTTGGATACAGGTCAATCAGTATCTCTCTTGCACTAGCCAGGGTGTTTATTTCTCGTGGGGTTCTTGTCCATTTGAGAGCTTGACATTAGAGTTACCTTGTGTTCCCTTATGTACAATCTAACACAAACCACAAATGTGTTACAAGAAGTTGAGAATCCAGATTCAGTAGGAGCATGCTGGGTGCGTGAGGGTGCCCACCTGTGGAGCTCTTCTGTGCGTTCCTCTCCCTCTGCACAGCTCATGAGACAGTGCCTCAGTATGGCTCCCAGGTGCCTGTACTCTGCAGCGTCCTCCTACATATGCACGCACAAACACCTCACTGATTTACATTTATGATACATTTCCATGGACGAGTTATAGTTGCCTTAAGCTCATAGTGTAATTCCTCAAGGCCAAGTCTTATTTCAGTGTATAGATTTTTATCATAATCGTTCAAATATTACACAAAGATTTAGCCAACTGACTATGTGCCAGCAGGTGGAGGCCTTACTTCATGTTATATATTCAATGAGTTGCAATGTTAGAAGGCAATATTGGCAAATACCCAGAAACCCATTAGGAGCCCAAATTCAGTGTTATTTTTGTTACGTTGTCTCTGTAAAATATGAGGCATCATCTGCTACTTCCAACAATAAAAGCTTTCCCAGAGTGGTAGTTATCTATCAAGCCTTTGTCCACGCCGCTCACACATAGTCCTTTGGAACCAAACACGTCAGTTTTCACTTTTTTCTCCTTCTTGAGTTCTCTTTCTAAATCAGGGATTTACATAACCTTTAGGCTGGGGTGGGGCATTTGTTTTCAGAAGCAGTTTTTCACATTTGTTAAATTATCTTTACATCCAGACAGCAATCAATAAATCAAATGCTCAATTCAATGATTGGATTGCCAACGTGCCAGTCTCCCTACCTTACAGGCTACCTGTGCTGCTCTGCCAGTGCATGACTGGAGTCTACCACAATGAGAGACAGACCTACTGCTGAAGCTAGCGAGCTACCCACTTATGTGTTTGGGGCATTGGCTTGGGAATTTTGCAAGGTTTTTGGTTGGATACTTTCAAAATCTAGCTTACTCTCGCTGGTTTCTCAAAATTGCATACCCTAGCTTTGTTGACATACTGAACTGCCTTGCACTGTATTTATATTTATATTGAAATCTTAAATCTCTGACTGTATATTGACTGCACTGATATTGCACCATTTCTAACCTCTCTTAAATTGTTATTGTATATTCTTTTTTGCAAATTAGTATATTATATTGTATTGTTGTACTGTATACATAACAGTATATTTATATTTTGTACTGTTCTTTCTGTTTTGTGTTTTCTTTTATATATTAACAATAGGTTATGTGAGTGTTGTATTTTGAGAGCAAAGGGTTAACCAAAGTCAAATTCCTTGTTTGTTACGCAAACCTGGCCAATAAAGCTGAATCTGAATCTGAATACCAGGTTAAATAAAGTTTAAATAAAAATAAAACATCCATAATCACCTCGTCGACCTCGCTCTTCGCAGTGTTGAAGGTGATGTTGAACAGAATCTTTAGGATCTCCATGGCTCGCTCTGTCTGCTCTCTGCTGAGAGGAGGAAGCTCTTCTGGAGGAACGCCTTCTGAGCCCGCCCGGGCACTCTCAAAGGTATCAGGCCAACACAATCCTAATGTGGCGTCCAACTGGTTACCTGTAAGGAGAGCGAATATTCAATATTGTCTTACACACACACACACACACACACACACACACACACACACACACACACACACACACACACACACACACACACACACACACACACACACACACACACACACACTAACTAGACTAAAACCAAACACACAGTACAGGTTATGTTTTCATGATTGTATGAAATGTGTGCAAAGTGAACCATTTCTAACTGACTCCTACACGTAATTTATGGGCTATAGAGTTAACTGCAAGGCAATGTCAGTAATGAAAAATGGTGAACCCTGATGTGTGAGGTAGACTGGTTACCGAGGAGGCTGATGCCATGTAGCTCTTTGGCCAGCTGGGCTCTGACGTCCACTCTAAGAGCCGTGAGCAGAAAGGTGAGACGCAGGTCAAAGAAACGGACCTGTGCAGGGAGGGAACATTAAATGTTGATATATATTTTGTTGAGAGATGAACAGAAAATATATTTTTGTTGAGATAAAGTGACATAAAATAGATATAACTTCTGACTGAATGTGATAAGAGATTATTTAAATCATAAAGAAGATAAAGAAACAATTGTGCAATTGTAAAATTGCAATGCATTTTATAAAATTGTGGACATAAGTTTGCATCTCGTATATCAGTCCTATTGAAACCAAAATCATCCCTTCAGCAATCCACTGGCCACACCGTACACTCATCTATTCCTAGAAACCAGGAGTGATGCTTGTCTTTTTATTGTGTTGCGTGTACCATCCATACCTCGTGGGTCCATGTGGGATCGTGACACTGTTTAAGTCTCTCCGCAATGCCTTTCATGAGCTGTAGCTCTTCCGCTACCACCTAATAAGAAATGGATTCAGAATCTGTGTAGATTGTACTTCTTTTTACACAAAGTCACGAGTGCTGTTTAAATGGATGTTTTGACTAAAGTCAAGGTTTAAAGAGAACAAACAGAGGAACAGAAAGAGATGGACCTGTGCAGTGTGATTGTGCAGCAGGATGTTGCAGAGGGACTTGAGCGCCTCCACGATTACTTCCACATCTGGGTTTTCCGACGCATTGTTTGGCGACTTTGTTTCTCCCACAGACACATTTGGCCCTTCCTCTGCACCTCCTTTGGAGAGTTCAAAAACATAGAAAAACAATTCTTATTAAATTTGTATGGTTATTTCCTGGCGGAAATCAAAATCTTGAATTTAAATATCAAGCGGCACATAGAGTAGGCCCAGTACAGTTCAAATTTCTATAATAAGTGGAAAAAATTGAAATAAATACATTCAATTCATTCAAAATAAATACTAAATAAATATATATTATTTTACCTTGTCCCATCTCTGCAGTGCCGATGCCAGCTATGGCCGCCAGGGTGGCCATGGCAGAGTGGTTGACGAAGGGCCCCAGGCAGTGCTTGTCCCGGGACAGAATGCGCACAGTCTCCACACACGCCAGCTGACAGGAAGGCTGCAGCTCCCTGATCAGGAAGCCAAGCACCAGCTCCCCAAGACGCTGAAGACAAACGCACTATCCATTCACTGTGCTATGATGTTAGCTATGTGTTTCTGCAGCGGGTACTGGACTTCAATCATTTCTCCTCTATAGTCACTTTCAGTCAAATAATACTGATGTCCAAATCGAACTCATCTAACTCTAACTCATGCCTTTTTCCCACATTGCTACTCTTATTTGACATCTTCATGTTTAATAATCATTAAAGAAAAATGTATTTTCAGAAATAAACTGCAGTCTATGAGTTCTAACAAGTTGCTTCTACATCAGTACCTCTGATAGCTTTCCTTCCTGGAGTCCCAGAAGGCACAGGGACAAAAATGATCCAACACGGGTAGGGTGTAAAGGAATTATAACCAGAAAATCTTTGACTTGTATGCTAAGTAGGAGTGGACAGATAACGATAGTATATATTATGAATCTAGCTAATATGTCATATTGAGAAGAAAAGTAGCAATAGATGATTCATGCAGTGTCATGTTAGAGAGTGTCTTATTGAAGAATGAAGAATTATTGGTGTTCTCCAAGTGCTAAGTATTCTCCATACATCCTGCAATTTTTGTTAATCAATTGCAGTGGTTAAATTGTTAAATTGTATCAGCCTAGTGTTTAAATTCATGGAAGTCTATCGTAATGAAAACATCTGGATATGAATCTTTAGAATATGCAATGTGTAATGTGTACTATTTGTATACCTTTTTCTTTTACTCCAAAACTTCTAATTCCTTTTTTTAACAGTTAATATACACACCTCTCGTTCTGACTCCCCATCCTTGTTGAATGCGAAGCACTGGCTATTCTGTTGAAGAGGCAATCAGAGACATAAGGGAAGAGGGGAATGGGTGATGAAGGATTTAACTGAAAGGGATAATGCTGGGCGGGTGTAATTTTGAACAGGACTTTAAAACACAACTGTAGAACATGTATCTTAATATAAATCATCAATAAATCATAAATCATCCTCCGCCATCTTCCACTCTCTCCCGCTTTCTTAATGTGTTGCCTATTGTTGTGGTGTTGTTTATTTTTTCCGTTTTGTTTGATTGTCTGTACAGTCTGTATGTATTCCTATCTTATTTGTAAAGCGTCTTTGAGTATTTAGAAAAGCGCTATAAAAAACGGATCAATTATTATTATTATTATTATTATTATTATTATTATTATTATTATTATTATTATCTGTTACACTAGTATGTGGAACCATTTTGTACGTGGAAATAAATAAAAAAATAGTAAAAAGGGAGCTAATTGCTGCATGTACTTTTTAGCTGACCCATGAACCTCCGGAGGAAAAGGGCATCACAGCTCGACATTCAAAGCCTTTATTTGTAAAGTCATCAAAATAGTTTATGATACTCATACTGACAATATCGCCAAATGTACAGTCTTTAAAATAAAATGAATCTGTAAGAAATCGGTAATATTGTGTTATGCAAAGGGTAAAAAAGTTGAAAATCAAACTAGCGGTAGTTTGGGTAGGTTGTTTTGTTTCCAGTTGATACTGCGGTTATTATACCTTAATTTTGCGGTAATTTTCACAGCACTAGTGCGTGCGTGCATGCAATGGAAGAATCATTCTAAGCTTGCTTCAGAGATGAGCTAGGAGCCTTTTAGATAGAGTGGATATTTAACTGATCCACAGCAGTCTATTTGTGTATACACAAAGCATTCAATCCTTTTGGTTAATCCACTGCCACAAAGCTAAAAGAGGAGTGTGTTTAACTCGGCTACTAATCGTTAGCTAGCCTCTGGACAGCTCGTCTAGTCTGCTTTAAGACCTTAAAGTGGTGATCTCAAAGAACTGATTCAAATTTTCATTTAAATAAATATGAGTCACGGATCGGAACAATCTGATTGGTCGAGCGATCTGATTGGTCTGATTGGTATTCATCAAATCGCACCAGATCGTTAGAACATTGAATCGAATCGCATCGAATCGTTCCATATTCATATCGTCCCTGAATCGTATCGTAGCGCATGTATCTGGATAGTATCGGATCGTCCTATAAAGGAGAGATACACACCCCTAGTACATACATCTACGTATGTTTGAGAGAGTGCGAAGACATATGGTTATTATTTATTTCGTGAAGGCAAAGCAATATGAGTTGGAAGTCAGTCGAATCGTCAGTCAAATTTTAAAGTCGAATTTTGGTGTTTCCATCACCGTTTACTGATTCGATACTTCAGAATTCGCATAAAAGCAGGAGGATGGAAACGCAGCTACTGTCTCTGTAGACCAGACCTACAGAGCGGCTGTTACCCCGGCTGCAACAGCACTTGTGAAATAGGCCTACTAGCTAAATCGCCAGAATTGGACATTTTGGTGGATAGAGCAAGTCGTTAAATAGCGGGAACTGCTGTCCGTGTGCGCATTTCCTGCCAAATGCACGTAATGCCGCACCCAAATGAACGCCTCTGCCTGTATATATGTAGGATTTAGATTTAGATATTAGATACAGCATTTCGATTGCGATATAAAGATTTAGATTTATATGCAAGATTTAGACTTGGATATAATATGTAGGCTATATTTAGGCTTAGGATATAGATGTAGATTTAGGATTTCGATTTAAAAAGAAAGATTTAGATATAAAATGTAGATTTAGATTCATTCATTCTAATTAATCAGATATATGTGGAAAAAGTGACCTGAAAATTGCAAAGCCTTTTGTAGGAATGTTTATTTGCTCAATCTAGGGGAAATGAAAGACAGCTCCACCTTCATCTTGAACAAGGGAAGCACTTTTTTCAGCGGAAAAAGTTTACAAACGGCACCACATACGACGTCACGTGAGGTCTTCGTGTAAGGTGCAGGGATGAAGCTGGGTTTTGCAGGGATGCATTAGGTGTTGTCTACTGCTTAATTAGTTCAATTCGAATACAGAGGCCGAAAAACCAATAACGACGCTTGTGGTAGGAACGGATACCTGGAGTAGGCTAACTGTACCATGACTTCATGAGATCTAGCCTAATCAATTGTATATTATAGCCAATACATGGAATCCACGACCAAACCAGGGGGACAAATGCCTGACGTGCCTGCTCCTCGTTTATAGCCTAAGATCATCATTAGTAAAGTGCATCAGCCCAACACCTGAGAAGCCATACTATGTGCAGGAGATTAATCACCGTTGCATTCAAATCAGTGGTGATGCCGTTGACATAAAAAAAATACACAAAGTAACGCCGGACTAGTGCTAGAAATATTATGGCCCACCTAACTGCGCTTACATTCGAACGTTTCAGAATAGATTGGGCCAGACGACATAAAATAGCCCTGCATTGAAAGCGAGTTATTGTAAAATAAGCGATAGGCATATTGCGTGTAGATAGCAATTCAGCTGCGATAAGGTAGGAAACAAAAACAGATTTAACAGACAGCTAGTAGACCTACATAAACAGTGATGTTTACCTCCTTGTTATATATCTGCAGGGCAACCAATGCAAGGTCTTGATCACCGGTCTCCAGTTGATCTATAATGGAATTTAAATCCATTGTCATCGTTGTTCGGTGTGCTGAATCGCTATTCTTTAATCATTTATCTCAGGAGGACGTCATTTATGCCGGCGAACATGAACTGTCAGGCTAGTAATCCTTGAAAACTCAAGAGCCTGGGGATTGAAGCGATTAACAGATGCTTTTACCATCGCTTTAAGCCTACCTACCTTGGCCGATGCAAAGCCTAGCGGGAGTTGTAGTTTTATTAAGACGAAGAGGTCCTTTCAACTTCCAAAATAAATATCCGCACAAATCAATAATTTAATGTATGATACTTGTATTCGTCTTTATCTAATTATTACTAAACTTGGCTGTAATGACTGGTATAGACGAACTGAATTTACTAAACAAGCACGATAAGAAAACGTATGGGCTCGTCCGGGATTTGAACCCGGGACCTCTCGCACCCAAAGCGAGAATCATACCCCTAGACCAACGAGCCATTGAAGACAATCTTCGTCATCTTAAAAGTAGTATTGACAAAAATAAGTAGTTAGTTGAATAACCTGTTGTCTTGTCGTATCTTGAAATAACACAATTTCAGAAATAACATTTGAATGGGGTAGGCATACTTGGAAGTAATTAGTGTGAGTTAGTTGATAGTTATTATTTATTAATCTTTTATTTTAGTCGGAGAGGGCAGCTAGCTTGCGTCATATCAATATGGCACAAAGGAGAACGGCTTTAACCGCACATGCGCAGATAAATACTCGCTATTATCAACACGCGGAGGAATTGAATTGAATCTAATACTCTTTTTCACACTAAATGCAAATGCCAAATATAATGCTCCATCAAAGCCCTGAACTAAAACTATCGTTTGAGAAATCGATGGAGGCTGAACTTAGTAACGCAAACCGTTCGTTGGCTTTCTTTGACCTGGAAACAACTGGACTTGGTGAGAATATTGACCCTCAATCTTGTACCATTAACGACAAACCGTTTGATTGAATCAGCGTTTTTGTGTGTGCGTGTGTGTGTGTGTGTGTGTGTGTGTGTGTGTGTGTGTGTGTGTGTGTGTGTGTGTGTGTGTGTGTGTGTGTGTGTGTGTGTGTGTGTTGTATCGGCAGGTCATGCGTGTGAAATAGTCCAGTTAGCAGCCGTGAGCGGATGTAACTCCATCAACTTGTACACCGTGCCCAGGTGTCGAATGCAGAGCCGTGCGGCCAAAGTAACCGGTTTCAGGGTCCGCAGACACAGATTGTTCCTCAATCGCCAACCAGTGCTCACAAATTCTCTAAAGGATGTAGTCCTGTCATTTATGGCCTTTCTCCGCATGCTTGGACGTCCTATACTTATTGGGCACAATATTCGCCGCTTTGATTGCCCGGTACTTCTCAGGGCACTGGACGAACTCGACCTCAGAGTTGAATTCCAGTCAATAATTACCGGGTGCTTGGACACTCTTCCACTTGCAAGGGACATTTGCAAGGACAATGGTTACAAGAGTTTTAGACAAGAAAACCTGGTTCGGGAGCTTTTGGGGGTGGACTACGACGCACACAACGCACTAGAAGACGTTCGGTCATTGCAAGCACTTTACGGGGCGCTTCAGCCTACATCGCAACTGATAAGTAGACATTTCTTCACACTGGAGGCCGTTGTCAAACCCAAGCAACCAGTTTCAGAGCCAGTGGCAGCGGACTTATATGGTGTAGAAATAGTTCCCTCTGTTTTGAGCACTTGAGACGGGTAGCAACCTAGGACCCCGGGATAGCTATTTGTTGAAAAGCTTTGTCCGTCTAACTAACATTTCCACAAAGAAGTGAATACACCAATGAGATCGATGAGGGATACTTTTCCCCAAATTTGACCCTTGGCAGTGTTGAGGAAATTCCTGCTACAGGGGCATTATAATTGTTCTTCTGTTATAGCTTTCGAAATAGTTGGAATATAACCGGCCCATATTTTAAATTGATGACTCATTAACTGTGTACATTATATATGCTACATCCTTTTTATAAAAAAATAAAGTATATCATTTTTGGTTCATATGCTTCCTTGCATACTCCATCTACATTAGCATAGTGTTCTCCAGTAGTTTAAACTTTGAAGTAAACATCCACACATCCATAGAAAGTGCTATGGTAAAACAGAAGAAAAAAAAGTAATATGGTTGGGCTAGTAGGAAGGTATATGCAAAATAAATGACAAACTCTACAGTAAAAATTAAATAGGTATTGATTGGGGATGGAGTGAGATAGTCAGAATGTTTCCCTGAACTGGGCCATAGAATGACAGACTTGGATAGACAGGAATAGTCTTTACCATAGATCTTTACCCATATTAGTAGACATCAACAGTAGCCTTTATTGAAAATATTTGCTGCCTCGACGGCTCCCTCAACTGCTTCGTTGCCACCTTCAACTGTGCTCTCAACTGCTCCGACGGCACCCTCCACTCTACCCTCAACAGCTTTGACGGCACCCTCAACTGTTCCGACGGCACCCTCCACTCTACCCTCAACAGCTTTGACGGCACCCTCAACTGCTCCGACGGCACCCTTGACTGCTTCAACTGTGCCCTCAACTGCTTCGATGGCACCCTCAACTGTACCCTCGACTGCACCCTCATCTGTACCCTCAACTGCCTCCACTGTACCCTCAACTGCTTCGACGGCACCCTCAACTACTTCAACGGCACCCTCAACTGCCTCACCTACAACTGCACCCACCATCTTACACCAGCCATCTCCACACTCTCATGGAGAGATCTCCTCCATGGCAACATGTATCATTCATTATATGAAAAACTTTCAATAACCTGGATTTTCAACCACACCACCCTGTGTAGTTTGTTTGGAGGTGCCCAGTAAAAGTCTCCTAGGTGAAGTGTGGCATTCAGCTAGGTGGCATGTAGAATGGTTATTTCTACAATCTTAAGGGTTTGATGGATGATTCGCATAGGACAGAACCAGGTGGAAAAATTGTTATGGACATTATGAAATAGCGCAAACTCCAGGTCCAATCTTTTCTAAGGAAGAAGGTGTGTTGATTTTGAGAAGATTGTTTCAGTGTTGGTTAGGAGGTTTAGTTTGTGGTTAATGGTGGCTCCTTGATATTTATATGCCTCCACCTTCTCAATGTTCTGGCCTTGGACAACTAGACCATTAGAAATCAATCACGAACACCATATATTCTTGACCACGAATATTAACTTTTCATTTATTAGAACTTTAATACATTTTATTTGGTTTCTTGGATAGGATTGGAACACACCAGGGTAGGTTTTTATCTTAAGCAGATGTAACTGGATTAGAATCCTTCAGTATGTGGTATAAATATAATCACAACTTAAAAAAATGCAGGAAAAGTATTCCTTTAATTGCATATCTACTACCATTATTGGCAGAATAAATAGAAGTTTGCCGCTGTAGCTATAGACAAGAAGGTTAGTGGCTCAAAACTTTGGCCATATGCCAGTTAATAAATAAAATCAAAATCAATCCATAATTAACCCAAATAAACATTTGTTTGTTTGGAAGTAATATTTGATATATTAAAATCTGACATTCCTCAATAGATAAAAGGTAACACAATCTAGCAACTACAGCAGGCAACAGGCTCGGAACATGGTCATTCCCAATTGGGCAGTAACAAGAAGGGAGACAGCCTCGTTGGCTGAGATGAAGAGGACTGTACCCCGCCTCAGTGTGATGTCAGAGAGGGCAGCTGCAGACGTGGCTATTGCGTCACCTTCGACAACCAATAGGATTCCTGCACTGTCCAAAGCAGCCACTGTGTATTGTTTTACTGAGGCTGGCACCTGAGGTGGAGGGGAGAAAAATATATGAAACAAGAATATGTTGTAAGAAAATAGATTGGCAAATAAGGGATAACGGCAATAGCAATATAGCACTTTGGTCACTTGGAAGTCAATTTGTGATATCGTAATATATACAGTATAGATGATACATTTTTCAGATAAGCAACTCTGCAAAGGTGCCATGGCTTCCCTGAGTCGCGATGACTTCCACAAGGAGCAATTCATTACCTGTATCCTCATGACAGTGAAGTCTGGCACAGGGGGATCATAGATGGACACGAAGGGGTCGGAGGAATCCTGGACAGGTGGAAATAACTTGGAGCTCGCTGGAGCCGGGGTGTAGTTCAACATGTCGCACAGAGTATTCACGTCGATGTACTTTGGAGTCAATCCAGCGCGCACAGTGTTATCCGAGCAGGCCATGCACTCAATACAGTCTAGGGAGAGGGCAGGAGAGAGAGACATATTGGCTCTGTATTGTTCACATATCTTAAAGTCAAGTTGACCCAGCTGCTATGAAAAGGGTTACACAATCAGATATATTAAATGGGTTCAATGAAGAGCACTGAAGGAAGTAAAAATAAAATAAAATATATACATACATAGAATATGTGCAAAATCATATGGATAAAATAAGAATAGTCCATAATTCATTATACTGGATACTGCTGAGGGATGAGGATGACTGGACTCCCAACTCAAATTCAATAGACACATTAACAAAACCGGCAAGACTGTCCGGACAAACTTGAACTGTTTCAGAATGATAAGGCATCACATACCTGTTAAGGCAGCTTTACAGCTTTTTCATGCTATGATTTTCTCTCACTTATCCTATTGTGTAAATGTTTGGGGCCAAGCCTCCCGGACAACAGTCAAACCCATCATATCATTATACAAACAGGCACTGAAAATAATGGAAGAAACCAACAATGTGGCAACACTGTTTAATTGTACAGAAATACAATCTGTTGAAAGAGTTGACAGCTTCAGTAAGTTTTTTTTTTCTTGAACTGACTTTTAAATGCGCAAATAATCAAGCTCCCGCCGTACTTTGTCCTTTAGTTACAAAAACAAATACAAGGAGAGTGGCCACAAGGGGAGCTGTGGGTGGCAACTGCGTGGCAGAGGGGCGCAAAACAACTTTCAGCCAGTCACTGTGATGACTGTGATAATTGTGTATCTAATAATGTGCGCTGCAATGTCCCTGACAGATTAACTAATGATAATAATAATGAAAGAAATAAGATCGACCATTAGTCCAGGAGACACCACTGACCTCCGTACAGGTATGCATGGGGTTCGTTGGCCCCCAGGAACATGGCCTGGCTGGGCTCCAGGACCACATAGTTGAGAAAGTAGATTGAGAAGCAACCGATATCTCCTGGGTACTGGGAGTGGAGCCGTAGCAGCAGAGCTCCATTACACTCAGAAGTGTCTTTCCCTGCTGCAGCTGAAAATGGAAAGATAAAATATCAGTCAGCCCAAACAGGCAGATTGGGAAGTAAACAAAGGAAGTTGTATTAAACAATTTCACAAAAAACGTTCCAAAAAAGCTCCAACTCTGAAAAAGTTGGCAAACATTTCCAAAACCACAAAGTTCCACATGGAGAGACAAAATCATTGTGTCCTTACCTTCTCCTGTGACTCTCTTCATTAGCATGTTGAGTTGATCTACAAACACTTGTAGATCACAGTTCATCATTCTGGTGAAGCATTTCTTCAGAGCCTGCCTTGTGTGTACTGCACCTCCCGTAACGCACCGCAGCTCTTCTGCTGCCTCGTCGCCCACTACTGCATTGAACTCTGGGACAGCTGCCATCCACATTTACTTATTTTAACAGCAAATAACTTCTTATTACACACTATCAAACAATGAGGGGGTCCATGGTCAATATCTAAAACCCATAGGTCAGCCTCACATTTGAGAAAGCCAAGGATCTCCTCCACTGGTCTGAAGCCACAAAGGCCCTGGAAGTGAGTGAGAGCAATGGCCATCTCCGGCTTGTGGTTGTCATCGGGGTAGTGCTCTGGAAACTGAGCATGAAGACGCGCAGCCAACTCCTGCCCGGGTTGCCAAGAGAACGATACAAAGATGCACAGAGGACAGAAACTAGTGACCACTCACACAATTAATGTATTGCAAATTGTACATGTTTTATGGCTGATTGTTTAGTAGCATGAGACCATCAGTCACAAAATCTTCAATGCAACACCATATAGTGTGTGTGTCTACTTAAATGACACACGTTCCAATTTAGTGTGTGTTTATGTGTTTGTGTTTACCCTGTTGGGATGGGCTTGAATAGATAAGGCTGTGTTGACCGACAGCACTTTAAAGAGGAAGGGCAGCTGGCCTTGGAAGGTGTCTTTGACTTTGGATCCCAGGCAGCCTGGGAACTGAGCAATCCACTGGCCCAGGGTGGTCTCGCCTGTACGGTTGTCTTTGATCTTAGCATCGGCTTTAGGGTGGGCCCCCATCCACAGCTAGAGGACAGATCACAGATTACGTTAAAAATGAATCAAGAAAACTTCCAGTCTTCCAGTCAGTTTATTTTTTTCCAAGCATGCATTTCCAGTGAATCATAATAAGAAAGGTAAAGGAACAAAGTGAGGAATAAAGAAAACACATTATGGCACATTTATGTTTATCACTAGATGACTGGGACGTACAAGTTAGCCTACAGCAAAGAATACAAACTGAAAACTATAGATCAAGACTCTTTTTGTGGAAAGAAATTGTCTAATTTGTGCTCAAAACAATCATTTTCCTTTTTTATGTTGACCAATGAACAACTCCATTGTAGCGCAGTGTAACACCTTGCTCAACGTTTGAGATAAAATTAAATAAAAGTCAAACTGGCAGCTCATGTCTCAAGCCCCACACTAAACTAAAGCTGTAAGATTGACTTCCATCTCACCTCTGCATACGGTTTGTCCTCTTCAATGACAGCTAGCGGGTCTCCACCAAGTACCAGTTTAGCCACTTCACTATCCAGTCCCGCCTTCCCCCAGGCATAGTTTCGAACAGCACATGTTAATGTAAAAACTGGAAAGCAACAAATGAGACATTGGACATTCACATCGGGCTGCAAAAATATTCTGTTTTCTGCAGCCACAATACGACAAAACATTCCAAGGTCAAGTGACATCAAAGCAAAAGTCAGATTTCAGCAGTAAAGTGTCTTTGAAAGATAAACAAGCTGCGGTTCTAGCATCGCACTAAACTGCCATCACATATATAACTGCTCTTTCGGATACGCCCGCGTTCCATTAAGCATGCCAAAAGGATGCTATTTTTAGCTACCAAATCCTAAACGCATAACAAATAATTGTAAAGGTACCGCGAGGGATGTATTGATTGTGAATAATATATCAGAGAAACGTTTACCTCTTACTTCCTCCATGGCTGTCCTCAACAACGTTTGCTGTCAGCGGATTAATGACGTCATGATCCTCGCTTCTATTGGGCTTCACGGGTTTGAATAAATGTTCTATCTACAAATAACTCGTGTTGCATAATCAATAAACTATATGTGTTTTTTACGATGAAGTGCTGTTGATCGACGAAGATGCAGACGTTCATTTTTAAAGTGTTATTTTTTAGAAAGGGTGGTTTCGACCCTTTCGGTGTTTTTTTATGTAAATATTTAATTTAACTTTCTACGAATTGCACTTTTGCACAATTGATCAAAGAAGGATACAGGCAAACTGCATAAGAGAAAGTCATACGAGCAGACCTTTGAGTCGCGCTTGCTTGTCCCCGTTTTCCCAACATCCGTCATGTGTTTTTCAGCAAAAAATGATATGCAGACAATTAGAAATACAACTCTGAATATTCTGCCATATATTTGTATTTATTTGTACTATGTTTGGAGGGAAGTAATGTTTCCTTGATGTTCTTGTATGTGACGCAAGGGGACGTGCCCTGTGACACTACTACTGCAGATTACTCGTGACTGAATGCGCATGCGCTACCAACTCCGTTCGAGGAAGTGAAGGGGAGACGATTTCAGCACTAGTATTTTGTTTATTCCTTTTTTACAAACTGTAAATACAGCCTAAACACTTCAAAATGTCAGGCTTTGACAGCAACCCATTCGCAGATCCAGCAAACGACAACCCGTTCCAGGTAAGTCCATTCTTCTTACAGTTTTCTTTAAGTAACATTCAAGATGTTTGTGATTTATGAATTGTTTCAACGTCGCACGTCAGGAAACATGTTGGGTGGAACGATAAACTGTATGGGCGCAACACGGGGAGGTTTCTACGTGTGTACCTTTCACATTTGGCTAGACGTGGCATGATTGACAAACGTTCAGCCACTTGGTGGGCTCCGAAATGTTTCTAGGGCGGGCGTATTCATTTGCAGGAAGTTACAAGCTTCCCACATTGATTGTGTGGCGTTAACTATTCCATTTGAGTGTCAACTACAAAGCCATGTCCCAAATGGCGGAGCTTCTCTCAAAACAAGTATTGTCTTAATATCAATATGGCATGGTTGTATTGTTTACACCTTCCGTTGTTCTAATGTTCCAATCATACCAATCATACAGGAAGCTGTCCACTGTTTGTCAACAGGGTGGGAATCTTGCTAAATAAACACTTAACTGGATCTGAAATACCTAATCTAGACTACTGCAGTGCTAGTCAACTGTAACTCTGCCATCCAGTCCTTGGTGATTAAAGAAAAAGGCAGTGTGCTGTGACAACGCATGTGCACTCCAATGAGCCATTCGTTTGAATACAACCACCCCCCCCCCCCCCCCCCCAAAAAAAAAAAAACCGCTCCTCATCTGTCTAATGCAAAGCTTTTCAATTTAATACAATAGTTAGAGCTACACCAGTCACATCTAGATGATAACAAATGACACACATGCACAGAAACGGACAGAAAGAAAACCTTTTGGTCAGGATTTGGTTTATGCAAACAGTTTCTAGTTATCTGACTATTCATGCTATTTATAGTTGGAGATTATTTAAGTCACTTCTCATGGAACCAACATGTGAATTGTCATTGTCATTATTATCCATTGCAAGACTGACAACTTTCAAGGTGTTGAAGCAACCAGACAAATGACAAAAAAAAACAAGTTTTTTTGTAATTTGAGTGAAATATTGGGATGTGATTGCATCCATGGGAATCCAATGCAGATGTGTTGTTCCCTATCAGAAAATAATGCGATACAACTCTGCTTATTCACAAGTTTGATCCGCCCCAAAAATATAACTCCTTCCTGCTCAAAAGCCCTTTTCTATGATCTCTAGTCTTAAGTCAGATTTAGTGTTTCACGTTCCCCCTCCTCATATTAAAGCTGGCTAAATACAGTGCTTTATCGGACATTTACATTCCTATACTTTCTCATGAATTGGTCACAGACTTAAACCTAAACTTTTCTGTGTCATGTGAGGGGTAGGTAATGGTATTGAGTTAAATGTCCAATATAACCCTAATACAAATTCATAACGAAAAAATGGGGTCAAATACAAAATAACATCCATTTTAAATGATGCAAAAAGGACCATTTAGTTTGAGATGATACTAGAATATGTCATTATTTACCTCCATAGCCTCAATTACTTCTGTTATATCCTTTTTTTTTTATTGTGTCAACATTATGTCTTCTTGCCATAGCGTTATATTGTACTTGTATGGATTGTTTTAAAATAAGTGGTGCAGTCTTGAATATGTCTTCCTATTCAGAGATGTGCTGGAGGTCAATAGTTGGTTGGTTTCAATTTAACTCACTAATGTATCCTAAAAGCATGGCGTTACTCAGCTTAAAAATGTGAATGACTGGTGTGCCCAGCCACTCCTCTTATACAGGAAGTTGTGAGTGCAGTTGTTGCCTATTGAGCTTCAGATGGGACAAGTGTTTGTCCCATCTGGCAAAATCTTTGAATTAATACTTTCTAATCGAGTGCTATGGTATTGTGTTGCAGGATCCATCGGTCACCCAGGTTACCAACTCGACCATGGAGTCTGTGGACCAGTTCAACCCCTTCCCTGCTCATCCCACAGTAGGTTATCTGAAATGCCTTATGTAAACTGCACTGTGGCATTGCTTCGGAACTGGACATGAGATATTTTTTCACCATTGAACCATCTGCACGGTGTATTTTATCACAGTGGTTCTCAATATGACTATTGGTTCCTTTTTATTCCTAGGAAGGTACGTCTGCTACCACCCCAGCCTCCACCTCTCCGTACCAGCCTGCAGTGCTGCAGCCTTCCACAGAGCCCAGCCCTCAGGTGAGCCTTGTGACCCTGCTCCCAGCTCCCATCCATCAAACTCCACCAATCATTACATTGATTTGAAGCACAAGAAGTGTCAAGCGACTTAGTGGTGTTTTTGGTGGTTTGTATTTTAGGTGCCACGGTAACAGTATTGTTTGGAAATTGTACACGTGTAGCAGTTTTTCCTTTAATATGCTTTTACTTGTTTTTAAGTGAACTGTACATTTTTGCCTTGTCATGAATATTGCTTTAAACTCCAACCCCTTTTTCAACATAAGACGATTATCCTGTCTAATTATTATCCTATTATTTGTATTTTTTACCAATTGCCTCAAGCAAGCTTATACGGTATAGTTTTCCCTGTTTTGTCTATCCTTTTTCCGTATTCCTTACAGTACAAGGAGTCTCGAATACTTCTAGCTAGCTGTATGCTAGACGGTCAGTAACCCAGCCACTCACTCTGTGGTGACCCCCCCCCTCCCTCAACCTTGCAGGCGACGGTGGCTGTAGCCCAGACCAACCTGCTGAGGCAGCAAGAGGAGTTGGAGAGAAAAGCTGCTGAACTGGACCGCAGGGAGCAGGAGCTGCAGAGCAGGGGCCCAACAGGTCACTATTAAAAGCGCAGGCCGACCCTAGTAATAGAAAGAGTTGCATCACAGTGATACACTGTGCTTGGGTTTAAGCAGAAACAAAGTTCCGCTTGATGTATGACTTGAAGATGTATTCAAGTCAAGTTGCCTCTTTGTAACACACCGGCGTAAAGGGCAGTAATGGTTATGATTAGACTAACTTCCACCGCAGGTAATGACATGCGCCTATACTTATTAATATCTGTATAAAACATTGAATTAACTGGTTTGGGTATATTACATCTTCACAAAAAATATTCTACTGTTTAGTTTAGTTTATTTCGATCACACATAGATGCACAACATTACATACATAAGTAAAAGACACAAAAAAACAAAGTTGTCATCTTGATTTCTACATAGACATTTCTTTCCAAAAGTATTGATCGAAGAGGTGTAGGCTGAAGCCTTGGCTTATTGCACCCACCTTTTTTACGTTATGTATTATTTATTCATTTTTCGTTGGTCCCTCAGGATCTTATATTATTATTTATATTATTGATAGTTATTGGAATTATTATTGCTATTATTAATTCCTTTATATTTTATACATATTACATGCAAAGTTATGACACAAAACAAAATAATTCCACAATTCATATTCAGTGCCATTCAGGCCTCACTTTTATACTTGTTAAGCATCTTCTTTTTCAGTATTTCTTTTTAGTCTTTGTACCGTTTTACACATTTTAATTTCTTCTGCACTTATTCCTGCACTTCATGGATGTCACCAGCTTTTAACTTAAGTCAGTTAGATGTCTAATAAACCACCGCCACAAGAGGTTGCTACTAGTGCTGGCTTTTAACCCTGCTTCGTCAATGAAGTCCCTCTGCATACAACGAGAAACAGAGAAAATGTAATGAAAGGTGACTGTTGAGTCTATCAGGTTAGATTAGTAGGTTCTCTATAACCCAGTTTTCTCTGTATAAACAGGCAAGGAGAACAACTGGCCTCCTCTCCCGCGAAGCTTTCCCATCAAACCTTGCTTCTACCAGGACTTCTCGGAGGACATCCCAGAGGAGCACCGCAGGGTCTGCAAGATGATCTACTACCTGTGGATGTGTGAGTACAAAGAGATGGCAATGGGAGGGCCTTCTGTAGCCTATTGTTGACTGAATACCATCATCAGCGCAAGGCTTATTGGAATTCGGTTTGTGTATTAGTATCCACTCAGTTAAATGCATTGACAATGTTAATGTGACATTACTCCATCGACGATCACCACCCAACCCATGTTTGCCTGTAGGTCAGTGTAGATATTCCATCTCCTGTTTGAAATCTTTTATTTAGCCACCATGTACTCCCACAAATCAGACTTTTGCAAAAATCTAAAGTGTGATGGGAAGACCGCTGAATGTGAAAAAACAAGTTTCTTCACGTTTCACATCCCCTCAATTCCTCAATCTCATGAAAAATAGTGTTAGTCTTAGTACAGACTAAGATTCTACTTAAGCCATAGGGTTTAGTTATATAGTTGAATGGAGACTACATTATTTCAGGCATCAACTGCATGCTTACCGTTTCGGGATCAGGGTTGATTGTGTAATAGTCAGGGGGTATTTCAACAGGATATTTGGTGGTATGGAGACAGAAAGATTGATGTGGGTAACGAAGAGGACTGTAAACCACATGACACATGAACTATATGACCATGAAAAGTCAAGGGTCGAATAAATCCCTTTACACAATTACCTTAGAAACACCCCTTTGCCAGGGCTGTTTACAGGTACAAATGTAAAAGATCACAACTTAACGTGTGATCATCAATACTCTGTTGTGGGTATTCGCATCTGCTCGGAAAGTGATTTCAAAAGCCCACTGACTCCATACCATACTATAAATTGAATAAAATACATGCACCTGAACCTGGGAAATGTGTTTCGCGTGTATGTTTTGCTTATAGTAATCTAGACGAAGATCCTATTGGCATTGGTCTTTAGCAGTGGCATTATTTCATCATCATTATAATTGACGTCAACAACTCTCTTGTTTTCCCATCCACAATCCCACCCCCTCCCTTCTCCCACAGTCAACTGTGTCACCCTCTTCCTCAACCTTCTCGCCTGCCTGGCTCTCTTCACCACGCAACTGTCTGCTGGTACAAGCTTTGGCCTCTCCATCCTCTGGCTGATCCTCTTTGCACCCTGCTCCTTCCTCTGCTGGTACCGACCAGTGTACAAGGCCTTCAAGTGAGTGTCCAATCCCAGCAGCGTTGACGTTTGCCATCACTCCAGAGAAGCCCCCTAACCCTTATTTAACAGTTGGTTTCCATGTAGATAATAACAATAATGTTTGTTATTTTCAGATCCGACAGCTCCTTCAGCTTCTTCTTCTTCTTCATGATATTTTTCCTCCAAGTGGTGATATTCATCATCCAAGCAGTCGGCATCCCCGGTTGGGGCAATAGGTGAGTCCAATCTCGACTGTGTTTTGGACTGCTCTAAAAAACAGAATGTTAGTCCCACCCATCAATATCTACCTTAAAAATATACCAAACATGCTTTTGCAACATACATTTTCCAATCAAATACTGAGAGTCATGGCTTCTGATAATAACAAATAGATGTGCTACCAAACCTTTGAACAAGGCACTTTTTGTCTATCTGGCGTCAGATGGTAAAGGCCAAAATGTGTATTTTGAAATATTGTTGTTTATGCACGTTGGCTGGCCTTTTAAGCTGCTCTCGTCTCTGCTCTCCCTCCACTGCCTCTTGGTATCTCTTCTGACAGAGAACTTCCATCCTGCAGCCTCTAGCCTGCTGTCTGTCTCTTTGTCCTGGTAACTTCTTTGTAAGTCTCTGCTTCCATCGTCTACTGACTTTGCTAAAATTCCCTTCCTCTAGTAGTCGTCAATTAATTATTTTCAAAAATACTTATTGCGACATATTCAATCCAAATGCCAGTAATGCAATAAAGCGGCCATCATAAGGCCTTATTTACCATATTGATCCTAGAAATATGTGGTGTCATCTTATGTTTGGGCTCTAGACTTTTGAATGTCAACCTAGATTCAAAACAACAGATGGCGCCAAATATCTGTAAAAAGACTGTTTCCCTTTTGACTAAAGTGAGCCCCTGTCACTCACAACTAGCCAAAAACAGTCATTCAAATATTTTATATAAAAACGTAATTTGATCCAGCTATTTTTCCAAAAAAGGGGGCTCGTCTCATAAACAGGGTTGTCTTGTGTTCGGTTCAAAAGGCTAATTTAGGCAAGGGCTGCAGCTACCATTGTTTTCCTTATGTAAACTTTGGTAGAACAAATTTGAAAACTCATCCTATTTTATGAAAATAATACCTTTTACAGCACCTGCAACTCAAGCTGTAAATATTTACCTTCTGTTGTTCACCAAGCATGCTTCCCTTGTTGCTTATTAAATCAAGCTTGCCTGTCTGTCTAACTAACAGCCGCACTTTGGCTCCCATGATGTATCGAATAGATCTATCCGCCGGACATAGAAAAGGCACTTTTTGTAGTGTACATACTCAAAGCTATAGCTGTACCTTGGGGTAAATATACTTAGGGATAGTTGTGTAGTTACTATAGTATTGCCTCACGATTGTAAGCTTGTTTTTGACCACATCTACAACTGCCCCTTCGTCCTCAGCGGCTGGATTAACGCCTTCTCCGGCATCGGCCAAAACCCTGCGGTCGGGGCCATTATGATGGTGGTGGCCACCTTCTTCACCGTCTGTGCTGTTCTGTCTGTTGTCCTCCTCAAGATGGTGAGTTTTTCTACGCGTCTGGTTGAATCGATACAGTCCACTCATTCTCGTCTAAAGGGTTGGAAAGAAAATCAATACATTTTACTTGCACTTGACATGCACTGTGTTTTGGCAAGATTTTTGGCCGGTACGATAGATAGGAAAAAGCAAAAAAAGGACCAATAAAAATTATTCAAGCATTCAGGTCAGAACATAATACCTCAATGTTAGTCTTCTGCAAAACGGTAGGCCCGATTTGATGTCTCTGTGGTGCTGTTCAGAGTAGTTACAACAAAGCTGAACCCGCGTAGTGGTCGGGGTACAAACTACACAGCAGACAGACGTATTTTACGTAAACCTTAACAATCGATAATGTTTTAAAAAATGGACACCAATGCAGGCTAGCAGGCTCTAAATGTTCAAATGTTTAAATGTTCAAAACCATACAGGTGCACGGCAATTACCGCCGCACAGGAGCCAGCTTCCAGAAGGCCCAGCAGGAGTTCTCCCAGGGCGTGTTCACCAACAAGTCCTTCCAGTCGGCCACTGCCGCGGCAGCCACCTCCGCCGCTCAGGGGGCTTTCCAGAGCGGCAACTAACACCAGAGGGGCTGCAGACAGGATAGGCACCGATGAAAATTTTCAACATTTTTTTTCCTATGAAGTTTATTTCCACTCCAATAATGCAGGTCGCAAGGGCACGGCTATTACTCTTGCAGCGACTCTTCATCTCAAACTTCAACTCATTGTGCACCATGCTGGTAGGAATTGATCTATTTTTTAAATTATACTTGGGTAAAGGAGTGCTCCTTTTTGTGGACTGTACAAATTGTGGGATACGCTAGTCAGCTTCTCTCCAACCGATCACTCATACCTCTCCCCTTTTGGCATTTTTCTTTTTTTAAATATTCATGTTCACGTTCACCCTCTCCCAAAAAGCCCATACAAGTATACAGTCTTTCTTTTGGCTTATTTTTATATTCAAGGAACATGGAAGACAATGTAATCCATAATGTGCACTTCAGGGTGAAACGCCGGGGGTGAAGTTAGCAGTTTGGTCTTTAATGTTTTGTTTGGTTGTGGCTTCTGTGTGCACTTTCTTAATTTCTCTTAAGCTTGTCTTGGCATTTGGCACTTTTCTGAGGCTTGTTTGTGTGGTTTAATGTGTGCCTGTGTTGGGTAAGAACATGGGTGACATAGGCAAAGCATTTGCCGGACTAGCTATGGACTTCTGTCAATTCTGTATTATAAAAAATAATGAAGCCTTTCTGTTCAGTTGTCAGTATCTTCTCCTGTGTAGTCCTGGTTAGCTTTTATCTTCTTAAAAATGTTGTCTTCCTTTTTAATGTCAACAAACAGAAATGGAGTAACAGGTTCAATCAAATGGTTTGCTATTGTAAAGATTGTATGTCACTTATGTCAAGTTGTCTTTCGCATTCTATGTGTGTAGACTTCAGGCTGTTAATAAACATTTAAGTACACAAAAGCTTTTGTGAAGCTTACAAGGGATGACCGCACATCTGAGTTGCTCAGATACTACATTGCATAAATCATAGCTAATTGCAGTTTGTCTGATTACATTTTCAACTTTGTTATGAATAAAAATGTGCCTAAAAACTTTTACCAGCTTGTTTACCTCTTAGAGGAACCAGCCCAGGGTGGGATAGAACAAATGGGTTGAATAAATAAATTGAAATGTAAAGCATGCGTTTCATTCTAAACCAGCTTCTTTAGGGGTGATCTTGTTCCATTTATGTTGATGAACCACTAATCTGTAATATATAAAGTGTGTTGTTTTTGGATCCGCCTGGGAAGAACTCAAAGCCACAGCATGGCAAATTTGTTTATGAAGTTTCTAATGAAAAGATAATGTATTTAAATTGCATGATTTGTTTCTTCTGAAGTGCAATTATGTAAATTATACCAGAACAAGGTGAAATGTCCTCTATTTCAGTCATTGCCTTATTTGGATCAATCATTTTATTATTTTTGCTCACATATAGTCCCCTAGAAACAATCAATTATTTGTGTACTGATGTGTGTATATATATATATACTTCATTCATTGAAACAGACTTGCCGTTTGTGTAATAGATGGAATTACTTCTTTGCTTTGGGATTAATGCCATTAAGGGTTAATTTGTCCAATCTGAAATGAATGACCTGAATTTATTTCAATGTTGAATATAACTGATAACTGATTACAAATAAAAGCTTTGACCAGAACGGTAAAGAGTATGAGTATGACCTTGAACATGAGCATGGGCTGTCTATGAGCTTGAATATTTCCTCTTTTAACTAACAACATTCTAATTAGTTGTGGCTTCATAATCAGCAATGTTAAGCATTATCCAGTTTTTCTGTTGACAAATGACAGCTTTGATTTAGTTGACTTCAATACGCATATATGGGCAGACTACCAAACATGCAAGGCTTAATTCATATACTGTAACCCCTTCCTTCAAGACTTCCCATGTTAAAAGCAGGTACAACAACTGACCACTAGAGGATGCTGTGTCTGAAGTGGGCTTTTGAAATGCTGATTCACCGTACTCATCTGAAAAGATGGGAAGGCGCAGGACCCTCCGCTTAATGAAGGTGCATGAGTTTGGGAATATTGTCGGCATGATGCTTAGGCTTACATGTCAGGCTGTCATTTGCATTGAAATACGCTGTGTATTCATCCATAAATGGCAAGGCAAGCTTCTGAAAACTATACAATTTTCCCATGCTCAGCCTCACCTATGACATCTAACACCTCTCCCTGGTGAAATGAGAACGCCTGGGAACGAGGACATCTTTCACCTTCAACTGATACAATTAAAAATAACACATTAAACCCTAGGTCCATACCGGTGGTGTTCTGTCTAGGGTTGGGCTGTATGTGAACAGTAACCGAGAAGGGGTTGAAAGCTAAACAAAGGCATTATACATCAGTGTTTATCTCAATGTATGAATAGGAAATGGTCAAACCAAATGCTCTTGCTAAATGGCTTAGTTTCACATCTGGAATAATAAACAACTGAAACAAAGTCTAAACGAGTAAGAGGTTCTTTTTTAAGTCCAATGCCCCTGATGTTTCATACAGAAATGAAATGGAATCCGTGTTTTACTCTGGAACTTATTATGAGCCTACTTATTTAGTCTACCAAACAAAAGTTTCTCATGGAATTCGACATGTCCAAGACACGTTGTTTGTCTTGGACATTAATATTAGACTATACATTTGCCTGGACTTGGGCCTTAAACTCAGTCTCGTCGTGTAAGGACAGACTTGGACAAGCCATTAAGTGACATCACTTCGCTGCAATCGGGCTGTGGACCAATCAACGACGAGACCACCGCTCAAAAACTGTATCCATCAACTCTACCCCCCGCGCACTGAACACCGTGACTCCCCCTACCTTACCCTCGCTCACACCGGCGCAGTTGTCATGGCGATGCGATCAGCCCCGGCGTCTGCACGAGGGGTTGTTGCCATGGAGATTCCGGTCCGAGGTTCTCTAGCGGTGGTTGAGGAGGACGATGGAGTAGGCGCACCGCCACCCGGGTCCGAGCCGGAGCATCGTCAGCACCGCGGAGAGCGACAGCCGCGCGGACCGCTGTTCGATCAGCGGAAGTATTACATGCTGGTGGTCATCGGAGAGATCTCCACCGACCATCAACTCAACGCCGCTAGAGATCACATAGAGCGGGGTGGGTGTTTTCAATTGTTTTTCAAATTGGCCAACGTAACGACGTTATTCAAATATGTGCACCAAAGAATGATGTGAGCTATTTTTGGACAAAAGCAAAGGTATAGAATAGTGTTGTGCCTTGAAACACCAGCGGTTTCCCACGGACAACAATCTATGGCGCATTAAATGGATGCCTGATCGGAAGCAGCTGCAGCATTGCAGTATGCAATGCAGTAACTTTCCGGGGATAAACAAAGTGCGTCCTGACTATGCTATGCGTTCACTTACAAGTTGTGCATGTTGTGTGTGCTTAAATTGTGTGGGTGGGAGTGAGTCCTAATGACAAAACATCGTTTTGAATAGATTTTTCCTCGGGGATAAATGCTCTTAGGGGAATCAAACTTATTCTCAAACTTAATTTGGGATTTCAGAAATGCACAATGCGCTTTTAATTATTATGAATATGATTATTATGATGATGTTCATCGTTCGTATGATTAGGATTCATAGGAAGGAACACATATGTTATCATATTGAATTTATCAAAGCCTTTAGCCTACATTTATTCATGGAGACTTATATAATAAATTTATTGACATTACAATGGTGTAAAGTCGTACTGTTCTCTGAATAGAACAATGTTAAATCACTCCGTAGGAGCAGCCTATATCCTTCATAAAGCTGTGTTGTAATCCAAAGTATAGCAGAGAATAATTCGAATTCTTAACAAAAACACATTTCATGACTACTTAATGGGCTTGATAACTGTGTGAACTTGACTTGTTGCTATTTCTCACTAAGTCTTTTGAATTGGGCTTGTAGATGATTTAAGTATCAACATGTTATTTTTGAGAATATTGGTAATGGTGACAGATTAAAAGAAAGAACACAAACAGGTAACACAATTGTGTCTACTCCAATGAACAGGCCATCACCCCCACATTATGGACATGGTGAAGATGGAAATGTCAGAATCTTTTGATGAGGCCGATGAAAATTTGTGGCCTTTCCTGGCCCATCTACCTCAGAATTATTCCTTGGTTATTTCCTGCATGAACCTTCTATAGTCGAAGTTGATAAGTGAGCATACTGTAGGGATGAGAAAGGACACTCAAACTCTAAATTCTTTCTAGGCTGTAGCTTTGTGGCCCATTGTAAATGTATGTGTAATTATCCACTATATTCGTATTATTTTTCATGCATGCACTTACAGACACCACCATTCCATATCAAGCATTTCGATGTTAGATCATTAAAGCCACGAGACCATCAGCGGATTGATACGTGGGCGCGGGCTGCGGTCTTCAGTTTGCAGTTAACGTTGGGACCACTAAAGCCACTGAAGATCAGCCGACTCACAATCGTGTTTTTCATTTAGTGATTCAGGTAGTTAAATATTCTATACATTCATACATGTTGTCAGTAATGTAGGTTCTCTATTTAGTGTACCCTTAACCATTGTCGATGTGTAGTTTGTAGTTTGTTAGCGGTAGTTGCGCTGGGCTTAGCATCCTAAACGGGGACAGGTTGATACTAGCTTGCCGTTAACGAGTGTTGGATGTCCAATTACACCTGTCAATACATGTCAAGGGAGTCCGATTAACATCACATTAAATCCTATACATTAATATGTCTGAGTGGAGTTAGTAAAGAGTGTATTGTATTTTATATTGCCTTTGCTTTATTATTTTTCTCCTAAGGGTTTTATTTATTTTCTTTTAAGGGTGTATCAGCAGTTTAACGTTGCCAAGGCAACCTGGCAGCTCGCGGGTTGTAAAACTGAAGAAAAGGGATGAATGTCTTAAATCGGCAATTAACATCGCAAACCGTAAAGCCACTGAAGATCATACGACTCACAATTGTGTTTTTCATTTTTTCTTTTAGGAGGAATAAATATACTTTTTAAGTATGTCAGAGTCAGCCTGCCCTCTATGGGCGTAACCCATGACCACATGCAGTCACCTGATTAAGGCTGCAGTCTTTCTTGCATCATCCTACAACCTTGTTGTGTTCAGTCCTCCTAGGGTAATAGGTGCATCACCTGTCATCCTCTAGTATATCAATCACCATGTGTTACCTCATCTTTTAAAGATCCTGTGACTCTTATTATATGGAAATATCTATTACTGTGTCATATCACCTCTTGCAAGTTTTTGGGTTGTATCTTCATGGTTGAATGAAGTTGTAAGTATTTTTGTAAGTCGCTTTGGACAAAAGCATCAGCTAAATAAATATAATGTAATGTAATATGTTCTTCGAATGATGAAGCATTTTTTCTCTCAAAGAGGAAGCAAACCTTAAAGGCTATGACACCAAGCGGGGAGAATGCTTTTGTGGTAGCATGCCTGTTGAAAACACCAGTGCTAGCTGTTATAACAGTGACACAGCATTTCCTTGGAATAAAAGACTGCAGCCTCCAGTCAGAGGCTGACTGGAGGCTGCACTCCAGTCCCTCAGTAGAGGGCAAAGCAAGTTATTAAACAGCTTTGATTTTTGCAAAGAAGCGATTTGCTGTTTGCATACTAACAGTCGTGTCCACAAATTATCTAATTATTGAGCACAATGTGCAGCACAGTCCAAGCACAGAGTAGGATTTGTTTTCCTCCATAACAAAACAACAAAAGAAAAAAGAGCATATTATCAGGTCCTACCTTATGACATGAAAAATAAGAATAGATGCTAAGAGAGCTGACTTCTTTACAATACTTGCTTTGCGAATAACAAAAAGTGGCATTAAGTGAACACTGAGCAGAGAATAAAGGAACTGGGAAAACTAAATAGACTAAACATCTGAGAAACATTACTAATAAACACAGTTGAAAGACAACTTAGGATGACAGGATGACATCTAGCAGAAACTAAGAAACAGGAACTGTGACAGCACAAGAGAGAGAGGGGTGGGATGTAGGATGAAGTATCGAAGGAGTGTTGTAAGACTCCACCTCTCGATTCTTAATCATTTTTTTCTAACTATTACTACTACTACTATAGAATTGACAAACCGGTCCCTGTATATTTGTGACATAGTTTGTGTGTGTGTGTGTGTGTGTGTGTGTGTGTGTGTGTGTGTGTGTGTGTGTGTGTGTGTGTGTGTGTGTGTGTGTGTGTGTGTGTGTTTATGTGTGTGTGAAAATAACTTATAAATAATATACAGCAGCCCGATTTGATCTTTGTTTTACAAATGACAAATTAGTAGTTCAGAATTTGGATTTTTGTGATGCAATTGTCCTTACACTGTACTATATAATGTTATCCTCTAGGAATTCGCTCTTGGGACGTAGATCTCAACACCTGTGATCTCCAACAGCAGCTTCTGCGCTTTATAACACGGCATTCGGCCCACTTCTCTGCCGACGTCAGAGGTGAGTACCTGTATAGACTTTAAACGGGTCAATGAATCAATTGTATGCACTCTGTTGGTGTTCGATGGGATTGTGCCCATATAACCCCTGCCTATTTTTCTGTTCACTCCAGAAACAATTTGTATGTTTATCTGACCATTTTAACAGGCCACTATTACTAACCTTAATAAATAAACATGCATAAACTGCTGAAATACAAACAAAGTGTTTCATAAGCAGAGTTCAAATTATTCAAAATGACGTAAAATAATTGATATGGCTCAGCCTAGATTTTTCTCAACTTCACTCGAGGTAAATAGGTTATATATTGATTTAATGGTTTCCCTACAGCAAGACAAGTAGATGGTTCCATACGTCTTCTCACCTTGATGCAGCACAGCACACTTTGATCCACTTGGAGGCCCACCTTTCATAACATGATCCTTACAATTTGTTGTTAATTTTTAGTACTGCATCCCCCTACCATGTATAAATGCATGGTGCATCTTATCCCTGTACAATGATATTTGAGGAATTTCTGTATTTATGTGCATGTGCATATCTGTTTGTATTTTGTGTCTAAGGGATGTATTTGAATAGGTATGCATGTAGCTTTATCGTTTCCTGACCAGTTAGACTTATGAAGACTTCACCAAGCATGATCAATGAAGCACCGATAACGAAGACCTTGTACAGGATCCTTTTCTAGGGCTTGAATCTTGACAGTATGGATCTGGACATTGTTGTTGTTGTTGTTGTTGTTGTTGTTGTTGTTGTTATTTTGATTTAGTATAAGGATGTATGTATTTTCTCCTTATTTCTCTATCTACTTTGGCTCCTATTCACTCTTGTAAAATTAACGCAACAACTCTGCTGAGTAATATATTTATACATGTGTGTGCGTGTGTGTGTGTGTGTCAAGTAGCATAGGAACAAGGGGGTGTCCCGCTGTTTGTCTCTATCTCACCTCACCTTCACTACTGTAAATCCCTTTATAACTGGCTGAAATCTTGCCACTTAAAAACTGAAAACACTGCTTGCCTTTCCTGTATGTGACCATGTCACTCCTGGTTTACCAATTCAAGATCCAGGCTTCAAACTAAGATATCATTCATCGATTAAGTAATATATACTATACTATAGTATGCTATTTATAATCATCTGTAGAAAATTAACCGTCAGTGGATTAGGTCATTAAAGTTATGTATTTAACTTCACACATACATTTGACATCATTGTTAGTCCTATGTTCAAGTGAGTGGATCATTTAATCTCTGCAATGGATGTGATGTTTATTTTGCTTTCTTTGTTGGTGGGAAAGCTGGGGAAGGGATCAAGGATTCCAGGGGATCGACTTATTCCTTATCCATCAGAATCCTCTTTCTTTAGTCTGCAGTATAATGCAGATCAATAACCCTTAGGTGAGAGGAATCCAAACGCTACAGAAATAGACAGGAGGATCACATTGCACTGGGTCCACAGGAAGTTCGGTGTTCTGGCCAATGGACCCCAGCTGTCCTTCAATTTCTCTCCTATTGGAGAAAGAACAATGGATGGAGACCCTCTGAATCACACACAGGTTGTTTTAAACTAGACCTTCAAGGTCTAGTTTAAAAGACCCACAGAACCTCCTGGGAAAATCTGGGTGAAGATAAAGGGTTAGACACTGTAACACTGCTCGAGCATTGGCTTCTTCATGGTGAACTGATGATGCAGGTGATACCCCTTCCTCTAGTGAGATCAAATATAACGTATTTTTCGGCAAACCTGTTCTCTTCCAGCATGCAATATGTAAGGATGTAGGTGTCTTAGCTTTGCCAGGTTTAAAGAGGTTTGTGGTGACGATTTTTGGTCAACTAGGTGCTTTTATATTGCGAATCGCAAATATTTCATTAATTGATGGCTCTGCGTGGAGGTGTGAAGGTTCTCGAATACCATCACCACACACCAAATCCTGAGCTAGCCTTGAACACACCCACCCACACACACACACACACACACACACACACACACACACACACACACACACACACACGCATGGGCCTGCTTGAGATGCTGCGTTAGCTGATGTGGAGCTCATTCCATCTCTCTCGCTCTCTCACTCTCTCTCTCTCTCTCTCTCTCGCTCTCTCTCTCTCTATCTCTCTCTCTCTCTCTCTCTCTCTCTCTCTCCTTCACTCTCCCCCTCTCACTCACTCACTCATCACCCACCCTCTCACTCACCCACCCACTCACTCACCCACCTACTCACTCACTCACCCACCCACTCACTCACCCACCTACTCACTCACTCACCCACCCACTCACTCACCCACCCACTCACTCACTCACCCACCCACTCACTCACTCACTCACTCACTCACTCACTCTATCACTCTCAATCACTCACTCACTGGCCTGACCGGGCATGGCCCGGTCAGGCCAGGACCTGGCTGCAATAGAGCAGGGATTAGTGTCAGTGGTTTACTCTCACTAAATCCCACCCTAAATTCACTGTGCACCAAGCCTCTCTCTCTTTCTGTCTCTCGTGTGTAGAGATATAAGTATGGGTCTGCTCCTTTTATGTACCAAGGAACGGGCAGCAAACTTATCTTCACTCGTTTAGTCTATTACCCCTGCTCTGTTACATAAAGGTAGCAGACCCATTGTTTGGGTTAAGAGTGATAACATGGTTTGTCCTACGATGAGACCTCTGTGAAAAGGGTCTAAGTGTGTGTGTGTGTGTGTTGTATTGATATACATTGTATGTATGTGGCAGACAGGGGTAAATTCTCACATAAGCCAGATAAGCAGCTCCAAGCAAATCTGATTAGCCAACCTATGGTTGGAGTAGCGTCCTGAAGTTACAGTTAAATAGTAAGAGTAGGTTCACATGTGGCTTTATAAATTGCATCAATTTCATTTTCTTCTTTAGATTTATGTTTTTATTTCCATTTCCACTCACTCAACAGAAGTGCACTGCCTTTTTATCTTTCATAGGCTCAGGACGTGGAGCATATGCTTTGTTGCTGTTTCAGCCATTGATTTGCTTCACTTTTGTGTTTTGTATACATTAGGAAGCTGTAAAATAGCTGACTGAGCATACCTCTCTCCTTGCTTATAGCAGCATAATGTTTAAGCTGTGTGTGTTACATCAAGTGAACTGTGGTAACCGAAGCATTATACAAATCACTAAAAATAATACAGCAGGGTGCATCCATGTAATATTCCTGCAAGTGCTGCTAATCCTGAGAATAGCAAACTCTGAATGGCAGCAGGAGATAGTAAAGAAAGAATATGCGAGAATACACATATAAATAATCACATTGATCTCAGTACTCCAGGATTTGAATTATTATTAGGGTTTAATGGCATAATTGTTGATTTTTTGTAATTGCAGCATTCTCCACCATTTGGGGTCAGACGCAGACATAGCAAATGATATTGATGTTAGACACAAGGTTATGTGTCTCTGACACAACCAGCCATTCAGAAGTCAAATGATAAACAGGATGTCATGTTTATTATTTATTAGTTATAAGATCATTAGGTATAGTCGTTTGGTAGTTATGTATCACTTTTTAAATACATATTCAAGTTTCGTACATGCAAGGAAGTAATGAAAAAGCAAGTAAATTACTTGCATTTAATGACTTGGTCAGGAGAAAAACATAATGGTAAAATTAAAGGAAAAATACCAAGTGTCTTAATTTCTCTTGTAATGAAAATGGATGTAGGAAGAGGGTAGCTATTAATGACTATTGTTTTTATTTCTGCTGTGTCATAGAGTGCCTAGCCATGCAGGGTGTGATTTACATTGCAGTTTCATCGTCTGACCTCTACATCACTATTCTGTGTGTGTGTGTGTGTGAGGTGCTTGTGTATGTCTGTCTCTGTGGGTGCGTGATTGCGTGCGTGTGTGGGAAGGGAGTCTGATAAGCCTGATATGTTGCTTAAGCTAAATATAAGTCAAGGTGACCTACTCTTTCTTTTGTGGGTCACTTTATCCTGGAACATCCCAAAATATACGTGCGCCTTCCCAAACACTCTCCCTGTCCTTCTCTGTCCCATTTCAGACTTATACACACATCAGATGGATGCCATCATGGAAAAACACAGAATGGAAATTCCTACACTACATATTGCTCACCCACAGCCATGTCTGCAGAAAACATGCTGCAACTTCACGATTGTTATAGCAGAGAAAAATAAGTTGTTAGATCCCGTGTCATGCTCTGTACTGAGCCATCGTGGGGAAAGAGCTTGCGTACAGTCTACTCCGCTCTGTCTGCATCGCTGCACATCGTGTTGTCGGGTGCTTTCTAGTAAAACACTCCCTGGTGCCTGCAGCGACACGGAGAAGGGTGAGCAGTTCAAACATCCATGTTTTAAGGCCCTGTGAGCATGCAACAGCTTCCGTTGGTTGCATATCTTGCAACCTAGAAACCTTGTAAAAAATACTATCAAAATAGTAAAGGATGGTTCTTCAAAATGATGAGTAGCTCTACAATATATTTGTCCTGAAAGTTGACCTGTTTCCAGTAAAGTGGTTCAGGGTGTGGTGATGAAGTCGCAAATGGTTACTGCCATTAGAAACGGATCCACAGCTCAATTTTTTGAAATCAACATTTCCATGAAGGTGTTTTCTTTACCCCTTGGAAAATAGCACACAAAAACATTTTTAAATTACTTCAAAACAGTCTTCAATGGGGTTTTCTGAGCTACGTTTTGGCTGAATGAAATGGATTTCATAATGCTAATCTGATAGCGCTGAACTGCAGTGTCATCGTGGACATTTTAATCTCACTGAGCGATAGCCTGCTTGCCTAGCTTTGGTGAATCCAGAAGCGCTTGATTGGTTACAGCTATACAAACACACTTCATTGTGGATACTCTCCCACAATGGAAATGTATTATGACATCTTACTCTACTTCATAAATACATGTGTAAATGTGTGTGTGTGTGTGTGTGTGTGTGTGTGTGTGTGTGTGTGTGTGTGTGTGTGTGTGTGTGTGTGTGTGTGTGTGTGTGTGTTCGAGGGAGACATTTCAGAAGTACTAGGCCGTCTTCCAATTTGACGCTTGAATCATAAATTATTGAAGCAACTGTTGAATAATGCAAAGCCTTGATAACGATCCCAGGGTCTGCAATCCATGCAGTCTTGGTGGGGTGGGAGCAGAGGCGACAGTAGAGAGTGAGTGAAAGGGTACCAAGTGATAGACAGAGTGAATATCTTCTCTCTGATACAGGCACACACACGTATTGTACGTTAGAAGTGCAGGAACAGACCACATATTTAGGCCACCACACAACGCGACACATAAAAACACAGGTCAAGAGCTGTTTAAGTCCACTGTTTTGAATGGGGGTGTAATCCATTGTCATAACCCACACATGAATTTAACGCAACATCTTAACTGTGAAGAGAGCTCTGGTGTTAAAATCAATCATAGGATTTTGTTTGTAGCCTACCTGTTGATAAAATGCTGCGTCATTCAATTATTAAAACATAGGGTTAATAAACCCCACCACCCCGATACATGGAGTTAATCCATTCATGCGAACAACAGTTTATCAGCTCGTCACGGGTGTGAACTGGTGCAATATGTGAGTCGCGTGCGCCCCTCCCTGGCTCAGAGCGGCAACGGGACGCAGCTAAAGACTGAGGGCTCCTGCTTCACACCATCCTGCCGCAGCCCGCGCGTACTTCGATACCAACAGTCTGCGTTCGTGAACATAAACCTGTATGCCAAATTCTACTCTCTCTACATCTCTCGTCCCCTCTCTCTCTCTCTCTCTCTCTCTCTCTCGCGCGCGCGCCTGTCGCGCCTCTCTCTCTCTCTCTCTCTCTCTCTCTCTCTCTCTCTCTCTCTCTCTCTCTCTCTCTCTTCTCTCTCGCGCGCCTGTCGCGCGCCTCTCGCGCGCCTCGCTCTCTCGCCTCTCTCTTCTCCTCGCTCTCCTCCACTTTAGTGCAGCTGACGCACACAAACGCGCAGCCGACTCTCCTCCGAGACACAACTCTCCGGTAAAGTAGCTCTTCAAATTTAACGGTATGTAAACGAAATAAGGCATGCTTTTATGTGGCGGTAAGTTAACACATAGGTGTTTGTATGTGAAAACATTTAACAACTATTGTGTTTTTGATCCGAATTGAGAAGATATTTTTGGTTGACAGACGTGACGTTATCCTTAATAGACGGCATGCCAGCCGGTTTCTTGGTAAACGACGTTCATCATCCTGTTTGTCGCCGTGACTTTGCTCAACAGCACCCCTTGCAACAACATGCGCTTCGTCCGCAGTTTGTGTAGCCTACAAGTCCACGAAATAAATTAGGGCATGAGACAGCATAACGAGCCAAGCAGTCGATCTATTAAGTCGAACTTGACATAAAACAAGGCACGGGGGAGGGCTTTCCACCAGACGTGATTAATGCATTTGATTAGACGCCGTGACACATTTAAACAATTTCGGGCGATATAAGGCAAAATACGAACTGCAACATTACATAATAAAATAATGTATAAATGAATGTTAGGCGGTTGCAATGTTATTGTTTTGGTATTTTGGTTTACGTGGGCCTAAGAAGCGCAATGCTTTTAAAACGAGACAATATCAGACATAGTCTAGGAGGTTCTAAAAACGGACCACCTCCACCCGTTCGACGCAAGAAAAAGAAAGATGCGACGCTTATATTTTCCAACAACCTGTTTTTTTCTCTGTTGATAACAAATCTTCGGTTACGTGCCGCAAGTGCCGCCAACTCGAGGTTGCATTGAAGTGAGTAGGCTAGTTGGTGGCAATGGTTCTAGTCTGTGGTATTGGACCATAGAGTATTGGACTAGTGAGGCTTGGTCTAGCGAGGGAATTTGACCAGGGAGACTGGTTCTAGTCTGTGGTATTGGACCATTGGACTAGTGAGGCTTGGTCTAGTCAGTGGTATCGGACCAGTGAGGCTGGTTCTAGATAGCGGTATTTGACCATAGTATTGGACTAGTGTGACTGGTTCTAGTTGGAGCTATTGGACCAGTGATGCTGGTTCTAGTTGGCGCTATTGGACCAGTAATGCTGGTTATAGTCGGCAGTATTGGACCCTATGCAGAAGTTTTCTGGTAAAATATGAAAAAACACACACATTCATTAATGAAAAAAGCTACGTCATAACTAGTAGCTTGTTGTGCTTGTAGGCGTGATGGAGTAGCCTATACATAGGTGGACTGTTTCCGGAATATTTCTGGTTTGTAATGACTTGCAATCCTGATTGCAACGCACTTGCTTCTCAGAACTCATTCCCATTCAGGTCAAATGTTTTGCATCTAAAGTATAAAAACAGTTGGAGCCAATATCACAACGTTTTGTCACCTAATTTCAGCTTAGCTACTAATAACATAAGCTTATTTATGCAGCCGAAGTGAAGAAAGTTCAAGACGGTTTAAAATATACTTTTGAGGTAAAGCTCAATAACTAGGCTGCTTGTGTTGGTCAAAGGCGGCTTCACCTAGGTGAAATTACTCTCCCTTTAAGCTCTCAGTTTATGGCTCCATTGTATATTTTTGACTGTGACTCTGTTTGCTATATGGATTTAGCTTGAATGTGTCTTTGACTACTTTGTGCCAATGCTTACAGCTCTCTCCTCCATACAGATATGCGGTTGTCTATGCGATATGCTAGTATTATTCTGTTCCTAACAGGGCTACTAAAGCCTATTTAGCCTCTTGAGTGTACAACAGTGCTCAGAGTGCTGAGTCACGTTGTGACTTAACCCTCAACTGAATCCACAAATCCTCAACAGTAATATGGGCTATTAAAGACGCACTATAAGAGGACCAGCTGGTTCCAAAACTTCTTCTTTCAAATCAGATTTGAGAAGGAAGAAGAAGAAATCATGGTATAACTAAAAAGATTCTCACTAATAGATTTATAAAATTTAGTTGTTTTGTTGACTTTGGGCAAAACCATCCATAAATTATTTTCTCAGCTATAAAAGATCTCAAATAGACCACATTCAAACATCTAAGTGTTGAATTCTTTTTAAGAAGAAATGCAAAGTATAAAAGTTTACAACCCCCTTCAAAACACAATGTTGGAGAAAAACTCGCCAACTGGCATGAGTGAATTCTGCTCTAATCACCCCAATCAACTACAATATGTGAATAACCCTATCATTAGACAGGTTTAATCGGGGACAAAGAGCAAGACGGGTGCTTACTTCCTAAACTGTGCCGATGTGGGATTTGGAGACGTTGGACTGCTAAATCATAGCATAATGGAGAGCACTTGATCACATGATACACTGAGAAGCTCATTAAGATTAAGTCTTGATTGGGTTGGTTTGTTTGCTGTGGCACGTCATATAGCCCATTAAGCACGTGACCGACACATTACAAACACTTCCTCTCACTAAAGAGTTCACCGCTGACCATTAAAGCATTCTGACACGAGGCAGACTGCAGGGATTGTTAGCATACTTTATTAAGAATTCATATTGATGTATTAGCCCTCTGCCATTACACATCATGTTCATAGGGGACCAATAGATAGCTTTTTGATTAGATGCAGAATTTATTATATAATTGCATGTGGTCCACAGCACCGATTGGCATAACTGTATCTTGCAGGGCTGATTTCCGAGTTTTAAAGGTCTTGAGAGGGTTAAGTCTTTGTTTTCTTGGACATGAATACACTTCATGCTACCAATAATGTACTAGGTCAGCTAATCTAACATTGGACGGACCCCACAGTCCAACTTTATATTTACTGAGGAACATTCCATTTGCAGGTCAGACATTTATTTTTCATTCTTTGCTTAAACATTGCTCACTTTCTATATCACCGTTCCACAATGCAAAGCTATTGACTGCCATCATCTACACCTCAAAAGGAAATCTTCCATTACTGACAGGCCAATTAAGTCTAGGAAACGGAAAGCTGATCTATCAGGAGCATTAGCATATGTCCTGTCTAATTGTTCTTGACCAATGCCCAAGCGTACGGCTCACAGCTTCGTACCTAGACCTAGACTGTTGGAAGGGTTTGGGTGCCCCTCCATTGCACTGAAAAGTGAGAGGACGCTAGATTGTTCAACATGACAACAGATAGCCTAGATAACACATTACCATAGTTTATAAATAACATCTGTTTTTAATTCCCACTGTGCCGGCTCCCATTCTCTGCCTTCCCTCCTGGTGGACTGAATCTTGCTGTTCACACTCCAATGCCCTTAAACACATGTTCAGCCACCATCTTGTGAAACAAAGTCACCCAACAAATCCTCCATCTTTCTATGTCCGTGCCTTTTCTCCCTTTGGATGTGGGATGCTTGTATGAGTAATGCTTTTCCAAACCACCAAAGACGCCCAATTTATGTGATTCTTAAAAATCCCAATCCTTTTTACATATATGTATTTTCATAGTGATTTTGAAATGGAAATAATATATATATGAAGGGTTTATTATGTGCAGCTGATTCTTTCATTCAAGATAGACAAGACAAATGGCAAAAAAACAAACAACTTCAATTCGTAGATGCAAAGAGTAGTGAGCAAACAAATCCAAAAGCAAACTGGACAAAATATTTAGGCAAAAAGTCCCTTATCAGAAGAGCATAACTGCTCCACACTGTAGATACACATACGGTTTGACCACCTCTCAAACCAAAGAAAGTGCTCCAAAGAATCAGAAAGGAAGACCAGGAGAGTGGGAAGAAAAGAAGCAGACTGCTACTGATCGCAAAGTATGGTGTAAAACAATGGAGGGGCTGGGGCTTGGGGAATGCAGCAGTGAGCAGCCTTTGCAGTGGTTCCCGCCTCTCTGTCTGCTGTGTGATGCTTTACTCCCTTTTTCAGCTAGTTTAGAGTAGATGTGTATGTGTTTATGTGTGCAAATGCATACTCCTTTATTTAGCTATATCTACAATGATATCTATACCCTGAGGACAACATATGCAATTTCACACATAGATAGCTGAAGTTATAGGTGGTGCTGAATGACAAAGCTTCTGTCTCTCTCACCAATCTGTCTGTCTTCTCTTCCTTCTCTCTACAAAGATTTAGTCTTCCTCTCCACAAAGCATTCCTTCCATTACTGGTAACAAGGACGTTCACTTGAGAAACGGTTAATCTTCTTCCCTGTTGTCCTCTTCCATATTCCCTGGTCTGTCTACATCGTTATGGCTTATATAGAACAGAAACAGAATCTATGGAAAAAGGGAGCTCTTTGTGCAAAAAGATAGCATATAGCATATGTAATGAGATGATCAACTATCTATATAATAACTACAATTTATTTACTCAGTAAGAGAGAAAGGAAGGGAACCTGAAAGAGGCAGGAGAGACGTGGCAGTCATACTGGAGGAGTGCATTTGTGCTGACGGGAGCCATATTCGTTGGCACAGAGGTGTTGCCTCAGTGTCTAGTGTTCCTCTCTTCTGCTGCAGCACCGTCACAAACATTGATCCCTCCATCAGGCCCTCCACCACACTCCTCCACTTCCTGAACTGTCCTCACCACCAGCACCCCAACATGTGCGCTGTCATTTGCTGACATGGACTCACTCAGCCAGTTCATCTAATGCATCCGGTCTGGGAGGGAGGTGTTTGTGAGGATGGGGTGTTGCCCAATTCCATTTCAGCAAGCCAAATACTTGTAAGCCTCTGCAAGTCGTATAATGCAGCGCTTCGACCTAAGGCTCTCTTTGTTGCTGACATCATGGACTTAAGGCTCTCTGTGCTTTGTCATCATAGACTTATGCCTTGTTTCCACTGAGCGGTGCGGTACGTTTTCTTGTGATACGGTTCGGTGTGGTACAGTGCGGAACGGGCCACTTATATTGGCGTTTCCACCGCCAAAAGTTGGGCAGGGTCCCAACTAAGCCGTACCTATTTTTCGGTACTCCTCCGTTGGGGTACCAAGCGGTCTGAAAGGGTACTGAAAAGGTGGAGCTACACGTGCCGTCCGCTGATTGGTTGACAGAATTGTCACTTCCGTGCGACAGGGGGATAAAACAAAGAAACAAAGTACCCTCTGGGTATTTCTGGACAACGGCAAAAGCTTTATTTATTGAAGAAGAATTGCAAAAGTTTGCCCTCTTTCTTGGACCTCCTCCATTGTCTTTTTCATTTAATTTATTAGCAGGCTACACTGTCACACTGCTACGATGTCCTGTTCCTTACGTAGCTGCCGCGGCTATCGCAATCCGGCTTGAAACCCGCCGTAACCAAGCAGTCCCGCTCCGAGCCGCACCGAACCGCACCGAACTGTACCGCACCGAACCGTACCGCACCGAACCGTACTGCACCGAACCGCACCTCTCGGTGGAAACAAGGCATTCAGGCCCCTTTTTGTTGTATCCTCATAGACGTATGGCCCTGTGTGTCATGACATCAGTATGCTAAGGCCCTTGTGTTTTTTGACATCATCGACTTAAGGACCCCTCTGTTGTGTCATAGTTTTGTGGGAAATTTGGTCTAAAAACAAAATCTTTATTTTTTCAAACAAATGGAAAATTTTCTTTTAAACCTTGATTTCAGTTTTTCTCAAAAGACCCCTCAAAAGACACAACTATATGTTACATCTTTTGCAGAATCCCAATGCTCCCCTTTTCTACTGTATAAATGTCACTGCATATTTGATGCCTTTCTTTTCTTGAGGAATGACATGAAAATGCTATTGCCAAGGTTACTCGCTTTTTTGCACCCGCTTGAGGTGGAAAAACACTCTAAATAGTGTCCGAATCCCAGCTGAAAAAGCAGATTCATTTGGTTTTTAAGGCAAAACAAATCTGTGGAGTCTAATTTTACAAATCGTGATTTTGCCTTTTACCCATTGCCCATTGCAGGAAAAGTTCAAATGAAAATTTATAAATCTACTTGAAAAAATCCCCAAGCCCTATACCATCATAGACCAAAGACCCTTTGTGTAGTGTCATCATAGACATAAGGCCTTTGGTGTTGCGCCATCATATTCTTTAGACCCTTGTGTTGTGACATCATAGACTTAAGGCCCTGTGTGTTGTGACTCATTTACTCTTGGCCCTTCATGTTGTGTCCTCATATACTTCAGGCCTTTGGTGTTTTGACATGATATACTTAATGCCAACTGTACTGTGTCATCTAAATCTAAGCCCTTTGTGTAGAACATTATGCTACTACTGATTTTATATCTAAATGTATTTTATTTACAATGTAAACATACAAATACAGACATTGAGTACTGGTTAATTTGATGAACAGGCTGTTTGGGCTCACTAGATAAAGACAACCTTACTATATTAAGGACTCGTAAGCCCCTTCCCACTGGACAAAAAACCCCACCAACACTAGGCTTTAGTCTTTAGTGTGGAAGGTTACAATAGGCATTCATTCCCGGGACATATTACTCTGCAGTAGTCAGAGGCATTTATCTGCTGCAGCTCTGATTGGCAGTGATGGAAACAGGACACCTGGGCGGACACACTCATTTGCAATGCTAGTTTACTACCCAATGTCGATAGATTGATATTGTTGATGGATATTTCACCTTCCACTTAATATCTTACTGAGTTTTCAAAAAAGCCAAGCAGCAAGTTAGTTCAACAAGTTCAACATTTCCTGATTACAAGGGGGCATACAGAGTCTAAGTCCTACCTGAACTCTGCAGCAGGCGGCTATCCTACTTAAATGCTTTCTATAAGATGCTTCTTCCTAGCTACCAACGTGTGCAATGGCAGACGGCAGCAAATCCCTGCTCCACTCACGACCCTGTGTCACCCGAGGACGGGTTTGGGTCTTAAATACCTACAAATACACACACTAGACCAAGACACTCTACCCCTGGTGGTCTGACTGATATTGGATGATATTGTATGGTATTTGCAATGTACTGATTTACACATTATGCATAGGAGAGAGGGAATATAACACACGCACACACAGACACACACACACGCCCCCCACACACACATACCCACACTCGCACCCACAGCCACAGGTTTTCCCTTTTCTGCATTCTCTAAAACGTGGAAAAATCACCAGTATGAAGGCAAGAGGACCACAGCTGTGCTGTCGGACTGTGTGAAGGCGTAGGGAGTCGGGCGCTGGACCGAAGTGTGCTTTGTGTGCCTAGTTGACTGCCCCCCCGGTCCCCCAACCTTTCAAAGCCTTGGAGAGGGTCCGAGGGGTATGAGGGTGGTGGGAAGTGGGGTGCCAGGGATGATGTCATTGTTGGCACATGGTTTGATCGGCTTTCTAAGAGACGGCAAGACTCTGCCAAGACTAGCCTTTACTGGTAGTGGCTTAAGCTGTCCCTTCTTAGCTCTCTCTCTATCTCTTCCTCTCCCTCTCTCTTGTTTATCTCGCTCCCTACCTCGCTCTCACTTTCACTGTCCCTGCCCTACCTCTTTCCCCCTCCCCATCTCTCTCTCTTGCTCTTTCTCTCTCTCCCTCTCACTTTCAAATACACACCCACACACACACACACAAGCTTTCGATCAGATAATTCCAAGTTATCTCGATCTGTCTATCTACAACTGTTCAATTGTAGATTTAAGCTTAGAGTAAGTTAAATATAAGGCATGTGTTTACTTTGTGAAAAGCATCTGAAAAGAAGACCAAGCTTTAGTGACATGGTGCATTGTGTGTTTATTTCTGTCTGCACGCACCCATGCACCAATCAAGGAAGTAAACAAAATCTTTGCAAAGGAGTTTTTCAAAACATGTCCAGTGTGTGGGAAATTAAACTACATCAACCAGAAATAGAGATGTAATATAACTAACATGGATCCAATGGATTGATGTTCCATTTCATCCCAGTACTTTTACTAGGCATGTGTCATTTTAGTCAAATGATTATGTTTATTTGTATGTATTATCTCATTTATTTTTGGTTGTAGTTCCATGAATGCAACCACGGGTTAGAGTTGGTAGGCTTGGGTCTTTCCTTTTTTTGCTGGCCGAAATTAAACTAATCAGCCAAAAACCCCTAACCATTGTTTCTGTTCATAAATTAATGGTTTTCCTCTATAATAATTTGATAATCCAACATCCCAAATACAATACACCTTCACCTCTTCTGATAGGTTCATATTATGTATGGAATGAAAGGCTGATAAATAGTGTGATTGTTTCAAATCCAAGCCCTGTTCCTAGCATTAGCTCCTCGACCTCGCCTGCAGCAGCAGTAATTAGCATAGGCACTTTAACTGGATCAGCTAGCAGAATGATTCATCACTGCCAAATCACAGGAAAGGGATTAGGAGCAGGAGCTTGAGTGACCCCTAACAACAAGGAGCGCCTAGTGGAGAGATAATATAGTTCATCTGTAGAATCCCGCATTGAAAGCCACACGGGACACAAGAAGAATGCATAAGCTAGCACATGCTTCCTGCCTTTGGACAATGCACAATTGATTGATACGTTACCCCATTGATTTTTGACTAGTAGGTTTTAGTCTCATCTACGTGCCATTGCAGACTTCATTGCAGCAGCAGTGACTCAGCATTGATACGGGGCCTCCAGTCTCTTCATCAGAGGAACAGATTCCCTGGTGTGATGCATCACTTTGATGATATAGTGAAGATGGGACCTTCAAATCGGCATTGGAATTGTTGCATTGTCTCTCCACTATCTCCAGACCACTATCCACCACTTCATTACTAAACCCAGACAGTCAAATCACATTATTCACATTAGATTACGATCGGTGTCTGCTGTGTGCTCCAATTTGTTAGTCTACGTATTCAAATACATGTTGATGTTTAATTGGATGGTGCTTAAGTTATTTAGTTCAGCTTTTTCTCTTCATTTAATTCAGATCTAATTTATTAGCCGATAAGGAGATTCTGGGATTCATTCGTCAGCTAAGCACATTTGAAGTGAATTGCCTAATAATTGCACTGTTGCAACTGTGGAGACACGTTTTAGTGAAGTGGAAATATAATTGGTTGCTTTGGCCTCCTACCTTTGGCTTGTCTTCATAGATATTTCTTCATGCAGGCATTTTATATTCAGAATGGTGTATCAGCTATTCCCAAATATTTTGGACCTAAAGTCATGAGTTTGGCTGTAAGGCTGGTGCATTCCGGGGTCCTGACATCCATTTCAGATTTGTTTTATGCACTATAATATCATCCCATATCATATAATTATACAGTTATGTAGTCAAAGTAACATCACGCATATTATAACCTTTCCGGTTGAAGATTAAGGGGAATCGACCCCAAGCAGTGCCTAAGGCCAAACATTGTCGTATATTTCAAGAACTGTGTACATTATCTTTATTTTTCTCGAATATAGAATAGCAACGACATGTCAGGTCTTTATTGGACCTGTTGTCTTTGAGTTCCTTGAACTTTCCTCCCACTCCCCAAGGTGTGCTAAATGTGGAGCAGTATCTGGAGCAGTGCAGTGGCTGTGCCTGGGTGGATGGGCACACCATTAAGCTGTCTCTTTTAACAAGTGTTCCGCTTTTGGGAGTTCAGACACAGATATTTATATCAAGCGGGTCAGTGAAAAAGGCTGAAGCAAAGCGCGTCGGGTGTGTTTTGTGTGAAAGTCCTTTCTCTGGAGCCGCGAATCAAACATGAGACAGCGATGTCCGTGGGTTGAAAGGGACCGAGGTGTTTGTGATGTTCAATGTCCACCGATCTGACGAACCGGTCTATGCTGGGGTTAGAGATACATGTACTTTAAGTTCAGAGGTAGTTCAAGTTTTCAAAAAATGACCCTACAACCTCAGTTAATATTAGAGCTGTCTTGCTGAGTTGAAGGCTTTGCATCCACCACCAGAATCCGTCAGCAGTGATCTAATAATGCAAGTGCAGCACTGGGCTCTGTAGAACATGAGGATCAGAAGCACAGCCTTAGGTGATGTGGTAGAACTGATGTACTTAGCAGCTTAAGTTCTCTTTAATATGTTTTTACTTGCCAGATATCTCAACTGTCCACAGATAAGGGAAGTATTTTATGAGAGAAAAATGCAAAATGTAAGCCCTAATGAGACTAATGAGTCTCATTATGCTATACGTAAATCCTGGATTCTCAGTGCATTCAGTGGGGATGACACTGTGACATGGATGATGGCGTCTGGAAAAGAAAGAAGAAATATAATAATGATGAGTGTTTGCCTAGCTGAAAAATATAAGTTATATTGTGAAGATGGGAAACAATGTTTTAGCCTGCATGATGAGGCCTTCTCAGAGTTAATCTCCCAGCAGATGGTGTGTGGCGCCGTCGTGCTACTGTCGTAGTTTGTACCTTTCAATAAGATTCTCTTTATTTGTGCTTTTGCTCTTTATAATACACACAGCACCACTTGTGTACCAGGGGGTGCGGATCAGCCATGTGTCTTCCCAGCAGTTCCTTACAGTAATCACTCTGCCGTTGTTCAAGAAGAGCTGTTTGTTCTTGTGCTATTTACACTCACTCTGTGTGATGTAGAGTTGTTGATCCTATGACTGGTTCATTGCAAGCAGCATGGCATGACATCAACAGAGGGTAATTCCTGCTAAAAGCCTACTACAAATCGATTATATGTTGTTGAAAGTTATACAATGTGGAAGTACTTTAAGTATAGGCCTCAATGCATATATGCTTGTTTGTAACTCTGTCCTTCCCTTTGAATGCAACACAAAGTCATTGACCTTGCGTTGAATGGATACAGTGATAATGCTGAGCACTAGAGGCTATCCTGGTGTCAATGTTTCCCACCTGAATTCCTATTCCATCAACTGTACACTCACAGCAGCACACAACTATGGTGTCTGCAGAACAGGGCATCAGCCATCTCATTGGGATGTGTGTGTGTTGGGATGTTTGGGAGAACAGCAGCTTCAGAATGACTGAAGAAGGGGCTTTGTTGTCATAGTATCACATTGTACCAGTGTCAGCTAGCGCTCCCCCCCCTCCCCCACAGGCCCCCAGAGGGAGACAGATTCTAATGCAGTGCCTTTCTCTCTTTCACCTGATAAAGCAGATGGGGGGGGGGGGGGGGGAGACAGGGGGTGAGAGTCTCAGTGGGATACGCTCCTCCTCCGTCCTTTGCTGTGCATGCTCTCTTGATGTCATACATCGACTCATATTGTTCAGCAAACAGAATTCATGTGTTTTGAAAGGGCTCACAAATTGATCGAGTGGTGTATTTGTTGTTGTTTTGCCGTATAGTTTTCACTTGTTATTTTAGTAAATGCTGGTTCATTGTAGTCTTTAAATGTATTTAAATGTATTGTCTCTGAATTGCATTGTGTCGTTTGTAAATGTGTGATAAAGCAAATATGGTGTCTCTTGAAGGAAACCTGCTCAGCCTCAAGCTTTATAAATATTCTTAATTTATTATACTTTTTAGGATTCACGTTGCAAATACAACATGCAATAGAGTACAAGGGAAAACCTTGGATGACCTAATTTGCCCGGGATGCAAGGGAATCTTACTCCAATCGGCTCTTGCAGCTCAGTTCCCATTCTTACAAGTAATTAATAATAATTATAATAAGAAGAAGCTGAGCTCATATGACCTAATAAATACGTATAAGTCTGTAGACAAATAGGCCACCACGATAGTTGCCACCGGAAATTGCATACTTCAGGTGGCATATGACTCAAGAGCCATTATTTTTGTTTTAACGTGGTCATTTGTTTTATTTTATCATTGTAACTGAAATAGATCCCCAATTTAGATAAAAAAGGGGTAAAATCCTATGTTTTGCCATCCTCCCGAAAACACTATGTGAAAGTTTGTGCAAATGCAGGTGGCGTTCTGTCCGTGAGATAGTTAGGCTTCCCGGATGCCTATAGTCCAAACCCTCACCTGGACGTGGTATTAAATAAACCGCGGATCAGACAGAGCTTCACCATCCACACACACATGGCATTATTATAGTAAAGTGTCTGAAAAGCTTTCTCTCGGATGCAGCAGTCAGTTATTTCAGTAATAGTAATAAAATGGCATAGATAACTATGTTGACAATCGTATAAGATAAATTTCCACATTTAAAACCAAAAACAAAACGGTTTTGGTTCACTGCCTCTTTAATGATTCACCTAAATTGAAATAGTAATAATACATTAATTTAGAATTGTAAACAGAAATGGAAAAGTGACAAATTAATTCAATATCTGTATAAAGTTGTCTACATACATTTGTCTCTGCCATAACATTGTGTTCTGTTAAATATTGTCCCACAGGGCAGAGGACCCTATACCACAGAAGTGATGTCCTAGAGACGGTTGTACTGGTCAACCCGTCAGAAGAGACGGTTACATCAGAGGTAAGGGCGGTTGTCTTCTCCAAATGGATGTTTATTTTAGAACGCTCTCATTCTGTCTCAGGCGAAAATCTATTCCGACATATTTCGTTTTTGGATTTCATCGCTTACAATTTGAACACACATTGTGTAACTAATATCATGTTTAAACCTGAAATTCCATTTGTATATAGCAAGTCACCTGCAATTTGTTTTAGCACTTTAATTTCCTTCCTTTCTCTTATTTCTCTTTCCTCTGCCTGTCATCCCAGATCCAGTCTCTGGTCACAGACTCAGCAGGACATAAGCTCCTGGTCCTGAGCGGCCAGAGCTCAGATCACGGTGACCTTCTCCTTCAAACCGGGCTCTTCACCTACCAGACCTTTTCACAACTCCTTACTGACCCTCGGGTATGATACATGTATCACCTCTATGTACTAGTGGAAAAATGTCATTGTAATAATAGTGGATTTAATAACAGCACACGCCATTATCAAATGTTAGAAATGTCTCATTACTACAGTGAGAATTTTTATTTTCTTTGGCAAAGAGCCTTTTGATGCCATGTACAAACTAAACTCAACTTTGACTATGACCTATATTGTCCATTTTTCCTTATGTTTTTATCAAAACTTACTTTATTCTATTAGATACGCCACAAAATAGTATATAGAAATAGTACACACACGGGCAGTATACAAACTTGCCACACTTAAGTGACAAAATCTAGATGCAGCCCTTAAACCACCACTTTCAGCTACTGCCCTCAGGGCAAAGGTAAAGTATCACCTATACTAAACCCTGATTCCTGTGCTGTTGTCCCTTTTACCATTAAATATCTTATTCAGTAAGGTCAGATACTTTTTGAAGGTGGCCTGAAAACCAGGACACAGTATTTTATGCCTACTAATTTAACCCTGAATCAACATTGAGTACCTAGTAATAAGTTTTAATGAGTCCTGTCTGGATGTGATGCCTCGTGTTTTTAATGTACCCTTTTTTGGTAGCAGATTTTAGCACCTGCAAGCAAAGACAAATGTTTACCTTTTGCATGCAAAAAATAGACCATAAAGTTTTCCCTTTTCCATTTATATTTCCTTTCATCTTATACCATAGCTAACCAGCACACATTGAAATATCTCCCTCCTGCAGGTCAGTGATTTACTGGGCACAGTAGCACCCAAGCAGCCGGCTACACTAACTGTGTCCAGTCGTGGGGAGGTGGGCTGGAGCTCCTTGGGACAACAGAAACATCTCCAGGACTTTCTACAATACAGAGTGAACCCTGAGCCTGTGCTGCCCAAAATGGAGGGCGTGTCCGAGTTCACAGAGTACATCTCTGAGACTGTGGACGTCCCCTCGCCGTTTGACCTCTTGGAGCCGCCCACCTCTGGAGGCTTCCTGAAACTTTCCAAGCCATGTTGTTACATTTTTCCCGGAGGGAGGGGAGATTCCGCCCTCTTTGCTGTGAATGGATTCAACATATTGGTGGACGGAGGCTCGGATCGCAGATCATGCTTCTGGAAGCTCGTCCGTCACTTGGACCGCATTGACTCGATACTACTCACACACATTGGAGCTGACAATCTACCAGGCATCAATGGACTCCTTCAGCGCAAAGTAGCAGAGATGGAAGAGGAGCAGTCCCAAGGTTCGACCAATTACAGTGAGTGGATGAAGAACCTGATCTCGCCAGAACTTGGCGTTGTGTTCTTCAATGTACCAGAGAAGCTACGCATGGCTGAATCAAATCTCAAGGTCAAGCGCAGCATCGAAGAAGCCTCACTTACATTACAATATCTGAATAAACTGGGAGTGAAGCCAGAACCTCTTTGCAGAGTGGTCAGCAACACCATTGAACCCATCACCTTGTTCCACAAAATGGGAGTGGGCAAGTTAGACATGTATGTTCTGAACCCTGTAAAAGATAGTAAAGAGATGCAGTTTCTAATGCAGAAATGGGCTGGTAACAGTAAGGCAAAGACTGGTATCTTGCTCTCTAATGGCAAAGAGGGGGAAATATCTGTGCCCTATCTGACATCAGTCACAGCCTTAGTTGTTTGGCTCCCTGCCAACCCATCTGAAAAGATTGTTAGGGTGCTCTTTCCTGGAAATGCACCCCAAAACAAGATTCTGGAAGGCCTAGAGAAATTAAAGCACCTTGATTTCCTGCGTTATCCAGTAGCGACACAGAAGGACATCGCTTCAGGGACTCCACCACCTGTCATAAAACAGAGCAAGCTGAAGCAAAGAACAGACAGCAAAGAGAGTCTCAAAGCCTCTCCCAAAACTACGGCAAAACCCTCCACGAAAGAAACGGATGGAGAAGATGAAGTTCCAGCTGCCGCAGAGGTGAAGACTGATTCTGTAAAGGACAATAAGGAAGAGAAAAAAGAGGAGAAAAAGCCCAAAACTTTGAAATCAAAGTCTGAGGTACCAGAGAAGAAGAAGCTGTTAAAGGAGAAATCCTTAAAGAAGCACTCAAAGGAAAGGACATTGAAAATGGATGAAAAAAAGGACAAGGAAAAGAAAGAGATCAAGAAAGTAAAAAAGGATGACCCCCTGAAAAAAGATGAAAAGAAGGACGGAAAGATTAAAGATGCTAAGAAGAAAGACGCATCTAAGCCCGAGCTGAGAAAGATTACAAAGCCTGACCTAAAACCTCTGACACCAGAGGTCAGGAAGACCTTGCACAAAGCTAAAGTTTCAAGTAAAGCCAAGACTGGCAAAGTCAAAGCAACCAAGGCACAGCCTGCTGAACCTAAACCAGTGGAAAAACCAGTCGCAGAAACTGAACAGCCTACGACACTACAGAATGGAACTACTGAAGGCCTGTCTGCCTCATCCAGCCCAGAAGATCTTACCAAGGCTTTTGAAGATCTAAAGCAAACTGGAACAGTATCCTCAGAACAACTTGAAATTGCTGAAGTTGCAGAGGAGCCAACAGCACAAGAAACCAAATCGGAAATTCTACCTAGCACCTTGTCTTCTGAAAAGGTATTGGCCTCAGAAGTAAAGGCAGAGGCTGATGCTGGAGTTGAAGATAAACAATTAAACCAAGTGAGAGAGGAAGAATTAGAGGCTGAAAAGTTTGAGGATGAAGGAGCAGCCATTGATGATGAGGTGGAGGAGGAGGAGGAGGAAGAGGGAGATTCCCCAACTGCTCAAAGGGAAGCAGCAGAGGAAGAGGAAGACATGGGCATAGGAGAAGAAGAAGATGATAGCCTTGATAGGAAGCACGAAGTAGAAGAAATGGAGAAAGCAAAGCTTTCTACTATGTTGGAAAAAGAAGACTTCAAACTGGCTCATTCCAAGGAGGAGGAAGAGGAGGCAGAAGATGAAGCTATTGAAAAGGCAGAGTTAGAGGAGGTAGAAGACTTGGATGTAATAGCAGACGAGGAGATCAAGGACAAACCTGAAGATACGGAATTGGACCACATCAGCCAGGTGGTTGAACAACACAAGGCAACCGAGTTTGGAGCTTCAGCCAAAGAGGATGACGATGAGGAAGGATACCTGTCACATGTTGATGGAGCCACAGCTCCGATAACCTCAGTGGCTCAAGAGGCTGGTGTCGCTGCTGCCTACATTCAAGATGATAATATTCCTGCTGCAGAACCTATTTCCTACATTCAAGATGAGACTATTCCCGGGTACTCTGAGACAGAGCAGACCATCTCTGATGAGGAGATTCATGAGGAGGCAGAGGACAGAATACCACACCTTCAGTATGATGTGGGTACCTATGACATCTCTGTTCCAGACCAGACTGGCTCCTTTGTAAATATTCATGGAATGAAAGAGATACAAGCTGCTGCCGTGTCAGATAAAGGTTTTATGCCTGGTATACAGGAGCAGGTGTCTGCGTATACCAACATCATTGCTGCTCCATTGGCAGAAGAAGAGCATGTTTCCTCTGCGACCTCGATTACAGAGTATGACAAAATATCCTCACTGCCAACCTCTATTGCCGAAGACCTGGCGCCGGCCGTAGCACCACAAATTGAAGAAATATGTAAAAGCTCTTTAGAAATGGATACTGTGAAAAGTGTTTCCCTGCCAAATCCGACTGAGGCAAACCAGGAAGCCAGGAACGTCCCATACTCTGCTGGGGCTGTGTCACCAATATCCTCTTTGGAGGATGACAAGTGCTACAAGTCTCCATCTGACGACGCAAACCGTGGTTTCTCTGGAGTAAGCACAGATGCTGAAGTTACTGAAGCTCATAGTGAGGAAGAAGAGGATGAGGAGGAAGAAGACCAGACTCCCAACATTGACATGTCACTTGAAAAACTTCAAGAGAGCTATGCCCGCCCACAACTATTGAAGGACAAAGAAACACGCATTGAACCCACCCGTGATTTAAGTTCAAAAACAGTTGATAGCAAACCCGTGCACCCACCAGTAGAAGACGAATGTGTGCATGCAATTGCTGCCAAGGAAGTTTCCTCTGTTGTGCCCACAAGGCCATTTGGATCAGGTTCTATAACTTCAGAGAGTGAGGAGCGCTGCTTTAGTCCAGACGACAGCACTGTGAAGATGGCTTCACCACCACACTCTGGCCCCCAAAGTCCAGCTCATTCTCCACTACGCCACTCACCAGTCAGATCCTTCCCTGAGCAAGAGTCGCAAACACAAGAACATATTCCTGATGTTGTCATCAAGGTTGAGGACCCTGCTGCAAAGAAAGATAATACAGACATAGAAGTAAAGACACACACGGTAGAAATAGAACAAGCAGGCCCAAAAAAGTCAGAAGGGTTGTCACCAACGCTAGATAAATCGTTTGAGGTCTCCAAAGAGGTTGCAGAGATCAACGAGCCAGAGAAAACAATTTCCCAATTGTCAAAAGATAAAGACAAGCTGGAAGAGAAAATTTATCCTACTGCTGCAGCAATAACAGAGAAAGCTGATGCTGCCCTGTTAGTAAAGGATTCTACCACTGAAGTACTTCTGAGTGAACAACTGCCCACACAAGATGAGATTGAAACGGAAAGAGAACCTCACCACATTGGACCTATAGTGGCTGTTCCAGGTCAACCTCCAGTTGCTGATAAGGCTGATGATAAGCATCATGATGAAGAGGATGCTCAATCTGTCATAAAGGTCATTCATGAAGAACAAGAGAAAAAGATAGCCGATCATAAAACATGCAATGTGGAGGAAATTGAGGATGACAAAAAACAGACATATAACATACCAGAAGAGAGTTTTGAGATCAAACCGATTAAAGATGAGAGGAAAGAAAAAGATTTAGAAGACATTGGGCTTGCCAAAGAAGCACAAAAGGAACAGGATGATTGTTTGGATGTTGAACCCATTAAAACTGGGATTGATATTAAAAAGGCTGGGATTGAAAAGGAGCCTACTGCTGAGACGACATGTCTTAAAGATGAGGTACAGGAGAGAGACACAAAAGAAGACAATGTGTCTGATATTCAACACATCGAAGAGAGAGAGGACAAAAAAGAAGCAGATAGGGATGGTAATTCAAATGTTCAACCCATCGAAGATAAACATTGGATGGAAAAAGACCAAACACCTGATCTTAAACCAGTTCAAGAGGAGCTCAAGGAGAAAGAAACAGACATTAAACCTGCTGCTGTACCAGTCATAGAGGAGGAGAAAAAGGAGGCAGCCATCACTGACACGTCTGATATTAAACCAATAAACAATATGGAGGGAAAGCAGATGGAAAAGGATGCAGAAACATTTGACAACCAGGAGGAAGACAAAGCGATGAAATTAGGTGATACATTGGATGTTCCCCTTTCCACAGAGGTTCCCATTTCCAAAGAGGATGAAACACCCAACAAAACAAACATAACAGAGGAAAGAAAGGAAAATAAGGATGAGGCCTCTGATGTCAAACTAACAACTGACGATAAGAAGGACCAGGAAAAGGATAAAGATGATACTTCTATCATCAAACCTACACTCATACCCGACACTTTAGTTACAGCCGAAGAGGAAAGCCTTTCCTCTAAATCAGTCATCATTGAGGAAAACAGTAAAGATAAGTCTTCTACTGTTAAATTGGTCACAGAAGAAAAGGACCAAGGCATTGATACTTCTACTATTATTTCTACAGAAAAGGATGGGGAGGCTTTCAGCAAGAGTGATAGCTGTGCTGCTGAACCAGCCATAGTCGAACAAAAACTGGTCATGGATGATGATATTCTTATTAAACCATCTACAAAAGAGGACAAAGATCAAGAGAATAGTAAAACGGATAGTGTTCCAGTCATACCTCCAGAGATGGTCGAGGGTTTCAATCTGAATGTGGATACAACTTGTGGCTTCAAATCACCTACCATGGATTCCAAACAGGAATTTAGAGATGAGATCATTACTGATCCTACCACTACTGTTAAACATCCTAATTTAACAGGAGATGATGATAATGAAGCAAATACAGAGGATTTAAATGCTACAACACCATCCAATGAAAACGTGCAAGCCAGTACTTCAGATACAGAGCACACTATTCAGCCAGAGAGTGAGAAAGAAACTAAGACAGAAGCCATGTGTGTTGCTTCAGCTGTGGAAGAAGAAAAGGAGTCATCAATGACTAGTGGGGAAACTTCCACAGTTAAACCAATAAAGGAAGAGGAAAAGGGCATTTCACCAGACATTTCAACAATATCCTCCATCAAGGAGAAGGAAAGTAAAGATGTTTTCTCTCATATCGTACTCGGCAAAGAGGATGAGAAAGATGCCAGTCCAGATAAAGAGAAAACAGATGTGAAACTGCTCATAGAGGACAAAGACAAGGGAAAAGAAGCTCTGTCTGTTAAGGATGAAGAATTAAACATAAATAAAGTAGATAGTTCTGATATCAAACCCATAATGCAGGAGGCTGTAGCAACACAACAGGAAGCCATTGAGCTCAAAGAAAAAGAGGATGAAGAGGAGAGCACAGCAGAGTTAAAAACAAGTGACATTTCTTCTAGTTCAACCACCGAAAATGTTAAAGCTATTGTCGAAGAAGTAGAAGAAAAACATATACAAAAGGATGAGGGACAAGAGAGAGAAATATTTGCCCAAGCTACTATTGTGACAGATAAAATTCTAGTAAAGCAGACATCTGATTCCACAGACGACGGTAAAGAGTCACATTCAGGAGGAGAGGCAGGCCTAGAGATGCATTCTCCCTCTGATTTTTCTCAAACTGAGCTAAAAGACGCTGCACCCCAATCTGATGAGAAAAAGGATTCATTTGTTTCAGAAGAAAAGGGAGCTAAGGAGGAAAGACCTCTAAAGACTGATTCTCTAGCCTCCTCTCCACCAAAGTCAGAGCAAACATTTGAAGATACAGCTGCATTAACTCAGGGTCAGAAGAGAGAGGTATATGAAACTCATGCTGCAGCCCACAGGAGCCACAAAGAAGAGGCTTTGCAAGATAAGGAAGCAAAGGATATCACCACTGAGGATGAACAGAAGGAAAAAGAAAAAGACGATACTCATGTGGCTGAGCTGACTAAAGAACAAAAAATGGAGAAAGAGCATGAAAAGGAATACACATATGAAGCAGAAGGTGGCAGAGTTAGGAAGGAGGATCCTAACATAGATGAAGGAGAAACATCTGTTTGCCAAGGAAAAGATAACATCGCCTCTGAGGCTGCGGTGGACATAGAAACGTATGACCCACGTGAAGTTGACTGCACCAAAGAGGAAAAGTGGGAGAAAGAAGAGGTACAAGAGAAGGACAAGACCATAAAATGTGCAGCACCTGATCAACCAGGGATACTATCCAAGCCTGCATTCGTGGTCCAGTCTTCTGATGAAGACAGAGAGGATGAAGAGGAAGAAGTCATTTGCATGGGTGGGGCAGGTTCTAGACCTTTGTCAGTAGAGCAAAAACAATCTGAGCATGACATCTCTGCTGAACCGCTCTCATTTGAAACATCACAGAAAGTGGCAAGTGAGAAAATGCACGACACCATACCTTTAAAGACTGCAGTGACTATACCTACACTGACAATGCAGGAACCCTCTGTTGATGAAGATATCAAAGAGTTTGGGAAAGAGCTAAAACATGCACCAGAACCAAATAAAGATATGGAGACTGAAGTCAGCCCTGCACCACTTACCATGCAAGCAAGTGCAGTTACATCAGAAGAGGAACCAACCTCAAGCGTTGTCATTTCAAGGCAAGAAGGGGATTGTTCTGTCCCCAGCTCTAAAGATATACCAATAACAGACTCCCAATCGACAGAAAGCAGGCCCATTCCATCAGCATTATCTAGCACTGACAGCCAACCCAAGAACTTAGCACTTATTACCACTGAAAGCAAGGTCAATGAGGATAAGCATCCCCAAACTGAGAACCAAGCTCCTGATCAGATTCTTGACAAAAAGCCAAAAGACGACATTTCAAACGAGCAGGAAAAACCAGAAAAGGAGGCAGAGAGGGAAATGGAAGGAGAGCGAGAGGTTGCATCCCCTGGATTACCGCAACCTTGTTCTTATTTTGTGTTGGATAAAGACTCTGAGAGCGTGTCAGATGTCCTTGAACAGGCAGGTGCGGTCGGAGCTGAGAGCATTGATAAAATAAACCTAGGGACCGAAGGAGTAAGCGAGAGCCAACCAGTGGAAAAGCAAGAGTTCAGTGTCTCTAAGTATGATCCATATGAAAAGCCTGTCCTCAGAGACCAGGACTCCAGGAGAGAAGGTGATGTTTCCCCAATTTTTGCTCCACCCTCTGACTTTGGCATTGATGACAACAGGAGAGCCAGCGAGGCAGAGTGCAGTAGAACCGTGTCCCTTCTTGACGACCAATGCAAAGACGAACCACTGTCTTTTAGTAGGGTTGACTACAGCCCAGTGTCCCTTACGGAGAGCGAAAGAAGTAGCCACCACAGTCAGAGTGCCTCTCCAATCTATGAAGACAGAGAAAAGGGTCAAGAAGAAGAGAGTGAAAGAGAAGAAAGACCAGCCACACCTTTTGTTGAGAGGAGCTTCTCGCCAACAGATATTCAGGACAACAAAATGGCCCAGGCTGCCGAGTATCGCACCTGTGCCTTCAACCTCAAAGAGGACAAACCAGAGAAATCTGAGAAAGAGAAGGATGGGGTAGAGGAAATCCCTGCTTCAGTCACCCAAACAAGTTCCGTTGGAGAGAGGGAAAGGGACAGTGTTTCTGTCAGTTTAGCAGAGCAATCACTCAGAGAAGAAACATCCTCATCCTTATGGAGCCAATCCACCCCTGGTCACCAAGTACCAACAGCCATCTTGCCTTTGGAAAAATTCACTGAGAAGGAAACAACAGAAAAAGGGAGGGAACATGCAACTGCAGAGTCATCAAAAGAGAAAAATAAATCATCTGATACTGAAGAAGAAGGATCTCCTTCAGGCCGATACTCTCCAGCAGAGAAAGACATTTTACCTCAGCGAATATCACCGGGTGAGACAGAGGACACTGCAAACTTTTCAAGTGTTGCTGCTGGTGCCTCTTTCATGGGCCCTCAAATAGATGACAATGTCCTCACATCTGACCGGGGTCAAGTTGGCACTTCTGGCATGCAGGACTTTTCAGAGAGGAAAGAAAGGTTTGATAGTGGCATAGACAAGAGGTTGCTCGTGGAAGGAGAAGATTTTGATGATGATGAGGAGGAGGATGAGGAGGACGAAGGGGAGGAAGAAGAAGATGGAGAGGTTGCCAGTGATGCAGATATCGAGAAAGGGGCTAAAGAGAAATCTGAGAAAGAAATTTGCAGGCTCGCTTCTGATGATGCTGACACACAGAAAGAAGACTCAACTGGAGTAAGGCAGACTCAACGTATCCCTTCAGCTGGGGAAAAGGTCAGCAGTAATGCTGCTGAGGATGCTTCTACTTCCAGAGTTGGTGACACCAATGAATGCTTAGCTCCAATTTCGGAATTATCTTCGATGTCTTTAAAAAATGAACCATATATAACCACAGCTACTTCCAAACCTACTGAAACAAAGGAGGAAGATATGCAAATAGAGACCCCCACACCAGAACTCCAGACAGCAACACATGACCCCACCATCTTAAAGCTTTCTGAAACCATGAAAGACGATAAAGACAAAGTAACTCCTTTATCACTAAGTCCGCTCAAAACTACAGAGGAATCTACTGCTACAGCGCTTGCAAGTGAGAACGTAGAAGATACAGACTTTCAGTGTGATCCTCAGCCTGTCTCTGTCAAACAAGTGAGTACAGCTGAGGAAACTCTTGCCTCTCAAGTGCTTGAGTCAAAATCAGCCAAGGAATCTCAATTACCAGAAGTATGCTTCCTGACGAAAGAAGACCCCAGTGAGCAAATGTCTGGAAGTGGTTTGACAACCAGCACTGTTCTAACAGACAGTAAAGGGTCGTCACCAAAGTCTCCAGTTAGTGCCTCCCCTGTTCTTCAAGAAAGCTATGCTGTTCTTGGCCAGTGCAAACCATCTGATCATTCCTACAGTAAAGATCATCAAGTTGAAGTGAAGGACAGAGAAGAAGCTAGGAAGCCCTCGGAGTCCTCCCTTGTATTGCAATCAAGTGAGGAAAACCAGGGAGATGAAGTCCAAAGACTGTCACCGAGTTCAGATGAAAATGCAGACAGAACAGAGACACACAGGGAATCTGCCTCATCTGCAAGCACTTTTACAACTATAACATACTCCTCTTCCACATTCTCCTCTACATCACATAGTTACTCTTCAACAGCCGCCGCTTCTGTTTCTTCTAGTCGAATCCTCGGTGAGGAGATTACATTAGATAAGTCAATGACAAGTTCTGGTCCTTCTGAAGAGTCTGGTGCTACTTTAATTAAGGAGGAGATGCCTTCTGGCGAAGCCCATAGAGATGGGTACATGGAAGTGGTTCAGAAGTCTCCTACAACTGCATCCAGTGTTCCAGAGGGGTTGACTGCTTCCAATGAGACAGATTCAGTCAGCAAAGAGAGCACTGATGCCTTAGAACCAAAAATCATAGCATCTGTGCCACCTCTACAAAGTACTCAACCAGACAAACCACCAGGGGATCTATCTATATCAGGAGCCCTTGTTGATGTTTCCCTGATACAAAGGGCTGAATCTTCGGACACATTGTGCCTAGGTCCATCCGCAAAAATGGAATCCCACGCATTTGAAATGGAGGTTGTAGCTCAACCCTGTCCTATTGAATGTCTAAAAACGACAGTAACTGGGCAAGATGCACCGTCTTCTCTCACTGAATCATATGCAATAGAAGGAATTACTACAGAGACAAAGACAGTCACTGTAATCTCATCTATGTTAACAACTGAACAGACAACCTCTGTAAGCCCCAATGAACCATATTATGGAGACATCAAAACTCCATGTGACACACAGGACCTGACCAAAACAAATGAGGGACAGCAACACCAGACCCTCATCGCAGAGCCTCAAGAGGGCTCAGGTTCAAGAGGGTCCGGCATTGGACAGATTAAACTCTTACAAGGGGCCACAGAGAAAGATGAAGTCAAAGAAAACACCGAAATTGATGAGAAGCAAAGTGAACATGTATTAGATGGCCAAACAAGTAAAGGTAGCAAAGTAGAGGACAGTAAAGATACTGCTGACTCCAAAGCAGAAAGTTGCAAGAAAGAAGACCCGGAGGTTACCACGTTAGCCATGCCACTTGAGAAGCTAGCCCTTAGGAGAAAAAGTAGCTTATCTGACTGGGAGATGCTGCAGAAGCCCGAAAGCTTCCCAACTGCCCCTCCTCCGGGTTATGGGGACGACGACGAAGAGACACTGGAACCAATGGAGTGGATGTCCACTCTACACAGCTCCTCTTCATCTTCCACTAAGGTTGCACAACAAATAGAGACATCTGGCGCTGAGGGCATCCAATCTGACCGGCCCTCTGACCTGTTTGCAGGAGAACCATCGTCCTCCTTCTCTCCTCCCGGATCCTCTTCGTGTGAGTATGCCCACCGAAAGGGGGAGCTCTCTCCCTCGTTCATTAACCCCAACCTCCACCAGCTGTCCAGTGACGAAACTGAGGAGGACAAAAAAAGTGATTGTTCCCAAGAGGGGGATGAAGACGATCGCGAGCAGCACTCTGTAAAAAGGCGATCTCACAAGCAGAGGCGCCACCACGCTCAGACTCCCAGTGGAGAAATTGGACCAGGGACACACCCGTTGCCAGGGACCATGTCGTCTGGGTTGGCCGCGACGCTAGCCGGGGAGGAAACGCCTCCGACCAGCGCGAGCGAATCGCTGCCCTCGCAGTCTGACTCAGACGTTCCCCCGGAGACAGAGGAGTGCCCATCCATCACAGCAGAGGGGAACTTGGACTCGGACGAGGATGCAGAACATCTACCTGTGGACAAAACGTCCGCCTCCGGAGCTGGAGGGGGCCATCAACCCCCTTCCCCTCGGTCGGCCCAGAAGACACAGGACCCTCTTCCTGCACCCATGAAGGACCCCTCCCCGGACCCTCCACGTCCAGATGTCTGCATGGTGGACCCTGAGGCCCTTCTCAAGGACCACATCAGCACGGAGAAACCCCTCAAGAAAGAGCACAAGACGACCAAGGTCCTCAGGAAGAGCAAACCCAAGTCAGCCTCTCCTGCTCGGAAGGGGGAGGGAAGGAAGAGGTCCACTACCCCGGTGAAGCAGAGCACCAAGGAGGGAAGCTCATCGCGCTCCGCCTCTTTAAGGAGGAGGGACACAGAGAGAAGCTCTCGGCTGCTCAAGATGTCCGAGACTCAAGGGTCTCGCACGGATATAAACAACCCTGGAAAGCTCTTGGTCAATGGTGTGAAAAGCAGTCCAGGTCTGTTAATGTTTTCTTTGTCATATAATTACTGTCATGATACAGCTTGGGTTGGTTAGCTAAAAATAGTCCAGTTGATGTTATCTGAAATCTGGAATTGTCACTCAGGGTTTTTAATCAGTTTTTTTTTTCTATTGAACAATACGTGCCGGTAGCTGTTTGCCTCAGGTTGACTTTATACACTTTTTTTATTCAAAGCAAGAACAGGTTTTCCCGGTGATGTTCTCAATGTTCTTTGGATTCTGCTTCAGGGAACACCACCCCAAAGGCAGGTGCAGCGGTACCCTCTGGGCCACCCATCTATGTGGACTTGGCCTACGTGCCCAACCACTGCAGTGCCAAGAACGTGGACCAGGAGTTCTTCAAGAGGGTCCGGGCGTCTTACTATGTGGTTAGCGGCAATGACCCGGGCAGTGCAGAGCCCAGCCGTGGGGTTCTGGATGCCCTGCTGGAGGGCAAGTCCCACTGGGGCTCCAATCTACAGGTAGCTCTTTAGCAAATGCCCTTGAAGCAATCATGATATACTGTATATTCCCACCGCCCCAAATGAATGGTCTTCTGCTATGGAGCAAAGTGGAGCTAGTGAAAAGTGCATTCCTAATTGTTTTAGTGTTTAATAATCAACTGCGTGGTTTATGTGTGATTGATGAAATGACTACTGTTTCAATGTATTTCCCCCGATTAATGTTTTGTGTATGCATCCACATCCTGGATGTGCTAAAGTGGTATAAATATCCTTTTATTTGACAGTAAATGGACGTTATGCTTTACGGGCTGTTCCCCCATACATCCATACACTCCAGTCAGTTCAGTTAAGCTTTCCTAGTGAGCGATCATGGCTCGGTCAGAGGAGTAGTGGGTTGTGTTCGAGACAGCAAACCCACAGCTGATGGGGCTTGCTAAAATGTAGCTGCAATGGTTGAACAACATTGGTTTTGGACTGCAATCCAGATATATGGCATTATTTATCATATTATCATTTCATATTATCTGCATTGGCTAACACACAGACATACACACACACACACACACACACACACACACACACATACACACACACACACACACACACACACACACACACACACACTATGCGCATGCCAAGTTTCCAGTTCCTGCTGCCTTCTGACACGGACCTGCGAGTGGCTTAACATTTATTCAAATTTATACTGTGACGTTGTTCTTTGGGTTAATGACCCAATAATGTAATCACTTATTAAGGGGGGTAGCCTCTATGTCCCCATGAGGAGTAGAGTCCCTGACCACTTCTCAAGTGTAATTGTGATTGATAGAATATTGAAAGATTTTGATGTCTGCATTAGTCTATATAGTACACAGATCATGTGTATCCAAACGGTGTGCAATGTAAAGCTACGGAGCTTTTGCTTCAGGGCATCATTTGACTTTGACCATGAATTATAGCGTCCCCTTTTGTGCCGAGAATCGGCACAAAACAGAAACGCTCCCTCCCTCCCTGTTTCGCCATCATGAGGTGAGGCTCTCATGCACCTGAGCTATGGTAAAGTTGTGTGCGTGAATGTGATAGACAGGCAAGGAGGATACTCATAAAAACAATCAGGGAAGAGATTCAGAGGTCAAGAGAGCAGGAATGAGCCGGGAGCGGCCTAATATCGAATAGTCTCATACAGAGGCAAGCACCCAAGCAACCAGAGCAGATACCCTCACAGAGCATTTCACTCACTAATAGCAGATGGATGGCTATGGCATTTCGAACAAATTACACTAACATTCATAAATCGACAGCATCTTTAATTTGATACTCTCTCTCTCTCTCTCTCTCTCTCTCTCTCTCGTCCACCAGGTGACTCTGATCCCCACCCATGACACGGAGGTGACCCGGGAGTGGTACCAGCAGACCCACGAGAAGCAGCAGGAGCTCAACATCATGGTGCTGGCCTCCAGCAGCACCGTGGTCATGCAGGACGAGTCCTTCCCCGCCTGCAAGATCGAGTTCTGAACCTCCTCCTCCAGAGCTCCTCCTCTCCCATCCACCCCCCCCCCCCCCCCCCGACACACACACACACACACTTCCTCCTCTCCCATTCTCAACCTCCCCTCACCCTCATCCTCTCCTCCTCCTCCCTTGCCGGTTCTCTGCCACAGGCTGGGTGGCGAGGCGGGAGCACTCTGTGCTCCTTGACGGTCCGCCTCATCTCCCCGTTATGAAAGCAGCCTCTACTGCATTAGCTGCAGTACTATTCAACTCATTTGCATTAGCTAAGATTAAATGGATTCGACCATCTCTGGTGTTCTAAAAATAATGTTGTTTTTTTGTGATTTGCTTGTTGGTTTGTTTTCTATCTGAATTAACTCATGGGCTTAAGCCACTATGGAGACTAGATTCATCTTCAGTTTTTCCCCAAAATCACTTCATTGTCATACTACTCTACTAGTTCTATATATAACATGTAGAATTGTAGAAAGACAATAATTTTTAGTTAATGTACTTGTGTACATGAAATACACAAATCTATTTGACGAAACAAGTGCCAAAAACCGCTGTTAGTTAAACCACTGCTAGTTAACTCTAGTTAGTGGCAAACTTCTGCAGTTATTCAAATCACCAAAATCATTCAGATATCGATCAGAATCTAAAATTGCACAATCAGCAACTTGATTAATAGGTTTGTGTATGGTGTTTGATATTGTATTATTTTTATGTTGTTCCAAAGTCATAGCATAATTTTCCGTAAGATAATATCTTAACCTTGATGTGCAAGCAACTGCTAGTCTACAGTGCTTCACGTTATCGTCTGGATTAATCCATAGACAACACACGGTAATGTTACTTATATACAAAAAATATAAATATACTGTCTTTTGTTGGGCAACTGTAGAAAGTGCCTGGTGTTAGCGCTTCTCAAGAAATACCATTCTAAAGTGTTTCCTCGCGGCGTTTACTGCTTAGCTGGTGCATGATGCTTGAAACCTAGCTCGGACTCTTTCCGGATTTAGTTCAGGAGTTGCATCTGGTTGACATGTCGTCATTATAGGGCCAGCATTGGGGAACACTGCAGTGCAACAGATAGGTCACAGCCCTGTTTTGGCTATATCCCATGAAAAAAGAAAACGCTGTTTGTGCCGAGCTAATGGGATTGTATACTTATAATAACTGCTGGCTGTGATGGTTTCTTTCTTTGAATAGCTTAAGTCATTGTCAAGGTCTTTGTTTTATGAATGTACTGTGTGTGTATGTATACATATATATAAATATATATATATAAATATATAAATATGTACATATATATCAATATATATACACATTTGTATAAATGCATATATATATATATATATATTTATACAAACACACACACATTCCATTCTAACATTACAGATGTTAAGCACTTCACATGTTGTAATGGTAAATCATGATCTTGAAGGGATCGTTTGTTCTGTCTTGCATTTTAGACCATGAACATTTAAAGCGATGATACACAACTTCCCTGTCTCAACGACCTAATATAGCGCCTGTCTTAAATATCACAGAGTGATGAAAGCGAGTGACCTTGGACCGTATCATAGCACGGAGAGCGTGTCCATCCCTGCCGGGGGGTGGATATTATGTGATGGAGTTTGTATTTATTGGTTGCTTCCATTCATATGTATGAGATGATGTGGAAGGAGGAGGCTCATATGTGCCTTTCAAGTGGTGGTAGGAGGCTGGGCTATTTTACAGCCTGCACGTCAGCCCAACCTGAACCAGGGACCGAACGCAGGGTAAACCCACTCAAATGAGTCACGTAGGAAGACTTTGAGGACCAACTAGTTCACATATTCACACTCTGCAACATTTCCCGCCCCAACACGTTGTGATCACAAGACAACATTTTTTTGATATTCTTTACATTTCTGATGCAGATCTGTATCAGTAACAGGAGAGAAGAATGGACGCATTTGTCAAAGATTATATTCAAAGTTATCCACAGGAACAGAAATGAACGTATATAAATGTTAAGAAGCAAGGATTTGCACCAAACAAGAATGCACTTTTTTTGGGAGGAAGCTGTTGTGAGGTTGGATGTGTTGTGTGTCATGGGATAAGCCCCGTTATGTATTATCATTATAAATACTAAAGTTGGAAGATATGTGGCATAACGCAATATTTGATGTAAATGATGATCTCCACAATTGCCTCCAACTTAGAGTTACAAGAAAAATGAAGGAATTGTTTAACTTTAAATGAACAGTTATCAGTGATATTGATCATGGATGACCATGAATGTGATCACAGTCATACAGAACAGAGTTATGGAAGGTATTAACAATAGTTATACAAATACATACTAAAGAGAGCTGCTTTTTTTTTTTACAAGCCGATAACGACATTTCTGTGTCTTCAAAGGGTTTGTCTTCTGTTCTTATTGTATTGTGATCGTAAACAAGACATAGTTTAACTCTCTAAGCTTATACTGTCAAATGATTTGTAGTCGGATCATTGACATTTAATGACTCTAAAATTACGTATACAAAACATTCTTCTCAGAGTTTGCTCTTTGAGGTTAAAACTCAACTTTCTGTTTACATAGCAATTGTTTCTGAGAGGCAGAGTTGAGGCTAGCTATGGGCCAGGCTGGGTTGAACTGACTGAAATAAAATATTGTTGGCTTGATAAGGTCACCCCAAAGGTCCTGAAAAGAAAAAACTCCTCGTAAGCTCATGTGATTGCTGTTTATTATCGTTAAAACATTGCATGCCTCATTAATAAGGCTTAGGATCAATTAACTGAGGACTACTTCAAATAAACCAGCTTCGATTTTCCCCAACAACTTGCTGGAGGGCGTGTTACCCTGCTTGGCCCACTGAGCGAGTGTACTACAATAGATGAGCCAACATATCAACAAGTCTTTAAGACTTTTAGTAAAGATTTTGCACTTTATTCACTCTTTCCCTGTCAACACACTGAAATAAGCCTTTATGTATGCTATATGTGACGGTTCAAACAGAGATATTTTCCATTATGCCCAAGAGAGACCAAGGTGTGGCAAAGTATGACGTGAACAAGTTTTTCAATGCTGTATGGGATGTATAATGTACAGGGAGAAAAAAAGAGGATATGTTCAATGATTGTTTTTGAATGATTTCTTTCTTTTTTTTTTAAGATGGTTGAATAAGTCTTGAAAGAGGTTTTATGTTGGCGGAATCCAAATCGTTGGTCTTAGGAACCTGTGACTCCTAGGGCATTGCTAGCTAGCTGTGAAATAATAATAGTATAAACAAAAATAGGCTATTTTTCTGAATACAGGATCGGAATATTGCTGGATCAAAGCAATGAACAAGGATCCCAATCTTTAACCTTTTCCCAAAATAGGATGTTAGAGAGAGGAGGCTGGGCTGAAGTGTTGTGTTGGGTTCTGACTGGAACATCAACACGGGACATCTGTTTAGTGATGGTGGTTTCAGTTGCAACCCTATCTCCCAAAATAGTTTTTTTTTTGCTATTTCAGAAATCAAGTGTGATTCCGCAATGAACAATATTGTGACAGTGACGAGTTCTAACTGCATCTGTAACATTTTCCTTTTCCTGAATATGACTTGAAACACATGCAGACTAAAACAGATTCAATAGTACTTCTTACAAAAATCCCTGAAAGATGTTATCCTTCTTGTGATAGTTTCATTTTAGCTGATTTTAAATATATGCTCAACACTGCAGAGCTCTGACAACAGATATCGACACACACTGCTGACTCAAACAACACGACATTCAAATCCATGATCACGCCGACAGTAAGTAGAAGGAAACCAATAGACCACAACAGTGTCATTCGTCCATCTAACCTTTCTGCATGTGAAATATTTAGTTATATGCCTGAATGTGATAATTTGATTTAAATATCTATTTCAAGATATTTTAAAGAGGTATATTTGGAAGAAAAAAAAGCTTATTGTCTTAACTGGCATTGAAATTGCCTAATATAATACTGGGCTGTGCTTTTATGGTTTAACCTATGAAAATGTTTAGAGGACGCTGTACTACTTGTAATTCTGTTAGTTTCTCATTTTGGACATTGTAATATTCTGTATCTCTGTCTCTCTTTCTCTCTTTATCTCAATTGTAAAACTAGAATTACTGCTGAGTCATTGTAAAAGGGAACCAGCCTGGTGAATTAATCAATTAAAGTAGATTGAAATCCAAACGTGTCGTTTGTGCTTGTCTCTTTCAACACTTTACTAGTAACTATTATCTGTCTGCCAACGAGGTTTCCATGGAGACTGCCCTCACCTGACTCCATTGAACCCAGGTCTTCCACTGTTCCACAGAGACAAGGTCGAAGGTCATAATTTACATTACAATTCGAGCAACATTCTTGCATTTTCTACATGACATCATTTAGTTAGGTTTCCATGGAGACTAACATAATGAGATGCAGAAAGAGAAAACAGGAGAGAAGCACATAATATTAGTCATTAAAATAACTGACTGTTCACCAAACCAGACCATCAACCTCTAAAGAGCCACATGTTTTTCTTTTGGCAGATTAATTGGAGGCATTATAAATAACTACACTAATGACATTAATAAGTTAGCTTTTTCAAACCCTTTCAAAGCCTTTCCTGCTCTACTATTTCACACCCCCCTCTCTCTCTCTCTCTCTTTTTTCCTGGGTTGAGTGAGGAGACCATTCCTGAGCTTAATTTGCTCTACATTGCCCAGGGAAACGAGCCCCTCTCTAGCCCCCCATGGTTTCCATGGGAACTTATATCCTGCTTTTAAGTTTTGGTAGAGGCGGTGTGGTGATGGTGGTACTTGTCTGTGCACTTGTTTTAATGCGTGTGCGTGTGTGTGCGCGTGTGTATGTGATTGTGAAGACTGCCGACATGTAATTGCTGGCTTGCTGCCAGCATCCCCTGTAACGGAGCTGTCTGTGACTGGTTGGGAGACAAGTCAATGAATATAATCCAACTAGTCTGACAGCGGCTGCACCAGAGGGCGACTATTGCAGTGACAGGTGCAGCATAGGCGGGACTGAATAGGGGGATACTTTGGAGAAGGCATTCAATAGTTAAGCCGACTTGGGGTAACTATGCGATTCAAGGTTATTGACAACTGGAAACGGCAATTTCAGTTATCATGTGTTATCCTTCATTTCATTTGCTGAATCGGGCAGCATTCATTTAGATTTCAAACTGTGAAAGTTAACATGTAATTAGATATAAAAACAATAATATGAAATAAAGAATATGATACATTATGATTCTATAATTTATTTTTAATAAGAAACACTCCCCAAGCAAGAGCAATTTCTTCCCCATCATTATCTTATCTTATTACACGGCTCTTCTCAATGCTGTGGAACGCGCCGTTCACTTTCATGGGCCTTCACAACTTCCGGCGGTGAATTATGTAACAGATAAATGTATAGAACGCCGGTCATTATCGGGAAAATAAGCCCCGACAGGGCGAACAGGACACCGATGCGCAGCGGAGGTGTCCTGCTTCGCCCTGAAGGGGCTTATTTTCGATATGACCGGCGACGTTCTATACATTATCCCGCTTATTACACGGCTACTTGCCAAACCGAAGAAATAACTTGACACGGTGTGTCTTTTTACAATTTATTTGTTACAAGCATTCGTAGTGTTGATCAGCAGAGACCTAGTCCACCAAAGACGTTGACGTCGCTTAGCAACCGAGTACGCTGGGGTTGACAAGTTACCGGACTACTTACGGAGTGCTACGAAAGACGGCAAAAAAATCCACAACCGTGATTTATCAAATATACTTCAGCGCCGGAAGTTGGGAAGGGCCCATGCTAGTGAACGGAGCCTTCCACGGCATTGAAGAAAGTGGATTTTTTGCCTCTGTTTCACGTCTTTGGTACCGATCCACAAGAAGTCAAGTAACTTATCAACCCCAGCGCATCATCTCAGATTTGGCACAGAACTACCATTTTTAAATACAATTATCCTCAAATTAGAATGAGCCCCGGTTTGGCATTGCTACTTTAAAATGGAAGAAACCTTTAGAATTGTTGACTAAATGTCGGTGACAGAATGATTCACCCAATATTGTGTATTTGTTGGCCTGCATTACACTTAAAGTGTACATCCCCCTGTACGCGTAGGCCTACATTCCCTTATGTGTACATCACCCTGTGTAGTCCTACATAGTCCTGTCTACAAAAACCTTTACGTGTTAATCACGATACAGATCTACAAGCGTGTGAATGTGAGAATAGAGGGCTCTGCATGTGAGACGGCACGGTGGGGGACATATGCCTCTTGGCTTTGTATGACTCAGCTTTTTTTTCTCCACTTGGTCCTTCCATTCATCCACTGTTGCATTCGTGGAGAGAAATACATCTGGGGACGTCGCCATGGCAACGTGTGGCAGCAAGGCGAGGAGGTGTGAGTCATCATTATACTAGAGGCCGCTTCGGGAGAGGAGTTCGGAGGAGAGGAGGGGGATGAGAGCAAGTAAACAGCAGCAGAGGCAGAGCCATTAGATATTGTGCTTATGGAGGAGAGAGGAGCGCAAGAGATGGGACGGCATGGTAGTTAGACCAGAGAATTATAATTGTTAAAAAGCAATTAATAGCCTCTTTATAAGCATATATACACACGTGTATGTATATACAGTATATACCATACACACTGTGTATATATATATATATACAGTATAATATATTTATCTATGCACACATACACCATACACATCCAAAAAGGCAGATGAGGCCAGAAGCAGAACCCTTCTGCTTATTAATGACAATTTACGTAGAAAGAATGCGTAATTAATTCACTGTTTGCTTCTAGTAGTACCGAATGCGGTTTGATTGAGTTGAAGGTTAGCAAACGATGGGGAAAGGGAGGTTTAATAGCGCTATCAAAGGCCTTGGTCTGCGGAGCAGCAACCGGCTGATTGTCTGAGTCATAGGTACACACAAACACAAAAAACCTGCATGTGTTTTTGTGTCAGTTGCAATGGGAACAGAGCCTTAAGAGACCAGAAAAAACACAACACAACTGTATTGCCAGTTTAGCCATTTTATCAAACCCAGATCCACCATCTATACAAACACAATTTCTTAAATAAAAATATAAATTACATAACAAAAAATTACATACACCAAGTCATTTCAGCACATGAAATCAAAATATAATATACAAATCGAAGGTTTCGCCGGCGACAATGAAAACAGAAAAATACAAGGTTGTCCATCGTTATCGGTGGGTTTAATCTTGTTGAAAGAACGTGGGGACTCTCAGCAAAAGGTTTTGAATGATGAAGTAGCAGCTGTAGGACTACTACTAATATTGTTGTGGGTTTGCTGCGGGGAAAGAATACTTAAAAAAACGATATGATATACTGCATGTTTTTGTCTGTGGTGAGATGCACCTTTAAAATTTTATTTTATTTTTGAAAAACAGAAAAAAAATCGATTTAGAAAGACAACATCAATACAAGCATTACTCTTCTTACCATAATATGACGTTTGAAGATATAGTTGACGCATCGGATTAAATTCGTCCCTAAATCAGAGGCAGCAGCCATTTAGAGTAATTGCACTTTTAAAAATACATAAATACTTTGGTTATGACAGCAGATTGCAGACACAAAATGATATGTGAATGATATGTGGCTATTTAGAATACATTCAATCTACAATGGAAGGGTTGTCCCATTATACCCATCGATACACCCCACTCTCTCTTTACAATCACGTACATCGGTGTGGTTGGGTGTCCACAGTAGAAAGTGCAACAGCGGAATCCACTCAGTATCCAGAGTTTAAACTGACCTTGTGTTTAAAACCTGTATTTACAGTGGATGGACAGCTCATAAAGTCAGAGAAGACCAAAACGGAAATTAAATAAGTCATATCACTGTAAGTCCGGTTAAACATTGACTCCATCATCAACCACTTTATTGCAGTGGATGAACCAGGTCAAGTATTGTGAATAAAACATAACGTGTTCAACTTTACCCTTAATAAACACTTTATAACAAAACAACATTAATATTTGATTTGTGAAAAGCTGCACTGTGCGAAACCATCATTAACAATGTGACAACAAGGCATGTCTGAGAAATGAATGGGGTTGGTGGGTTCAACAATTTGCTCAAATATTTTATTAAATCAAAACTCTCTGGTTTCACCCCGACAACACTGTCTGTGAACGAATGGCAGGGATTGGCTTGGTTTTGGTTCTGCTTTGTGAATGCCTTGTAATAAATGTCCAACTTCTTTCCAGACAAGTCCGGCCTGAGTCCAGGTACTGCAGCAGCAGGAGGGTCTACTCACTGAAGCTGAAGTTCACCCCCGGGCTCTCTGTGGTCGGGGAGGAGGGCCCCGCACTGGACACTGCACTGGAGGGGATGCTACCATCTACACACACAGTGAGGTCAGTCAGCCACTGATCTCACACACATCAGATCTTCAAAATACCACATATGCCGTGTATCACATAATATATATATATATTATATAATATTATTATAGCACCACATTAAGAGCAAGGTTGGGGTTAGTGATTAATTGATGAACAGAAGATAAATGGTCATTTTTATTACAGAAATGCAATAAAGTAAAATATCACATAGTAAAAAAATAATAATAATGTTGAAGGTGACCGCGGTTTGCTTCCCATTTATCTTCTGTTCATCAATTAATCACTAACCCCAACCTTGCTCCTAATGTGGTGATCTTCTAGAACCCAGCCAGAGCATTCCCCTGGCTCTTCAGGTGGCAAAAGGTCACAAGATATAAGAGGGGCAGATGCTGCTTGCTGTTGGAATCCAACAGTCAGGGTCTGACCCCCTTGAGGATAAATGGCTTCCTGGTAAATGACACCTGCTTCTGTCTGCTTCAAGGTCATTCAGAACAGTAAGCATCTTCCCTTGCAACTGCCTCATAACCACACAGCTATGGTTCAGTTGGGACCCAGAATGGCAGTGACACCTAGGACCCAACCTAAAACACCTGGGTCCCAACACACCTTGGACCAAAACCCCCCCTTGGACACAATATACCTGGTTCCCAACACACCTGGGAACCAGCCAACATAGCTGGTTCCCAACACACCTGGGAACAAGCAAACATACCTGTTTCCCAACCAACATATCTGTTTCCCAACACACCCGGGAACAACCCAACACAAGCCCTCCTTTCTACTGTCAGCCAGAAAGACTTGAACGTGGTGTTTTGCTCAAGAAGTATCAGACAGTAGTGCAAGGGAATTCATGGTCCTCACTTTCATTGTTCCATCTGACTTTAGGGCTGACTGCTAATGGTAGTCATTACCATTGTTCCATTTTCATCTAAATTTGGGAAATTTGGGACAGTTGAGAGACAACTGGATTGATCTCCTCCCATGTGGGGGTTCTATGGGAGGCCATCACCAGCAGGGTGCATGAGCATGAAGAGACTTACGCCACAGAGGCCGGCTGGGGGGTCTGAGGGAGGTCTCGGAGCCAGAGGAGGAGAGGGGCTGCTGGGGGCTGTACAGAGACGTCTGACTCTGGGAGTCAAACAGGGCAGAGAGAGCTGGGAGGAGGAGGAGGAGGAGGAGGAGGAGGAGGAGGAGGAGGAGGAGGAGGAGGAGGACATGTTCAATATGAAACAAATTACATTCTACTGACATTTTGCAGTACTTAATTGGTCTTGGAGTTAATCACTAAATCCCTTTCACCAAATCATCATCGTAATTACTTGCACTGCTTTAACTTGCACCGCCACTTTGGTCGCATTTTTACTCACACATACATTGACATAGAAAAGTCAAGATCGGTACTATAGTGGAAAAGTGTGCCAAGACTTTTCTAGGCAAAAGTGAATATTTTTTTAAAAGATAAGTAAAGTTAAAGTGAATTGGCTGTCAATCATTTAAACCAAGGAATATGTATATAATATAACTGCATCTTCTCCCTTATATTTGCCACACACTCACACACGCACACACACACACACAATGAGCTGATTGCTCATCTTAGGCAATATTTGTAATACTTTCAAGATGTAAAAAATATATATATATTCCATTTTACTAACAGAGCCTATCCAACACCTGAAAACAAATCAAAGCCTGAGGCTTCAGTGATCTGGTGGCCCGTGGCCTTGAGTCGTGAGCCTACCCTTCATGGTCTTGACGTGGGCCTCGCTGCTGCTCTCACACACCGTGTTCAGGAACTCGTCCACCTGCTTGAGGGACAGCGAGTTGTGCAGCGTCTCCAGCGGGTAGATGGAGGGCACCATGGAGCAGCCCTCAAACCCTGCAGCCGGGGGAGGGAGGAACACAGGAGGGCAGACAAACAAAAACACAGACAAAGTTGCACCACCCCTTCCATCACTGATTGAATGAAAGAGCGGCGCATGTGGTGGCGGTGGTGGTGGTGGTGATGGCACAGCCTGACTAGATCTGCTTGAATGTGTTTGCTGCTCTTCAGGGAGCGCATGGGGATGCAGAATGGTGGCCTGTTTTAGTCCATGGACTGGTCTAAGAAACGACCCTGCTGTATGGGTGGAGCTAGAGGTACTACTGACTACCTTTCATTGGTTCAATCGTAATCGTTAGACATATCCGGTGTCTGACACGACTCCACGACAAACATTTGGAACACGGAAGCCGGCTTACGAAAATACATATTCTACTCAAAAACGAACATGGCAATGGCACTCCACCTTAAATGTTCTCAGTTTTAGCTTTAATGAATGTTAATTTGTTACACATAAAGAACCCAAAGAGCCCCAACAAGGATATGAATTCTACCAAAATTAATCTTCACGTGCTTTATATAAATACGATTTCAAGAAGAATTGCATCTTATTTGCAGTTTAGTCTGATAGAATAGTTGACGTCACTGGCAAGTATTGAGGTTAAACTCTAGACAAAATAAACTTCGCTACTCTCTCTTTCTACTAAAACAATGGAGTAGCTCAACTCAGGTGACAGAACCTCCTACAATAAGAGCAGACTCTCCCTTAAAATATTTGAAGGGTTTACAATACCCAAATAAAAACAAGACTGGGAAGATGACCCAGTTCAGAGTTTTTTTATCTGGAAGCCAGAAACATCTATTGGGAGTAGGACAGGATGCAGCGTGGTGTCCAGCCCAGACCTCCCACAGAGCACAGAGCACTTCATGTCGTCTCCCCCATATGTTCCCTTATGTTGCTTCAGTCAGTCCACACGCCAAGTCAAAGCCCTTCTATAGAAACCCATGAGGTCGTTATTTTATGATACTATATATCCATCACACATGCATGTTCTAGGCAAGCCTTTAGTAATTCCAAAATACCGCAGTGATGCCTTTAAAAAGGCACAGCGAGCATCAATCACAGAAAGAAGGTCCTCAAACATTTCTCTCTGCACCAAAAAAAAAACGATTTAAAAAAGGGCTGCAATTGATTGAACATGAGGATACAGATAAGAGAAATGGCTGGTGAATTCTGAATGCATGCAAAGAGAAACAACAGATACAAGGGGAACAATGATTCCGTCAATATGCACTGTGAACGATAGGTCACAAAGAGTGGCGGTGTGAATGACTTAATTATCCGCATTTCAGGACCAGCTGAAAAAAAAATAGAGGAAGAATAAGGAAGAAGCCAAGTACGATGTGTCGCAATGGACTCTGGTATGGAAATCTGCATTCACCGCAGCCTTGCATGAATGAGGAGGAGGAGGAGGAGGAGGAGGAGGAGGAGGAGGAGGCGGCTAGGGCTTTGCAGAGAGGCTGACTGTACTGGGATTCTGGGCCCTGCTGGCCTGCGGCCACTAGCCAGTCCCTGAGGAGAGGCAGGCGGTGTAGGGGCAGGGGTGCAGGTTAGGGCCATCGCCCTTTCCATAGACAGATCGGTGCAGTTGCTCCCCAGACACCACCACCACCACCATCTAGCAGCTGGACAAGCTGCCCCTCCTTTAGAGGCTCTTGGGGAGATGGGTGGATGTTGAGGCAGAGGAAGAAAGAAAAGGAAAGAAATGGAGCAGAATGGACCGGGAGGAGGTCAAGGTGTCACAAAAGTCGAGGATGTGAGAGGAAAATGTTCTGGGCCAAAGAGAGACATTGTGCATAACTGTGAGAAAACGGAAGGGTGAAGAAAAAAACAACAGCATTGGTACTGCAGTATTTCTCTTTACTGACATTAACTGGGTGCTTTGATGGCTGGTGATGCGAATGGTGTGAACACACTCTAGAAAACCATCGGGCCTGAAGCACAACAATGCAATCACATCTATGCAGAATTGCAACCCGCACTCTGGAAAAGGCACACAGAGTTCAAGTGATGGGCGCAATTAGCATGAATAAGGAAAGCTGGAATCCCTGGGCCGGTAATCCATATGAAGAGTGATCAAAGGGCCTTGAATAACAATTCCTCCACTCGGGTGGGTGTGTGTGGATAAAAATCAGACGCACAGTTCCTTTGTTCACTTGAGGGATTAAACACTCCATCTACAGTTTCACCAGTGGTCTCTGAGGAGCGATTGAAGGAGAGACCTGACTCAAATCATGGATTCTCCAACTATAGTGGATGGATGATTTATGCACTTTTAGTCATCCGTTTTAACAAGTAAGTAGGAGCTAGGAGATGCCGGTTTTCATTTAGTATCAAGAACAAATGCCAAAATGTAGAACCTGAATGTGTTGCGTTCAATGATTTGCATTGATCAACTAGCATAGAAAGCAAGGGAGCTAGACACAATTTGGAGTCGAGACCAAGAGTTTGGTCATTATAAACATCTAAATATCCTAGAACTACCACAAAAGAAAATAGTTGTATGTAAGGCTCAATGTTCCTAGCGATTCCAATTCAATGATTTGCAGACCGCTTTGATCCATTTGTAATGCACGATATCAGAGAGCTTGCATTTTGCTTAATTTATAAGCAAATAATATTTAAAAAACACAGCAGTAGTTGGCGATTATGTGTCCAAGCAACAGACTGCATATTCTGGCTTGCAGGTTCGCTGTTTGTACCTGTCTTAAGCCTGATCATTGTTCTTCTTGCTTAGCCATGAAATTCCTCTTTTTCGATAGCCACATTACAAACAAATGTACTTTTGGCTGGGCAAAAGTAGATTATTCTGTTATGGTATTCTGTTAAGGCTACTCATAGGTAAATATCCTTATAACTTAAACAGCACAGCGGGATCTATGATGCCTATTATATGTATTTGTCCTACATATAACACCATTATATGGACACGGACAGATAATTTTATAAACATACACAAATTGTTTATAAAAACCAATTCAGTTCACGGTCACTATCTAAGAGGGTTGCTCCATGTGTGTTAGGTTAGCAACGCTTCCACTCATGAATACAGCAGCAAGTGAGCACACATGTCATACTGGAGCAGACACTGTATCCATCCGTCCTGCAGAGAAGCGTTATGAGGCTCAGGCACAATGGTGAGTGTTAGAGGATGTGGTCAAAACCAACACGGGAAACAGACACAGGGATGTGTCCTGTGAGATGCAACATTAATGAAAACAAACAAAGAGAATTAAAAGGGTTCTTTGTGATATGAAATGCAATTACTGATCCATCGTCAACAAAAAATCCCCAAATCTCGAAAAGAAAAGGAAAAAAAGGTTTCCTTTTCCCCAAAAAGGGTCATGCAAGAGAAAGGAAAGACTAGAGGGTGGACACATGAAGGTAAAAAGTGAAAAAAAATAAGCAGACATACCATTAGTCGGATGCCTGGCAAACGACACAGAAAACCTCTTTACTGCCGGCATAGAGAACAGCTCTGAGGAAATAAGAAAGGTATGGTGGTGTTACCAGTGTGTGTGTGTGTGTGTGTGTGTGTGTGTGTGTGTGTGTGTGTGTGTGTGTGTGTGTGTGTGTGTGTGTGTGTGTGTGTGTGTGCGTGTGCGTGTGTGTGTACTTCACACGGCACGTGCCGGCAAAGTAAGCGGTTCTACTGAATGTGGTTGAGGCTAGGCCTGATGTCCCGGCGGTACTCCTCTTCAAGTTCTGAACAACAAGAGTTGGGCGCTGGTTCGGTTTGTTTTGGGGTCAAATTAAAGGGCTTTCAGTTGAACAAGAGAATGGTGGAGGAGACAGAATAAAAGGAGAGAAGGGTGGAGGAGACAGGACAAAAGGAGACACAGAGAGGCAGAGAGATAAAAAACATACAGCATACAGACAGAAAGGGACACAGACGAAAAATTGCAGGAGATCCATCCATCCCTGTATGAATATATGCATACGTAGCTGTATACATTTGAATATGTGTGTTTCGTTTGAACAAAAGAGGAGAGTGTAGATGCAGTGAACCTGTAAATGAATGTCAATATGTGCGTTATGATGATACGTTATGTATTTAATATGTGCGTTATGAGTCGATGCGTAATGCATTCAATATCTATGGCATGACAATGCGGTGGGTTATGTATTATGTATTTAAATTATGACAATGACTTATTCGTTTGAGCAGATGAGCAAATCTCTGGTCTAGCAGACATTTGGAGGTGCAGCCGGAGCGGAGCCACAGAAACACAACAAGGCTTTTCATTCCCTCCTCGTGCTGCCACAGGTCTTTAACCCACACCACCTGCTGCAGAAGGGGATCGTCAACAGCAGGGACCTTCTTTTGTCGACAAGCAATACATACAAACACTAACTATGCAAATAATAACAATAATAGTATGAACGCAGAGTACCTATCAGCATACTGGTTCAATAGTTGATCAGTTGACTAACACTGCTACAATCAGGAGTAATTTTGCCTTTAACAACGACAAAAGGAGATCCAGAGCCCTTTTTTGTTTTTTATAGCAACCGCTTTTTTTTTTTTCCACAAAACTCAGTGTCCAGACGTTTTTTTTGTGAACCCCTGACTGTTGCCTAGACAGCAAGGCTATATATGACGTCATATCATTAATATTGGAAGCATGATTCCTGCCGCCGCAGTGTCCAGCCTTATAGCCAGAGTGACCTCTGGTGGCCAAGTTGGGGAGCACAGAGTAATTTTCTGCCTTGTCATATGGCCTTCTATACACTCCATAAGGCAGATGTTTCACTAATTCATAAATGAATTGACTGTATAAATCAGGTCTTCATACCATAATCAAGCATCCCTTACCATGTATGTTGAACCCTGGTATACTTGGTAAACCAATACAAAACTATTTAACCAAGGGTCAACCTGCGACACTATTGACTATTGAGAAGCCCATTATCCTGAAGCACTTTTGTTTCCAGATAGCACGCTGAGTTAATTCGTTTTGAGTTAATGAGAGTAACAAATCATTCCAGACAGAAAAAATATTTTGTTGTAGATTATGTTTCACAAATCCAAGGCTTGACCCTAGAGCATGCAGCTTTGTGCACGGAGGCAAGAAGAGAAAACGCAAGTACAATCTTAAGAGCCAAATAGTGCAGCACATTAAGAAGCATGCTAATCAGTGAACCCATGCAGACCCAACAGCCAGCATGAAACAAACGCAGAGCCCACAGTCGGAAGGGGAGGGGAGGGGGGGTGGGGACTGATGAAACAGTTTGAAACCACTCATTTGCTTCCCAAATTAGAAGCAAGGTTCTGAAGAGGAGGAGGAGGAGGAGGAGGAGGAGGAGGAGGAGGAGGAGGAGGAGGAGGAATGATGCTCCTTTGGAATAATCCAAATCGAAAGTCCCCTGGCCAAACGGCATGGGGAAAATAAAAGATTCTTGAGTAGCATCACAGGGAACCCCAAGTCTCTTCTCAAGGGGAGCCAGAGATGGAGAGGGCGAGGAAAAAAGGCACCGGACAAAAAAAGATCACTTCCAAACCCCATTTCAAATATTTCAAGCAGTGAGATCAGGTGGGACAAAACGGCAGCCGGCTCAGACGCCCTGTGAGCTCCCGGTGGTAAACCAAAACCACAAACCAACACAGAAGCAATAAATAGATAAATGAATGGACTGAGACGGAAATACCCACCCTCCCCAGAGGAGGGGGAGCAGGGGGGAGGAGGAGAACAGAGCAGTGAGGCGCTAAGAGGAACATACCGAACATTGCAATCTGGCATGGCAGGCTGCCGGGGGAGAGCGGCGGTTTGCGTTGGCTGTGGTGGAGGTGGAGGTGGTGGGTGCGGACGTAGTCCCGCAGGTTGGGGGCGCTAGAGGACACCCCGAGGACAGAGGCACTGAAGAGGCCAGAGCAGAGAGAGCCTGTTTGGGGGGGGGGGGGGGGGTGCAGGATGGGGTTGGGAGGTGTGATATTGGGCTTCTGTTAGTTTTGGCCGCACACCAGTCATTATTAATAATGCTGTGTGTGTGTGTGTGTGTGTGTGTGTGTGTGTGTGTGTGTGTGTGTGTGTGTGTGTGTGTGTGTGTGTGTGTGTGTGTGTGCGTGTGTGTTGAAAAGTTAATGTTGGATTTGTAAAAGGAGGCATGTGGACAAATGTCTAACAAAGTGCACATATTAGCACATATTAGTATGCAGAGATTTTATTCAAACTATGTGCGGTAGGCATTGGTATGAATCTATCTATATTTATCGATATGGATATAAATAAATAGATACATCAACCAATGCCCAGGGCCTAAGATCAAAGGCTCTGGCCAGAAAAGAAAATGGTAAATTTATACAGACCAAAAGAAGACATTGTAATCATGAAGGCTAGAGACCAGTAGACATAAGGCAGAGAATTTACTTCAGGGACTTGATCTGAGGAGAGTTTGTCGCATGCTACCTAAACTGTAAACGGACCCAAACCCTTGCCTCAAAGATAGTAAGCAGATATTCGTACATTAAATCTGCATGCGTGTGTATGTGTGGGTTAGCTTTGAATCCAATGTCTGAGTCTAGAAATTTTAATGTTGGACAGAAACAAGCAGCAGCTGCCTGAATGAAGGTTACCTCTGTATAAGCCTACTTAATGTGTCTAGTGCCATCCATGTGACACCAGATACATTGCAGTTGGCTCCGGCACTGTGACCTCTACATAGTCTGGGGCAGGCCCCCCCCACCCTACGGCCTACCAGTCCTCTGCTGCTACACTATGATGTCATGGAAGCTAAGCAGCTGCCAGCTAGCAGCAGCAGGGCCAACAGTACAGGCTGACCGGAGGGCTGAAGAGCAGAGGAACCAAGGAGGCAGACAGGGAGGCAGGAAGAGGTAGAAGAAGAAACAGAATGATGAGAAAAATGAAGAAAGAAAAGTAAAGAAAAAGAAGAGTAAAAAACTGAAAGAGAGAGACAAAGACATAATAACAAAGACTGAGAGGAATGAAATGAACAAAGTAAAGTAAAGACAGAAGGACATGAAGAGAGACAGCAGAGCAAATGGGGAACAGGGAGCTGCACAAAGAATGGACCAGAGGGAACCGAGCTGCTGAAGATATGCATGTGTGAATGCTGCTGGGTGTTTCTTTGGTGGGCAAAGGACACACACGCACATACACAAACACACTGAAATGCACAGACTCACACACACACACACACACACACTCACTCCTTACCTAGTCCGGAGGGGGGGTGGATCTCGGGGGAGTTGCGGGAGACAGAGGGGAAGAGCCGGTGGGAGGGGAAAGAGGAGCCTTTTGAGGGGTGGGTGGGGGACGACTCGGAGAGTACCTGGGTGATGGGAGACGGTAATGACAATAATAATAATAATAATAATATGGGCAATATGCGATATCCATTAACATTGGGTCATCTCCCTTTCATCCAAAATGACTTACTGTGTGGGGTGAAGCTGAGAACCACCAAAGCAAGCGTTCAATATCGGAGAAGCTCCCAACAGAGATACCATGCTGCACAACCAGGGTTTAACAACAACAACAACAACTGGAGCGGATTCAGAGTAGGCCTAGGAATCTTTTTCTCCTCGTCAGGAGGAGACGTTTTTTTAATGACTTAAGACAAATATCGAAAAGAAAAGCAGAAGGCCTCACCTCCCTGTGTATCTCGTTTAGCACCGTGCCACATCACAGTGTGTGTGTTGGCCCAGAGACACACACTATGCTAGGCTAATGAGGCTAAGGACTGGCATGCTATACCTCCATGGAGCCCGTCTTGCGGCTGCGGATCATGGGGGAGCGCCTCTGGCTGCAGATGGGCTCGGTGAGAGGCGGGGCCTGGTCGGTCTGGTCCTGGGACAGGTCCTCCAGACTGCCCTGGTTGGTCTGCTTCTCTTCGTTCTGATTGGCCACAAGGCGACGCAATTAGAACATAGAGAAGATTAGAGTCAAACAGCTGTCAGCGTCACATTAGAGATACTTTATTTTAATCCTGAAGGACACTATCTCACAATTTCTCTGGGGAAGAAAAAAAAAATATGATAGCAATAGAGAATGGAAAATAAAGTAAGAATCAACAGTAACGAATACACATCTGAAATACAAAAACATGCATAGAGACAGAATAATGTGCATAAAGATATACAACTATGACTTAAGTGGATCCAATGCTGGGACATTGAACATTCAATCGTTCCAATGTCCCATTACTCAATTCGAATACGACAATTGCACATTGATTACAGCACATTAGCCAATATGTGATGAAGAAAACTAAACGCATCAGAGAGGAAGCACATATATTCAAAGTGCATGAACACACACCTCAGAGGAAGCAGGCCGGAAGCCAAAGCCCATAGGAACGTTCTCCTCATCCTCGCACCCCTTCACCCCCGGGCTGAAGTGCAGCTCAACGTGGAAGCGCTCCTCTGAGGAGGGGTCCTGGTACCCCCCCACACAGAACATCTCATTAGGACTGGGAGGAACCCTACCAACCAAAGCTGTCCCTGTGGCAGATTCTACTGAGCCGCTCATAGGTCCATTTTTAGAGATAGGAACATAAAGCCTTCAAAGAACAAAAATGGGCACCGTTTTCAGTGGTTTTCTTTGTGAAGAAAATGAAGTCCCTAATGCAATCACAATGTAAAGCCCATATGCCCATTGACAATAGAGGTTTGCAAGTAAAGAATAACCTTGCAAAGAAATAAACATTGGCATCACTTCTTAACTGACAAATAAAATCGGAAGATAGCTTTCCACAATGTGCTCTCAGTCCTTGAACGATAATTCAAAGTCTGTGTGTGTTTGTACATAAGGGGGTCAATGTGTGTGTGTATATAATGTAAGTATACAATGTATGACCAAACCTTGTTATTGTCCTCATACAGCATTATTACTATCTGAGTCATGTAGTTGAGTTCAGACACAGCGCTCAGGTAGTCCATAGCCTGTTTCCACTGCTGGTCCTTCACCTCCTAACACACACACACACACACACACACACACACACACACACACACACACACACACACACACATTATAATTAATTGATTTAGCAAAAAACATCTTTTCACAACCATAACATGAAAAAATGCATGTTGAATTCCAGAGAGGATGTTTAAGGCTGTCTTAACTTAAAAGTTGACAAGTACTGGCCGGGTTTGAAGCGAAAGAAAGTGGTCACCCAGATTTGAGCCAGTCTGCCGTCAGATTAGCTTTATAAAAGTCAATCTAAAGTCTGATTTGCAAGACTAAATATAATGAGCAACTAAAAATAAGTGCTGGGAGTAGAGACCATGTTGAAACAGCGTGGGGTGATTCCTATTGCAGAGATTAGTGAAATATAAATTGGTGTCACATCGGTGTCACATTAGGGCCAGAAGGCTCACTTTTCATTCAAAACATCATTCTTATGCAAGGGGCGAATGTGGCCAATGCTGAGAATAGAGGCCCTGTTACATATTGCAATCTGTAATTTCTAAACGCTGAATCAAGAGTTGTGATGTCATTGAAATGGCAGGCATAGGAAAGAAAAGAAGAAGGAAGCAAAACCTAATTCAGAAGTAAAGTGAGGGGTTCTTTAGCACTCATTTTGGCATTCCTGCCAATTTGCCGTGAATAAATGTTATGTTATTTGACATAAAAACATAAAAATGCCTGACCTATCTTTTATGAGGATTGTCCTGCAACAAAATAAAAGCATTGCCTATGCTTTAACAGCATTGCCATTTAGAAAAATCAAAGCCTGAGAGAGCTTATATGGGCATCCTGTGGTAAATCAAAGTGTTTTGGACGCGTGTTCTGGCTTTACGCTCCACGTACATCCAGCAGTCCCCCGTAGCGGAACACACTGAGCAGGGAGTGCACGTGGCTCTCGCTGGTGAAGTAGAGGCGTGTCCTGACGTGGCGCCCAGGGGACATCACCCCCCGGGAATACCTGAAGGGGGGGGGGAGAGGAGTGAGTCAGCCAGCGGGATAGACATACATACATTCACAAAGGGGATAGGGACCCTTTGTGAATGTATGTACAGTGGGCATACACAAATGCACCCAATCCCACTCTAGACACACACACACACACACACACACACACACACACACACACACACACACACACACACACACACACACACACACACACACACACAGACAATCATGCTCCACAGCCACAATCCCTATCGCTCCTTCTAGCATTCTGTGTGTGTGCGTCCGCCCTTACAGGGGGTGCAGCTTGTTCACAGCCTCGTCCTCGTGGGTCCTCTGTAGGTCCAGCTGGATCTTCTTCATCAGGGGGACACAGAAGGCCTGCGCTATGTCCAGCTTCTCTGCTTTACTCAGACCGTACTCCTGCCAACACACACTCCTCAGGTCAGCATACGCACTGCTTAGGAACATTCACGGCACGCCGCGCTGGGTGACTCATCTCATCGGAGCTCAATACTTCACTGTGTGTGTGTGTGTGTGTGTGTGTGTGTGTGTGTGTGTGTGTGTGTGTGTGTGTGTGTGTGTGTGTGGAGAATGTGTGAGTTAGTGAGCGAGTGTGTGAGTGAGTGAGTGAGTGAGTGAGTGAGTGAGTGAGTGAGTGAGTGAGTGAGTGAGTGAGTGAGTGAGTGAGTGAGTGAGTGAGTGAGTGAGTGAGTGTGTGTGTTTGAGTAGAATGTGTTTAGAGTGAGTGAGTGAGTGAGTGAGTGAGTGAGTGAGTGAGTGTGTGTGTGGTTGAGTAGAATGTGTTTAGAGTGATTGAGTGAGTGAGTGAGTGTGTGTGTTTGAGTAGAATGTGTTTAGAGTGAGTGAGTGAGTGAGTGAGTGAGTGAGTGTGTGTGTGGTTGAGTAGAATGTGTTTAGAGTGATTGAGTGAGTGAGTGAGTGTGTGTGTTTGAGTAGAATGTGTTTAGAGTGAGTGAGTGAGTGAGTGAGTGATTGAGTGTGTGTGTTTGCATGCATGCATGCATGCGAGTGAGTGTGCGTGCGTGTGTGAGAGCGCGTGCATGCGTGTGAGTGTGTGTAGAATGTGTGTGTAGAGTGTGTGAGTGCCTGAGCCTGTGCGACCTGTGGTATGACGATGTCGGCCAGGGCGCGGGCCAGGCGGAACAGCTCCAGGGTGTCCTCCAGGCCCAGCGAGGCGTTGTGCTGCTTGTCGTACTTCACACAGTCGTAGATGTCGGGGATCTTGCTGATGTCATAGCGGCCGCTCTTCATGCGGAAGTCCCGCTCCAGCTTGGACCAGCGCTGCAGCATCAGCTCCAGAGTCTCACTGTGGTACAGCTGCAGGTCTGGGGACGGACGGACGGACGGACGGACACAAGTGGATCATGAGTGTTTTGGTCCTGGTTGCCAGGGCAACCAACTGTTTGGGTTGAAAAGTGCTGCTTTGTTGTTTAGGCAGAGATATATATAGTTGGAGGAGTATGTGCTGTACCGGAGGGTTATTGTGATTTAGGTTTTTACTGTGCTTTTTATTATAAAAACAATTTGGTCATGCAGATTTTATGTATATATGATCTTGATGGAAGTTTCGTATAAGCCGATTCAGGCTGGGCATATACAAGATTAAAACAACGCAGTGAGGTTAGAGAGTACCTGCTGACTTGGGGTTCTCTAGTCTCTTGCGGATCTGCGAGGTCAGGCTCTGGATCAGCGTGTACACCTTGTCACACGTATGCACCGGGTTCTCTATCAGCTTCATGGAGTTGACCAGTGATGGGCTTTGGGTGGGGGCCAGCTTGGGAGAGAGCAGGCACAGGTGACTGAGTGAGTATGCTCTATTTGTAAGGGGACAAATAGGCACATAGACAAAAGGTCCCTTTGACATCGTGGAGCAGAGCGTGGTTTCCCAACTGATCCAATGACTGGTTTCAGATAACCTAAACTGCTATAAATGTATGTCAATCTGACTCGTTCAAACAAGTGGTTGAGAACGTGGTTATACTGGTTAGAAAAGACGATACAGATAATCTGTAACAAAACATGTTCTCACAGATGCTACATTTAAAAAGCTTGACTTGATTAGTGAATAGAGGTGAGACAGGCTCTGACTTGTTGACATGGATACCCGCTCTAGTGCACATTTTCCCAAGGTGCAAATGGAGACAGACACAGAGCCCGTCTCAACTCACCTTTAACTATTTGTCTGATGACCTTATACATGTAGCTCACGCTAATTTGCAATACCTGTCTCCAGATGGGTTTATTTTAAAGGCAATCCGAACATAAAATACGTATCTAAGAGATACGACAAAGATACGTATCTAGAAACGGTTCTCTCTTACTTATGACTGCATGCCTTGCGGTTCTCTGGTCAGTAAACTATTACCTTTAGGAAGTCTAGTTAATAAACTCCTACCTTGGCGTAATCATGCTCAGTAAACTCCTACATGTGGTAGTCTAGTGAGTAAACTCCTACCATGTGGAAGTCTAGTCAGTAAACTCCTACCTTGTGGTAGACTAGTCAGTAAACTCCTACCTTGTGGTAGACTAGTCTGTAAACTCCTACCTTGTGGTAGACTAGTCTGTAAACTCCTACCTTGTGGTAGTCTAGTCTGTAAACTCCTACCTTGTGGTAGTCTAGTCTGTAAACTCCTACCTTGTGGTAGTCTAGTCTGTAAACTCCTACCTTGTGGTAGACTAGTCTGTAAACTCCTACCTTTAGTCTAGTCTGTAAACTCCTACCTTGTGGTAGTCTAGTCTGTAAACTCCTACCTTGTGGTAGTCTAGTCTGTAAACTCCTACCTTGTGGTAGTCTAGTCTGTAAACTCCTACCTTGTGGTAGTCTAGTCAGTTAACTCCTACCTTGTGGTAGTCTAGTCTGTAAACTCCTACCATGTGGTAGTCTAGTCTGTAAACTCCTACCTTGTGGTAGTCTAGTCTGTAAACTCCTACCATGTGGTAGTCTAGTCTGTAAACTCCTACCTTGTGGTAGACTAGTCTGTAAACTCCTACCTTGTGGTAGACTAGTCTGTAAGCTCCTACCTTGTGGTAGTCATGCTCGGTGAACTCCTGGTTCTTCTGCATGGTCTCATGCAGCCTGGCCTTCACCTTCTGCTGGCAGTCGGTCAGCGAGTCGCTGTCGCTGTCCAGCAGCCCATTCATGTTGGCACTCTTCACCATCTGCACCAGGATGGGAGTCAGCTCTCCCTCCAGAGCAAGCAGGCCCTTCACACACAAACATTTTGAACACATTATTATTACCAACTTATTTTTAAACGTAAATATTCAGGTACCAAATTTAAAGTTTATGGAAAAAATATAATATATATATATATCTATCTCTTTGACAATAGACTATAATGTGAAAGTATCACAATATCAACAACAATCTGAACATTTAAAGCTAACCTTAGCAAAAGCTGCGGCGGTCATCTGCACCCTGCCTTCGTCAGAGGCGTAGATCTTCAGGTCGTGGCGGTAGGTGCTGTGGAGGCGCAGCAGCCCACAGCCGGGGAAGCCCGCATAGTCCCCTGGAAGGTCAGCAAGAACAATACCACTCAGGGGAGTTTGGGGAAGGCTTGAGGTCAGGAAGTATAATGTTATGATGAGAAAGAAATCCACTGAGGATTTAACACCATCAACAAGGAACCCAAATTAGACTGCTGCCACCAAGACTTGACTGTAAATAACAATGCGTGCTGAACATCAGCGCATGTGGAGCCAGAACGTTCAATGTTCATTTGTTACAGAAGGAGTTTATCATCATCAATAAATCATTGTTCATTTCAGACCACGGCATCTTAACATTACCATCTGTAAACAACAGTGAACAAATGTCACTGAGTGGTGCTGTACTGCAGATCATTCTTCAATGACAATAATGTCCAACAGTGAACACTAGACACCACTTGTGATGCTGGTCACATTAGCATAAGTAGACCACAGTGCAGATGAGCCGCCCTGATGGCTGAGAAACTAAGCTTCCTTGGCATGGTATGTGGGCTGTAGGCCAATACGGCGACGCCTTCCACTCAAAACATTCCATAGAAAGCTCAATACAGTCACAGCCGCAGGATGCAAGAAGATGTTGCCCCCGAGATCCCAAACTAGATGGGAAAATCCCGGGGGCTTTGCGGGAGCATGGGTGGATGAAAAGTCGTGGATTAGACGGGAAGCAAATGGAAGGAAGGGAAGCGACACAAGGCAGGAGGGAAAGCCTTCTCTTACCACAGTCAATAGGGGACTCGCAGCCAAGGGACTGGCGGTCACCGGCTAGTGTTTTACACAGTGAAACAACAAAAGGTGAGGAGAGAAGGGGAGCGTCAACGGGGGAAGGAGAGGTGGACGGAAGAAGAGGAGGAAGACGAAGAAGAAGAAGAAAAATCTTTAACTCAAGATCCCATTTGAACGAATGCTTCCAGTTCTATTTGCAGTTCCTTTGAAATCATTAAGCAGTAGCACTTTTAGGTCATGCACTACAAAACATCCAATAATAAGTAGAAAAAGCTTTAAATCGGGCCATACAAACACAAACCAGTGGATAGTAGCTATTCAAATGGGATCGTGATTACAGTTCAAAATGCAGAGGAGATGCCAACACAGATGCCCCCGGGTTAGACCATACCATTATCTTACAGTCTCAAAAAGGATCCATTTAGGGATGATCCATTGTCGGACGATTCAATCATGACCCAACGTTTGGCTAGTCAAACAGAGGGCATGTGCTCAATACTTACAGACACGCCATTACTGTTAATGCTAATCGTGCTCATTTGAAAACACTACGCCTGATGAAAAATACGGAAAAGAATATCCATAAAAGGTAATGTCAAGGCATAACAACCCTCAAAGGCTAAAACAACCGTGTTGTGTGTGTTTCGCCTGTGCCGGCCTATGTAAGTCTAACACACACAGTGGGGGGTTCACAATTAGCACTGTGTTGTAAACCGTCACGGTGTTGTGAGCAGTGTTGTAAACGGTGTTGTAACTGTGTACATGTGCAGGCGTGTGTTTGCGTTGGCAGCTGGTGTGCTGGCTGGGCACCTTGTCCTCCAGGGTACATGCAGCGGAAGGCCCGGCCCAGCTCCTCGGCCTGGACCCGGCCTGCAGGGGTCAGCTCCCCGCCCCACTTCAGCACCAGCAGCAGAGAGGGGCCCTCCCTCTTAGAGTCTGGGCAGGAAGGGGAAGGAAAAGCACTTTTGTTGGGATCAAAATATTAACAGTACATTTGTACACTTAATCATGGATTAGTTAAACCACCAGCCTGCCAAGGGACAGTGCTAAGCATTGCTATATACTATAATATAACATTTTCAGCACACGTGTGGTGGTGTATAACTTAAAATGTGCATGTTCAATTATATCCAAACTCATTTATTTGATGGTCGATGTTAAAAGATTATGGTTGAGAACTAAATGGCACGTTGGACAACACAGGGAGATACTAGTTCCCCTGTTTAGCATTCTGGTCATCCAAAATGTATTTTGACATTTTTATAATCAACATTAGCATCAAAAATTGTTTGCTATGTAAGCTCTACAACACTTTGTGAGACTGTGTATCCTTATACCTTCTTCCTCACTGGAGGCCTTTGGTTGGCCATGAGGAAGGTACGTCATCTGCACCTTCCTGTTGATACCGGAGAAGTGGCCATACCTGAACAAACACACACACACACACACACACACACACACACACACACACACACACACACACAAGAGTCTTGTTCATACAGGCAAGCTCATCACCTTGCTAGGCACACATATCTAAAGTGTGTTCCATTCCAGAAGCACAAGGACCTAAAAGTGGAATGGAACAGAGCCAAAGTTGCTCAGTTTTGGCACGCACGCACGCACGTAAGCTGCATAGTGATAGGTATTTGATAGGCTGTGAATGAACTTTATTCCGGCATAACGTTTTGGGCGAAAGTTGGGTTAATGCCACCTAGTTGGTCATTGAGCTATGACAATAGAACATATTGTAATTTTATGGCAGTAAAAAAAAAAGAAGTACTCAATTTCTTAATTTCGATATCTCTGGTACTTGTCCGTGACCCGGCAGTTGAGAACAGGGGCGTTTCTAGGTTTTTGAAATATCCAGGGCTTAGCCCAGAGGGAACGGGAAAAACGCGCGTGAGCGTGCGGCAACATTTTTTGTATGCTTTATTGCGCATGCACAGTTTTCATAATAATGCTTTACCTACATACACAAAATACGCAGTTTATTATAGCTTTAAATAGCTACCTGACTGCTGTGCTGCTTATCCCCAGACATCTAAAGTCCCATTCAAGGTATTTCAGAGTAAAATGAATACAAGTGAGACAGACCTTACATATATATATATTATATATATATATATATATATATATATATATATATATATATATATATATATATATATATATATATATATATATATATATATATATATATATATATATATATGACTGGGGATAGGATAGGTTAATTTACTTGAGGTGGTAAACAGTCTGGTTATGTTTTTAAAAAATGTATTCTCTTGCTAGATAGTCCTATTCTCAGAAGGACTATCTAGAAGGACTAAGCTACTTTATTTTGAGATGCCCCTGGAATCCCCATGTTTGTTTGTAGTGTAAAGCAAGCTAAAAAAATAATAAAAATAAAATAAATGCAAGTTGATTATTTTTATTTTTTTTAAATAAGATTCAGGGCTAATTAGGTAATATCTGGGGCTGTACCCCCAAATGAAACAGCCTAGTGACGCCACTGGTTGAGAACCACAGCTTTAAGCCACAACCGAGATACTGTTAATGTGACGATGGTGAAAGTAGGTGGAGTGCAGAGATTCAGTAGGAGCCAGCTGAATGTTGGCCAGGTTTTGTTAGCGCAGCGCACACTGGTGCAGACAGACACACAAACACACACACACATACCGAAATAATGCTTTAAGATGCATTTGGAGACGTCTGCCTCCGTACATGTGAATGTTGTTAGCTGAGATGTTTGGAATGGCAACAATAAACATAGTGTACAAAACATGGGCCACACCAATCAGCCTGCACAAGCAACCTCATTGCACTTGCATCCCAAGAGGCGTTTTGACTACACAGTCAACGGGAATACAAGTGAGAGCGATCCAAAGACCAGGCATAGCCAGTGATTTGGATCGTTTGCACACATTACTCATCGGCAGCTCGATAAAAGGAGACGGAGACATGAGAGAAGAGACGGTGCGTACTGAGTGTCATTCAAACTGGATTCCCTTTTGGAGAGGAAAATGGAGGAATGGGCGAGGGAGAGGGAAGGAAGGAGAGAGAAGGTAAGAGTTAGAGACACATGAGGGAGGGTTGTGCCGTCTTGTTGTCAGTGTGAAAAAAACACGCTTTAAGGAAAAGAAACGAGACATTTGAAGAATGGCACGTGTTTTACACCATGGACGACAGGACACAAGAGTGGATTAATATAGCGCTCTCTGAGTGTGTGTGTGCGTGTGCGTGTGTGTGTGTGTGTGTGTGCGCTCACATCTCCAGGACTGTCTTGAGTTGCTCCAGTTTGGATTTCTTCTCTTCGATTTCACAGTCGTCGTGCTGCTCCAGCTCCACCAATAGCAGACGAGCAATGTCCAGCACTTCCTGGGGAAATGGACAACCACACACCCATCCCACCTTAGGAAGCGTCTCCATGTTGTATTGCCATTCAAACAAGCCAATTCCACCACAGTGAATAGAAGTACACTCCACATTCAGAAAAAGTACTTATTAGTATTTGAAATCCATAGCATAACAGCATGCCACTGTCCGAAATACCAAAACAGACTCTTTCAGATGACTGTGGAGGTTAAACAGGAGTGAATTCTGCAAAAAAATTAAAATGGCAAGGAAAAAATTGGCAATACCATTCTCAACTAAGTGTAAGTGAAAGTAAACTAAATAAAGTAAAGGAAACAGACCTGTAGCTGTTTTGGCTTCTTCAGTTTTAGCTTTCCTGATTTGTAGCCTCCACACTTCTCAAAAAGCTCAAAAAACCTAAACACAGAAATATAATGTTCAGGAACAAGTCAGGCTTAAACGTTTATACACCGTCATAACAAAATGTCTTCAAAGTCATGTTTTTTCCAACGATACAAAAATATCCCTCCCCACCACAGCCTCTTTATGATAAAATCAAGTAATGCCTTTTGGTATGTGGCTCATGACATGGCAAGAATGGGGGACTGTTGTTATGAAATAACAATATTCTATTAATAGGAATATAAGTAGACTATCATTGATTCCATGTCATTTTTACTTGATTTGTGTTAACTTTGATGTCCTTTATGAGGACGAAGCATGTTTAACATATTAAATTGTAATATGGCAATTTACAGTGGTAATAGTGATATGGAACCCTTATCTCACAGTGGGTGTCGGACTTCCATCTTCATCTTCTGCTTAGGTGTGCGGTCTCCATGGCGAATGATAGCAATGACGCATCGCAGCTCCATCCTTAAAAAGGCGGTTGATGCAAAGTTAGATGCGTTGAAAGAGAATAATGAATGTAAGACTGCTGTCCAAGTAAAGGACTGGGCGTTCCAGTACGTACATTGTCCCTGAGGTGGTGGGGACGATGGGTATGTCCTCAGCCTCCAAGGGAATGGACCAGGGGATGTGGAACAGGGGAGCCAGCTCCCTCATAACCAGGTTCCTAACACAAGCACAACGCAAACATTAGACAAACACCAGAAAAAAAAAACAGAAAATCACCAGAGAAACATCAGGCAAACACCAGACAAACACAAGAGAGACATGAGACAAACACCAGAGAAACATGAGGCAAACACCAGACAAACACCAGAGAAACACCATGAGGCAAACATGAGACAAACACCAGAGAGACATGAGGTAAACACCAGAGAAACATGAGGCAAACACCAGACTAACACCCGAGAGACATGAGACAAACACCAGACAAACATGAGACCAATACCAGACAAACATAAGACCAAGACAAGACATGAGAACAACACCACAGAAACACCAGAGAGACATGAGGCAACACCAGACCAACACCAGACATACACCAGACAAACATGAGACCAACACCAGAAAAACACGAGACCAATACCAGACAAACATGAGAGAAACACCAGACAAACACCAGAGAGACATGAAACAAACACCAGAGAAACACCAGACAAACACCATGAGGCAAACACCAGACCAACACCCCAGAGACATGAGACAATCACCAGATAAACACCAGACAAACATGAGACAATCACCAGACAAACACCAGACAAACATGAGACAATCACCAGACAAACACAAGGGAGACATGAGAAAAACACCAGACAAACACCAGACAAACACAAGAAAAACATGACCATCACCAGACAAACACAAGAAAAATATGAGACCAACATCAGACAAACATGAGATAAAACACCAGACAAACATCAAGCAATACCAGACAAACACCAAACAAACATGAGGCAAAAACCAGAAAAACAAGAGACTAACAGAGAAACACCAGACAAACATGAAACAGATGGAAATGAAGCAGGGTAAACAAATCTATTGGCCGTAGACAGTGGCCGGTTTACCTACCCCAGAACTTTAGCACAATCGTCATAATACTTCATGGAGTTCTTCACAAAGCTGAAGCCATTGACGTCGCAAACATAGGAGTGGCCATTTGCTCGCAACAGGTCGAAGCCACACACCGTTTGCTAATGGGCAACAGAGATGACCAAACAATGTTTTAATATTACGTAACAAGAAGAGCAAAAGGGATTTCATTCATTGTTGTTTAAGCAGCGTCTGATGGCTAATAACAATCAGATAAGTCATTTATTTCCAAGTAATTTCTAGCCAGCAATACAGCCTTTGTATTGGGCCAAAACCTAATTTGTCCCTGTATTGGACCTATTGTATACGTGACAGTAGATCCCTGTAGACCAGAGGTTACCATGAAGGCCAGGCAGACCTTGCGGGCCACTAGTTTCTCCATGGCGCTGAGCATGACAGGGTTTAATTTGTCTGTGTAATGGACCTATTGTATACGTGACAGCAGATCCCAGTAGACCATAGGTTACCTTGAAGGCCAGGCAGACCTTGCGGGCCACTAGTTTCTCCATGGCGCTGAGCATGACGGGGTAGCGGATCTCCTTCCCCTCGCTGTCCCGCTCCACCTTCCCATCCAGCGCCGGGGACTTCCGGGCCTCCGCATGGGCGTAGTCTGGACCCACAGTGTAGACCTGGAGCCCACACACACATCGTTACACACACACAATTCAGTGTCAAATGCTTCATTACCAGTGCACTGCATACGTTTTCATAATTTTAAATCAAAAACGATATCGGGTCAGCTGGTTAAGGACAAAAGTATTAAAGAAAATAGATGTTGCAGAAACACACCTCCGACCATATTAAATTAAAGCTTGCTTCAGGTTGTTTTGGTCATGTCTTATTAAAGTGTGAAGAAAAGTAATTACAAATGTTACATTCGACTTACATATAAAGCTACATTTCCTTCAAACAAGCTTTTGACATAGGTTTGCCTTAGCAGTGCATCACACCATACCAACAAAGCTAAATACCGGTTTTTGTGCCATTGACAAATGAGGCTTACAGAAACTATTTTGGTGTGCTGTACACATTGCTACAACTCTTTGGTCAGGTGTGGTAAGGCTTGTGCTAGGAATCCATTGGATAAAGCTGCTGTAAATAAGATTTGAGTGTTGTAAAGAGTATTCAATTTTGAAAATAAAACACAGAAAACTGCCTCTGTGCTCCCAAACTCCCTGTGTTATCCGCCATTTGAAGTTGAAATGGAAAGCTTAATTCCAGATATCAATCAGGGAGAAGATTCCCTGATTGGTCTGAGATGAGCTGGGAGCAGTCTCAAATCGATTGGCTCATACAGTAGAGTCAACTCGAAACAAATATTCTCTAAGGCATTTCAGCTGACGGATAGCGATGTACTTTCTAACAAATTACAGCTCGGTTTTCAGCCAGCCAAACAGAAGGAAGTACGATTTGTCATTTTTGCTCTCATGAGTAGACAGGCTGTTCTGGTGCCGTCAGAATACCTTGACATCAGTGCCATCTGTGGGCATGAACTCTTCGTAGATGTAGGCCCCAGTCTTCCTGACATTGCTCTCTGGGGAGTACACACTGCTGCGGCTCCCTATCTGTAGTGGGGCCGATCACACACACACACACACACACACACACACACACACACACACACACACACACTGAACTCCATAGGACTGTACAACCGACCTCATGATGATCAATGCTGCAGAACAGTTCCGGGTGGAGAGACTATACCTTCCTGAAGAGCCGCTGGCTGCCGCCTCCGGCAGAGGTAGGGTAGTAGATGTATACGTTGTGGTCCTCGGCACAAACAGGTTTCTCCACAAAGGGCTTGGGGAAGACCTCTCCGTTCACCTCCACATGATCCTCACACTCCACCAGATTGCATTCTAGTGGCACAGCTCGAAAGGTTTTAGCGCTGCACCAGATTCTCAGTTCCCAGTTGATAAGACCGCCGGATTAAAACCTAATTAAATATATTACAATAATAAACCAAGATACAACTGTAAAATAACGAAACACAAAAAGGAAATGGATGCAATTTTTGCATGAATATAGTTTGTTGATTGTAGTGGTGGGGTATTTCTATTCTACTATTCATCATTTGCCAACTAGAAAGTAGGTGAAGACACTTAATATTATTAAAATATACACAATTATGTACTCACGTGAATATGTTTTTAATTAAGATTAAAGGGAATGCTTCTCACCATCTGGTTTGCCTGGGTCTCTGTTCAACACAGCATAACGCGGTAGGTCAATGCCCTCCTCCTGAAGAATACGATACACCTCCCTCCTACACACACACACACACACACACACACACACACACACACACACACACACACACACACACACACACACACACGTTTTCATCTTGAAGCGGTCCTGTATAAAGTACTGCATGTTGAGAGTGTGTTTTCATCTGTACCGGTCCTGTATAAAGAACTGCATGTTGAGTGTGTTTTCATCTGTACCGGTCCTGTATAAAGTACTGCATGTTGAGAGTGTTTTCATCTGTACCGGTCCTGTATAAAGTACTGCATGTTGAGTGTGTTTTCATCTGTACTGGTCCTGTATAAAGTACTGCATGTTGAGTGTGTTTTCATCTGTACCGGTCCTGTATAAAGTACTGCATGTTGAGTGTGTTTTCATCTGTACCGGTCCTGTATAAAGTACTGCATGTTCAGGTCGTTGATAAGCAAGGGGTTGCGGAGCTTTGCGTACTCCACAGCCTTGTCCAGCGGAAAACCTGTAAAAGTACACATGAGCATAATACAGCCACAGGTCAAACTGTGGCTGTAACTAAATACAATACAATATAATGTATTGTAAAAATGCTATTACTTCCACACCATATGCCAGTTTATTATTCCCGGTACATTTTTCACACATCTTACACAGCTTATACCAGTAAGAACCATTTCCAAATCATACAATTGCCGGAGTGCAGATTTGGGCGATACCATGAAAGGCAGCAACAGGAACCCCGGAAACTTGGTTCACCTTTGGAGTGGAAGGAGATAAGGCAGTCACAGAGCGGCCAGCTCTCCACAGGCTCCTCAAGGATGGTCTCCTCTGGGAAGATCACCACGTTGATGTAGTCGAACATACAAAGACGCTCCAGGATCTGCGTCATGGCCTTGGAATTGGACTTCTTTGTCATGGCGCAGATGCCCACCAAGATCTGCCGCTCTGGGGTCTGCAGGGGGTTCAGTCAACAGAGCGCGTGAGAAAAGCACAGTGGAAGTATCAGAATGGTACATCCAATGCAGTTATATTTACTACATGTCTCCATGCGCCCCTGGACCCACTGACGTTGGTGTAAAATCTATCTCTGGGATTAGGTCCAGTTTCTCTATGCATTATGACAACCATCTGGTGTCAACCATCTGGATCTGACAATTAGTGCAACCCGCGAGTACAACTAATGAGTCTGAAACATGTGTCTGAAATCTGCCGTTTTACTCCTCTTGATAATACTCCAGCTCAACCCCCTAAAGTTCATTACCGACTCATCGTCGCTGTCATCCTCAATGGCCTCAAAGTCGTGGATCGACCCATCATGCTTCCCGAGGCCTTCCTCCTCTTCCATTGGTTCCCATTGCCGCTCGTCATCCTCAGTGTCAATCACCAGGTCAGGAACGGTCCTCTGAGCCTGCCTCTGTTCCTCTACTGCCTCAGCAGTGGCTCCGCCTTCTCCTGTCCGGGAATCAGACATCACAAGACCCTCGACAACATGTCTGCTCTTTGCTTGGAAATGGCTTGGCCAGGTGAGGATGATGGTCCCCAAAGAGAGGGCTTCAGGGTGGCTCTTCTTGGTCAGAGGTTACATCAAGTGGACTTCTGGCCCGCAATAATTAGCCATACAGCCAAGTAGTAAGGATCTTGTGTCGCTGAGAGGAGAGCGGAAATGAAGTGCATTGCAAAAATGAGGTAGTGTCAAAAAAGGAAGTTTCAGTGAGGTAGTTTTGCCCACTGCCACTATATGCCTGAAATCAGCCTATGGAAGAGATAAAAATGATGTATTCTGATGTTTTTTTGATATGTTTCCACTGTCTCTGGGACTGAAGAAGTGCGCGTCCACTGAGGTAGATATGCTCTGGCAGTTAAGGGATTAGTGGTCCATTAAGTGTCAGGACATAGAGGGCTGTGGCATAGACATGTTCCAGCAGATGCCTTCTTCTCAGGGGGTCTCACACAGTTATCATTGGGACATCATTGTTCCAGACCTGGTGAGCAACACAAGAAGAATTTAATATTATTTAAAATCCAAAGCGTTACTGAAATGTGTTTTGGGTGGCCCTGGAAAAAAAAAACGAACTCACAAATGCAGATCATGTTGACAAAGTTAACCACAATGTTATCATAAACAGGGAAGATAATGCTTTGCAGTTGGTGGTAGGATAGCAATAGAGAGAGCTGAAGAGAATAACTGATCATGACAATTTGGAATATGGATGCTTGGCATTGGGTGAGGCATTTTTGTATATATGTCTGTGGAGCAGATATCGCACAAAGTACTGCACAGATTTGCACCAATTGGTCGGGAGGTTAGTCATGGGCTAAGGAATAACTTGTCATGGGCAATTGGACAAAAGGGGGTGTGGCATATCCCAATAACTACAAACTTTGTCTAAAGGGGGGTTGCAGTGGGCAATATGAAGTTGCTCGAAAATGCTAAGAACTTATGAACAGAGACACATAGCACCACGGAATATGGGGCAAAGGTTGGTGATGGCTTATCACGAAATAGCAGGTAACTTCTACTGTGTTACACCACAGTATTTGATGTGGAGGCTGGTCACACCCATTACAGGTTAACTTGCGAAACAAGAGAATGTGCTACGTATAGCATGCAACTCCTGGAAGTATGACCAAATAGCCTTCTTCATCCAGCCAATGAATTGCAGGTACTGAACTGAAGTTATTTTGCCCTGGCTATTTTTGTATTTTACTTGGAAGAGGAAAACCCCTTTACGACTGCTCTTTTTCCATTTGTTAGGTCCTGACTAAGTCAAGCTCTGTGGCCACAAATAGGTGTTGTTAAGATACTGGACGTTTAAATTCTGGGTCCTAAAAGACCCTCTTGGTATAGCTCTTTGCAGAACCATGCTCCATGCGTCTGGAGGCATAAAACATATCCAACATATTTGAGGTGGATTTGGTATCAGATCTCACACAACAGACAGGCTTGGGAGTGCAAAGTTGGAGTAAGATCAACTTTTGGACTTTTTCATTGTACTAATACAGCAGTATTATCAGAACACCTCTATCTAATCTAGCCTTTTCGTACTTTGTCCTCAACACTGTCTCCCATCACCACTTCTGATCTGACAACTTAGAGTTCATGGTCCAAGAATGGAGGGCCCACACTAGAGGAATTGAATTCTAGACTTAAAACATTCACAAGCTTGATAACTCTTGTGCCAAAGTCTTGTTGATTACACTAGGCTACATAAAGACACACTAAAAGCACACCACAATGACAGCAGCAAAGCCAGGTCAAGCAATTTCTGTTTCCAATTAGCAAGGCTAAACCCCAATTTGACCCATTCAGAATGAACAATTGCACTAACATTTTCTTGCGCATCTTTAACCGCTGTCGATTGATATTGATGTTTTTTCAGACTTGTGTCATCCATAAACAAAACCGTAAGGTGTAAATTAAGAACTGGTAAGTGGAGTCAGTGTAAACACACAGCAGGCAGTAGTGAGAGATTCAGTTCCCTCCAGTTGATTCCAATTTCCCCCCACCACCAATCCGCCACCTTCTAACAGCTGACCACACGAGAAGACCCCAAGAGACAGATCGCATTGCCGCACAGAGACAGAATTGTCAACCCTGCTGTGTGAGGGATCTGGAAATGACCCTGAAAGCCAAAGAAAATCCAATACCCTGTCATGAAGGAAAAACCCTGAAGATATGGTATGAGTCCACAGTGCTCCATGTCAAGAATGAACACATGCCCCCCATGACAGTCTATATCTAAAACCTCATGCTGCTCATGACCCCTTTGTAACCCTGAAGTCTAGAATAGCAGCACCCCCTACCCCACATAGGGTTTGCGTATGAAGAGGATGAAGGGGTTTAGAATACAGTGTTGGAGGAGGGGCCAATGTGGTGGTGGTGGTGGTGGTGGTGGAGGTGGTGGTGGTGGTCTAAGGTGTTGGGCGCCAGGCCAGGTATCTGACTACATCACCTCAAGACAACTCATCAGCAACAGCCTCCCGAGTGATGACAGCACCCCGTTAACAAAGAGGAAGCAACATCTCTCTGATCCGGGTCAGGTCACACTAACAGAACTATACAAATGTATGAATAGTGGCAAAGTCAAAACATGGTGGAAACTATGCCCCTATTTGCAATCATGAATGAACATAGTTTTTCAAGGTGGTCGGGCCATAGAGAAATGTAACCCCTATATATAACCATCATAAGTACCATGGGATAACATGGCAGGACTCTTAGATTTTTTTGATAAGCAGAAAGACAACTTTTAACATGAATAAATCAGCAGCCTGCTGCACCGTACGCCATGGGAGGTCACCTCAGTTGTCACAATCAGGCCTCAGCAGAGACATGCCATAGACAGGATCTCTTTACCTTTGAGATTGTCCGCTTCACGAAGCCAAACATGTCTGTTTTATTACTGTGGATAACAGGTCCAAATGTTGTTCCCAATCTGCCAAGCTTTTATTGTAGTCTTCCTTTGTAGACTATAAACAGCTGCACACCAATAAAGATTGGACATGAGGAGATTTAAGTTGACCTTTTTTTATTTACTTTGTTTTTACTCGGCAGCTATGGGCTTCCGGCTTTTATAATTTAATCTGTGGTTTATTTTCAGCCAAAGATATGTTACCCTTATTTTCTAATGGAGCTTTATGACAGTTAGTCATTTCATATTGACAAGCACTCAGAATAAGCATTTCATTGACAGCCAACTACTTCCTTTTTTCTGAACGACAACAAATCAAAAACGCTCCCAAACAAACCAACCAACAAACAAACAAACCAGAACACACACGAATGGGAACGAAATGAATAGCAACAAATACAACTTTGACAGCTATGTGATGATCATTTACTATCTGCGATAATAAAAACCTGCTGGATCTCTAAACGGCAGATGTGTCACTACAGCACATGGTTCACAAAACATAACCAATACAATTGTTACTGAGGAACCTGTAAATACGATACCAACACCCCCCCCCACCCCCCCCCCCTCCGACCCCGGAACAGGCAGCGAGCCACTGACAATAAATGTTAGTAACATCGAGCAGCGTCGGCCTGTAACACTCTTGTAAAAGATATTGTATCAACGTTAACGCTAGCCTCTTGGGGGCTTTTAAGTCAACACTTGGCCACTTGTACGATAAATGAAGACAACTTTGTTTCAATAGGTGTCGCACATAGACAACGACGCCAAGAGCACCCGATAAAAGACACCACTTACCAGGATATGTTTGAGGTCATTACAATGTTAACTTACTCGTCCCCGAATATAATGTCTCTCTGTCGTTTGCACAGAGCTCTGCATGCTAAAGTTCTTGTCGGCAATTGTTGATAAGCTTCCTTCCTTCCCCCTTCAAACAAGAGCGGGCTTTTGCGTGGTTTGCTACCGCCATCTCCTGGCCGTGACAGCAACATCTCAATGCCCTTAAACAACCCAAGGACGTCTTGTATTGCACTATATGTTTAGAAAACCTACAATGTTTCAAGTCACGCCGAGTCTGTCTTATATTTTGGCAGAGAGACCGACTGGCCTCACGGATTATTGGCTAGTGTGACTACATAGGATAGGTACAAATGTGTATCATGTCATTAGATCCGGGTAGGCCTCAGCCATGGCAGTTTTATGTCCCTCTCTACCTATCTCTCTGTGTGTCTCTCCATCGGTCTGTCTGTCGGTCTGAATACGCATTTGCATGTATGCAGCGTTCTCATGTCAACAGTTGAGGGCGCTAGAAAATAAAATGACTGAAAATCCAATAGGCCAATAGCTGTGTAACTATACTGGTATATCTATGTTTAACCCTTTTCGGATAATTATTATATCATATAAATAATACATTCTTATACAATTATATCATATAATTATATCATATAATCATGTTATGCAACATGACTACATAATAGTTGTTATAATAGACCTAGATCATGAGAACACAACTTTAGAACCAAAACTGTAGATAGTAGGAACCATGGTAACCACCTGTCCTTCAGCAGTAAGTCACCATCTTACCTTGTTCAATGGTATTGTAATTATTCACTAGCTTCTCAAATTCACTAATGGTGGTTCTCAAGTTCACTAATGGTGTTCATGTTAACCAAGGTAATGGTGTAAATTATGTTCGTTAGGCTTAACCCTAACCCAATAACCCCTATGCTAATTATATACAATATTGCTTATTACTTATTAACTATTGTTAAAGAATCAGTGTACCCTTATTGTAAAGTGTTGTAAGATAGCATTTTAATGTGTTGTAGGATATAGGGTCAGGGTTTAGTCCCAATTCAGTGTATGAAATAGACCATATATACACCTACAAGGAAGGCCAGGTAGGCCACACAAGGTCATTACACCAATAAAGTGAACAACTAACTAACATCCAGAAGTTGCCTGCCACTGAGCTATGCCCATGGACACTGCTGCCAGGGACATTGGTTTGGCCAAAGAAGGTCTGGAAACCAGTCAGGATTATGCAGAAAAGGCCCATATCCCATCATGCAAGAAGCCATGAGAGGACTGTTTGTACTGTAGGAATAGGGAAGCAGTGTTTTCTTATGAAACCTTCTGAATTAAAAATCTAAAATAAAGGGATGAATTGATTGAAAAACGTTGTATTTCTTTATTAAATTGCAGGACCACTGCTTCCATAACACCCTTGTCACATAAGGCCATCTTGCTGTGGATGCCTCGAGCAGTCAAGTGGCTGCCTGTTCACATCACACTTGGCTTATAAAAGATATTGAGCAAACCCAGGGGTACAACAGTTTGTGTAAAATGTCTTATAAATCTGAACTTAACCCTAGTGAACCAAAACATAGACGATTAAGAGCTGTATTTTTAGCCAAGACACCTATAGAGAGGGTAGTAGGAGCAAAGTTACAATTTTTGCGCTGTGACTCATATAGGTACGAGTGCCAATAAATGCTTGCTGTGAAAAGGTACATTCTACACATCTCCACACTCCCCCCTGGTGAAAGGTGTACATTGTGAGTCATGGTGAATGACACGGGTTCTCTGGTATTATAGCAAGCTGGTGATTTTTCTGTTTGTGTGACTGAAAACAATTGGGGAACAAAACAGAACTATACACATTTGAAGCTCGTCCATAAGGAATAAACGCATTAACTATGTCTTTTTGAGTATTCATACATAGTATAAAATTAGACAGAATTATGAGGGCTTTGAAGTTAAATCACACTCATATCAATAGGGAAGAGTTTTCCTTCAAATTTATTACTGATAAGTATAAGACATGAGAAATAGTCAGTCATCAGTCCTTGTAGCCAAACAATAGCCTATTTAAGTAGGAAGGAGCCTTTACAGCCACCTAGCTTGTCCAGACTGACTTACAGTAATAGCACCATGTGCATAATATAATATTTAGTTAGCGTCCTCCTCATAATATGCTCTTTCATTTCTATGGGAGGAGAGCTGCAGAAAGGCAGCACACCTCCTTGATGGACGCAAGAGGCTGTGTCAACACCCCCCCACACACTCTGCCCTACTCTCTGCCGCATAGATAGGAGCAGGAGACTGCCAACAAGATCTATGTGAAAGAAGCCTTTTGACAGGACAACCACACACACACACACACACACACACACACACACACACACACACACACACACACACCACACACACACACACACACACACACACACACACACACACACACACACCACACACACACACACACACACACACACACACAACCACACACATGCACATACACACACACACACACAAACAGATTTAAAAACACACACACACACACACACAAGCATGCCAACACACACAAACATGCACACACACACACACACACGCGCACACACACACAAAATCACGTGCGCACACTGACAAGCACAGATATATAAAGACAAGAGAACACACACAAAACCTGAATACATATATACCCAGACACACCAACAAAAACACACACACATAAACATACACACACTCGAGGAATAGCCTCACTAAACCTTGTTTTGTGTGTCAGCAGTGTTCATCCGTCTTGTCTCAAACATTCAGTCGATGCTGCCACCAGTACACACACCTCAACGCCCTCAGTATACGTGGGTATTTACATGAAATAGTTATGGAGTAAAGGTGAAGTAGCTATAGAATTCAGTTGTTCTATTTGCATTCGGGCTCAAGTGTGCTTATAAGATATCGCATCTAAACACACAACCTCAGACTCGATGAACTCACTTACAAGGTGAGGTTATAACATGTTACAACTTGTCAAGTCAACGTCAATAAGGTAACTTTTGTTTTAATTTCCTATAATAACTCAAACTAAGTCCAAATTATGCCATTGTTGTACTCCAGCTCCACAAGTTTCAATGTTAGTTCCCTATAATTCACAATCCCTTTAGCAACCCAGAATGTGTCAGAACAGGATAGCTGCCTGTTTCTTAACACTCAAAAAGTGAATTACCTTCCTGCAGACGCCTTTTGCAAACACATGAGGCCTATACATTTAACCCCAATAATCATTTAAACAAAGACATATGTATGTCACATATACACGCTGCATAAGTACATAATTGATAGTTTCACACTAGTTTTTCAAGATTTAGGCATTGTTTGTCTCTTCAAATGACTTAATGGTTCTCATGTTATCATTCTGGTATAAAGTAGAATATTCCCCTTTCCACTGTCGAAACTGGGGCTTTCGTCAAAATAAATAATGGATAAAGACCAAGTTTGCTGGAATCCCACACTAGCTGGCTAATAGGTGGAAGCAATGGCTCACTTGTAACACTTTCTCATGTTGGTCTCTAAGTACATATAAAAGGCCATTGTACCCTGAAGGTCTCGCTGGCTTTGCTATGGCTGGGAAAGTGAGCATGGGAAAAGTGAGCAAGATTTACTCCAGACAATTGTGTCCTTTAGTAGAACATTTACCATAGACGTACAACCAACTCCATGTCCGGAAAGAGCTGAAAAATATGGTCATGATGACTCATGATGATTTATAGCAACAACAATGTTCAACAATAATTCATTGACCACAATTAATTTCCCCCATCCAAGGATGTGAGATCTCACCTCATCAGACATGGATGGAGGTAGTTGTTGATGATGGAACAGTGGTGTGTGTGTGTGCTTGTTTGTGTGTGTGTGTGTGTGTGTGTGTGTGTGTGTGTGTGTGAATCTGTGTGTGTGTGTGTGTGTTTGTGTTTGTGTGTTTGTGTGTTTGTGTTTGTGTTTGTGTGTGTGTGTGTATGTGTGTGTGTGTATGGGAGTTTGTGTATGTGTGTGTGTGTGTTTGTGGAGACATACATCCATGGTTAGGCATGTGTGTGTGTACA